>NC_138178.1:86362191-86962191 GCF_964165515.1 Mesoplodon bidens
CTGGCTTTCCCAGTAGTTAGTGTGAGACTTTGGGCTAGTCAGAAAATCACTCTGAGCTTCAGTTATGTCATCTGTCTAAAACAAAATAAAACAAAACAAACAAAAAACAGGTAAAAATAACATATACTTTCTTTTTTCCTTAGAGTTGTTGTGTGTACTAAAAGTGACATGAATAAGATCCCTAGTAAACTGTGGAAATACTATATAAATGAGATTCAATATAATAGAATTAAGATCTGGCCTTCAAAAACAAGTTTATCCACTTAGAAAATGATGTGACTTTGAATAGTTACTTACCTCTCTAAGTCTTTCATAAAATTTTAAAAAATTACCTACTTTATCTGTTTATTGGGAGTTATATTAGAAAATGCATGTAAAGTTGTTTGTTTACATGGAAGTAGGTATATGGTAAGTGTTCAATGGTTATATCTATCATTATTATTTATTATTATATTGTTAGTGAGAATGCAGTGCTCCAAAAACTGCTGACCAACGTGTAGGCTAATGATAAAAATTTCCTTGATGGTATTTAACTAGAAGAATTCCAGTAATGATATACCCTTAATGTTTTCAAAATTGTCCTTGGAACATTGGCTCCCAAAAAGATTCAGGAGGCTGGAAAGTACATCAATTCCACTCATAAAATAACAAAGACAAGCCATATATAACCCACAAAAATCACAACTTTTTTGAACACATTATACAGGGTAGCCTTCAAAGCAAAGAATATTACTGGGGAAAAAGAAAGTAATTGTATAATTATAAAGTAGTCGATACATCAATATGACATAACAATCATAAATATTTATGCACCTAATTAAAATGCTTTGAAACACATTTAATGACAATTTTAATACTTAAAGAAGCAATAGACAAATCTATAAGTATAGTTAGGTATTTCAACACCTTATATTCAATAATTGGTCGTATGTGCAGAAAACCAGTTAATGATATAGAATGATGTAGATGACTTGAGCAATACTGTTAACCAACTTTATGGATCTAATTGATATTTATTAAACATTCCTCATAACAACAGCAGAATACACATTTTTCTCATGTACCCATTAAACATTTACCAACTATATTCTGGGCTAGGAAAACATCCTAATGAAATGCAAAGAATTCAAGTCATACAAAGTATGTTTTTAGACCAAAATGGAATTATATTATAAATGAATAACAGAAAGCTACCTGGAAAATCTTCAAATATTTGATAACTAAATAATACACTTCTCAGGAACTGTGGGTCGAACCAGAAATCAGTAGGGAAATTGAAAAGTATTTTGAACTTGATGAAAATGAAAATACAGATTAAAATTTGTGGGATGGACCTCAAGCAGTATTTGGAAATTTAAAACATTAAGATCTCTAGATTTGAAATAAGGAAAGTTCTCAAAAACCATGACCTCAACTTCTACTGTATGAAACTGGACAAAGAAAAAGAAATGAAAACCAAAGTATGCAGAAGAAAGGAAATAATAAAGATCAGAGAGGAAACCAATAAAAGGAAAAACTGAAAAACAGAAGGAATTAGAGAAAATGAATTCAAAAGGTGGGTCTCCAAGAATTCTAAAAACAAGGCAATGCAGGAGGAATTTGAAACCTCTGTTTCACTGAGAGTAACTATAGCAAAAACAAAACCCAAATGGAGCTTAACATTTTACTTAATTGACTCAGACCCCTAAAGGCTAACAAGAGAAGAGACATACCTATTCCCAAGCATAACTACTTTATACCTCAGGTTTTACTGTCCTATTGAAGATGTCCATCTCTCAAACAAAAATTGCAAAACACATAGAGAAGGAATGGAATTGCTGCATTGTTGGGTATATAGATGTTCAACTTCACAAGGTAGTGCCAAGTTGTTTTCAAACTGGATGTACAAATTATTCTCACATTGTTGATGCATAAGACTTCTTAAACAACCAATGATTCAAAGAATAAATCACAGAGGAAATTAGAAAATAACTTGAAACAAATGAAAGCAAAAAACACAATGCACCAAAACTCATAGGATAAAGCAAAAGCATTGCTAAAAGAGAAATTTAAAGTTTTAAACAAATCAAAAAGCAATATATCAACAACCTAACTTTACATATTAAGGAACTAGAAAAAGAACAACAGAAGGAAGGAATTAATAAAGATTAGAGTGGAGATAAATAAAATAGAGAATTGGTAAACAGTAGAGAAAATCAGTAAAACCAAAAGTTAGTTCTTTGAGATAAACAAAATTGACAAACCTCTAGCTAGACTAAGAAAAAAAGTGAGGACTTCCCTGGCAGTCCAGTGGTTAAGACTCCATGCTTCCACTGCAGGGGGCATGGGTTCGATCCCTCGTCGGGGAACTAAGATCTCATATAAGATCTCATATGCCGTTCAGCACAGCCAAAAAAAAAAAAAAAGGACTCAAATTACCAAAGTCAGAAATGAAAGTGGAAATATTACTATTGGCAAAGAAATAACAATGATTATTAGAGTACTGTGAACAAACATATAACAACAAATTGGATAGCCTGTATAAAATGGACAAGTTCCTAGAAACATATAATTTTCCAAGACTGAGTAATGAAGAAATAGACAATCTGAATAGACCTATAACTAGTAAGGAGATTCAATCAGGTTTCTGTAATCAGAAACCTCCCAACAAAGAAAAGTCCTGGACTAGATGACTTCACTGATGAATTCTGCCAACATTTAAAGAAGAATTAACACCAGTCCTTCTCTAACTCTCCCAAAAAATTGAAGAGAAGGGAATACTTTCTAGCTCATTTTATGAGACCAGCATTACCCTGATACCAAAGCCAAAGATATTACAACAAAAAAAGTGTCTACAGACCAATATCCTCTTTGATGGATATTGATGCAAAAATCTTCAACAAAATGCTAGCAAACTGAATTCAGCAGTATATTAAAAGGGTTATACAATCTGACCAATGAAATTTATTCCTGGAATGCAAATATGATTTAACATGTTAAATAGCTAGATCTAATGAACATATCAGTAACCTGAATATCCAAAAGCTGTAGGATACGTCTTCTTTTCAAGCATACCAAAACATGTATAAAAATTTACTGTACCATTTTGCTACTCAGTTTCCTGTGGAGGTATATATGGTGTGGACATTAGGTTGAATTGTATTAGTCAAAGACATGTTCTAGAACTTTCTGTTTGGATATTTCATCACACATGTTAAGTGTAGATCATGTAACTGAAACATGCCAACTTTCTCTACTAGTAAATTATATATTATCTCATTTAATTCTCACACAGCCCTAAGTCTTAGAACCACTTCCCATTATATAAATAGTCAAGAATTATTAACATTATCATTATTATTTCTGCTACTATCTCCTTCCATAAACTTATTACACAAGCACAAAAGCTGTGTTGGGAGTGAGGAGACCTAGATTCTAGTCTGGCTTTCAGTTACTTAACTGTGTATAACCTTAAATAATTCTCTTAATCTTTCTGAGCATCAATGCAGTCACTAAAACAGAGGGGCTTAACCTAGGTGATATCTAACTTCCATTTTAGGTCTAAGATCCTATGCATTTATGAATCCCAGCTCATATGGCATGCTAATTTCATAGAAAACTACCACTAAATTTGATCATTTTTTATGTTTATTACCAAAACCTATTAATGCCAGCTTGTGCTTCTACTGTTGACATCATAAATGAATTTGGACTCTAATTCATCTTTATTGCTTAATTCATGTATTTGCACTCTAATTTATCTCTTCATTGCTTAATAGAGCAAGAATTCAAGGTGCTACCTTAGGACTTTAATATTGACATTATTATTATCTACAGATTTCTTCCTTCTTATGACATTCTACTTACTTTGTTTTTAGTATAGTTCTCATGTCACAATTTTACTAGTTCTGGCTATGGCTGTCTCATTCCAGTAATTGCTTTGATTTTATACTGAGTTACTGATTATGAAAAATTTGGAATGGTTATAGAATGGTAGCAGGCAACTATGTCATTGATTGCCTTGTGCATGCCATCTACTATTCAAGAACCTTCATTAATTCATCAAATGTTTGTTTGCTTTCAGTGTGCCAGGCACGGTGCTGAGGGCTTGAAATACAAAGTCAAACAAAACATAATCCTTGTCCCTATTTAATTTTAAGATAATACTTTAAGGTACGTGTATATTATCTATATTTGGCAGATAAGGAAACTAGGACTTAATTAACTTGCCTGGGATAGTGCAGCTAATGAATAATGGAGCCAGCATTCAAATTCAGGTCTGCATGATGCCAAAAACCCATGCTCATTCCACTATAGCAACTGATCTGCCCTTTAAGAAGATAGAGTTACTGACATTATGTAAACAGATTCAAATTTTAAATTGTAATATTAATGATTTTAATTCCATGTGTGTTTTATTTTTTAAGCCTGACAGAGAAAGTCAAGATTCCTTGTTTGATAGAATTTCAGAAAGTTATGCATCACTTTTCATGAGCATACCTCTAAGTCAAAAGGATGCATTCTTTCAGGTAAATATAGAAATTAACTAATTATGCTAATTATTTTTATAGCAAGTGTAATATAAAAATAGTTATTTTATTTAAACACATATGAGAACATATTTTGTTATTTTGCAAGAAAAATTGCCTAAAGTAGAGTAAATAATGATAATATTTAAAAAGTCATGCCCCTCCACCCCAGAATATTGTATTCTACTGACTAAAAGCCTTACAGAATCTCCTCAGTGTGGTATATGTATTTGTTTGCATATTAATAATTTGAAAACTATTGACTGGTTCTATGTATCTTGGTACATACCTACAAAGGTCTTGGTATTTTACCTACAAAATTATCATTTTTCTTTTACTTTATAAAGTATCTTTTGATCTAAGAGGACTTAACTTCTTGTGTTATGCCTAAGTACTAAGCACCTGTTACAGTAAAGAACAATGGACACATTTATGAATCAAATGTTTTACTATGTCTGTTACAGTAAAATAATTTGGTTAAAATAATTTATGTTCTTGAGTAGTGTGAAATGAAGACATGTAGGAATTTCACTGTGTATTTTAAAATGTAAACATCTAGCGTTTCAAAGCAGAAGCCACATTCAAATACTTTGTTGTACTGACATCTGTAAATCAGAAATACAGAAGTATTTTTGAGTCAGTCAATGTTTTCATGGGTAAAACCTAAAATAAAAATAAATGTCCTTCATGATGAAAACGTAAACAAACTTAAATTGCCAAATATTTATGCTCAATCTTGATCTATCTCACAAACATATACATACAGTATCGTAGAAGGAAATCAGTAGTGGACTGGGCATAAGGAGACTTGGCTTCACATCTGAAATCTGCTCGTAATTACCCAGGTGATCTTCGCAAGACATTCAGTCTCTCAGTTCCACAGCTGGTTGTCCATCCGATGAAGAGGTTGATCCATGATTCATAAATTGTTTATAGAACACTAATGTTCTGAAAGATAGACTAAGATTTTCTCTGCTAATATTAAATTTATTTTTCTTATTTGCAGGAAAATAATAGTTAATGGTTAGGATTTTTGGTCATTAAAATTGTCTAGAGATGACAAAACCAACTGTTTCTCCTATCCATACACTTTCACCTAGTCTATCCCTTTGTAGTGTTTCTAGCCTATACACATGGCTTGATGAAATCAAGCATGCTTTAACACAGGGCTCTTAAGAAAAGAATAAAAGACCTATTTAATGTGAACAAAGGAGGTAGTGGCACCATTGCATATCCCTTATTCTGTAATTTCTAGTCTTACATTTGTGGTCCAAATGTTCTCCCTTGGGATGGATGTGCCTTTTGATAGATATCATATTTATAATCCTTCTCAAATCATGACTTGATTTTTTTTCTAAGTCCCTATTTTCAGTGGCTTTTTCCAAGGAGAAATTAGAAGTTGTTTAACCAAGATTCAGAGCCTCACTTGAGAACAAATAACATGTACACCTTAATGATTTGACCCCTTGACCTTTGTTCAGTCATTTTATAATGTTCCCTCTCCCTGTCTCAATGCTTGAGAACCACGCCACCTCCCTACAGGCCTATTACCTCCACAGCTCTATAAATAGAAATGGAGCCTCAACTCTCATTGACCAATTTCTATTATTTTTAGCTCATTCAAATAAGGTGTTTTGTTACTAATGGCTCATCTGATTTATCTTACCACAGAAAGAGAAAACTATTAATATACAAGAATCAAAAAATTAGCTTCAGGTCTCACTATTCAGTACAAATTAACTGAATCTGAACATATTTAGTATAGCTTTTGCTCCAGTTTCTTCCAATGTCATACAATGATATTCCTTCAGAAATTTTTCCAACACCATTTGACACTTGATTTCTTTTTCCCCTGATCTCCTGAAGGTGAGATATTCACAGAAAACTTTTAAAAGTTCCTCTTACTTACCTTGTTCAACTTTTAAATTTTGATTATTAGTGTGATTTTATATACCACAATTATAATATGTGATTTTTCTGGTAGTAAAAGTGTTCATGGTTCATTCAGTAAAATTAAATATATCAGTATATTAAAGCATTCTTCCCTCTCCTCTTCTCCCCTACCCAAAAAAACATATGGAGTTCTTCAAAGAATACCATCCATACCAGCAGATTTTAGCACTACTGGATTAGGTGACCATATTAGTTTCCTATTGCTGGTGTAAAAATTATCACAAAGTTAATGGCTTAAAACAACAGAAATACATTTTCTTACAGTTATATAGGTCAGAAGTCCAGAATGAGTCTTATAGGACTAAAATCAAGGTATCAACAGGGCTAGTTTCTTTAAGAGGCCCTAGGGGAGAAGCCATTCCTTGCCTCTTCTAGTTTCTGGTGTCTGCCAGCCTTCCAAAGTAGTAGATAAAAATTTTAAATCTTTACTATAAAAATCTGGTATTTTCCTGTGTTTAGTCAGTCCCCAAGAGAAACTTAGTAGTCAAGCGACTTTAAGTCTAATAGAATATTGGTAGTACCATCTATTTGTATGATATAAAATCTGATCATGATTTTACAGTTGTGGTTATAATATATTAACTCACCTAAACAGGCTTCAATTATTTAAAAACATGCTCTTTATTTTCATCACACACTCAAAGTGATAACTGTGTGACGCGATAGAGGTGTTAGCTAATGCTATGGTGGTAATCATATTGCAGTAAACAAATGTATCAACATGTTGTACACCTTAAACTTACATAGTATTACATGTCAAATATATTTCAATTAATATATATATATATATATGCTTTTTATTATAATGACCTGAAAGACAGTGTTCCTTTTCTGAAAGAGGGTATCAATAGCAAGGTTAAGTGAAATAAATGTAGAATCATTAAAGTATCTTATCTTAATTGTAACTTCATCCTTTATCCAAATTATATTTTTTTCCCAAAATGCTAACAAATAGCCAAATTGACTGACTTTATTTTCAACTCTTCTTTGTTCATATTCCTCAGTTAGAAGTACAAAGAAATACTAAATGGTCAAAAGCAAGCTATAAGAAAAAAGGGACACATATATTTCACAAATTTAGTAATTTTTTTGATAGTTGAGATGTGTTATATGAAATATGGAATTATTTTAATATGACTCTGTTTTTGGTAGGTGTATCCTGATTGTTTGGCACAAGCTATCTATGCAACATTCCAGGAAGCATTTCCAGAATCCAGTGATTTCTTTAATGATGAATTTAAAAAAGATCTAGGGAATAACATTTTTCTCTGGTTGTCAGGTACGAATGTCATTAAGTATTGATCATTATTGTGGAACCTAAAACTTTTGAATTGCAGTGTTTTGTTTACTTCAGTCAAAAAAATTTGTAGTTCTTTGCCTTACAAAACATAGCATATTGATGTCTGTGTTTCAAAATAATAATGATTATTTTATTCTGAAAATTCTGTTATACTAAAATTAATCAGTTGTTTACTTTAGAAAGCCAAATAATTTTACAGGCAGTGGAATTATTGTAGAAACCCAAATTGCCACAGAAAGAAAACCATACCATAGGTATTTTATATTTGTAAGAGAAATATTTTAAGCTGCTTTTGAAACACTGCTGGCATTTTTATAGCAAATAATATTGGGTAAATTCTAGAGCTAATTGAGTTCCTTGTAGAACATAAAATCATTAAGGAAAACTTATTTTTTGAATCATGGTGTGTGTGTGTGTGTGTGTGTGTGTGTGTGTGTGTGTGTGTGTAGGTAGGAGTGGTAGGACTCAAAGGCTGAAGGGAAGTAAGATTCCATCCTAGAGTACTTAGCTAGAGATTTAGGCACTTGGGTTTAAAACTACGGTATTGTTTCATATTGGGGAGGAAATACCTCCCCAATATTGTTTCCTAAGACTACTATACCATTATGGACTACCAGAAGCTATTGACTGTTTTCAAGTCCTTCTTATAAATCTGTCCAAATTTTGACTAATTTTTTAAAACTGTTTTGTATCAATTCTTAGTAACCAAACCATTTCTTTAAGAAAATGTTTCATATTTTAAGGAGGGAGTCCTTGGGAGGTACATGCTAGAAAACAACCCTGAGGACCACCCACCTCCATCAATACACATAGGACAGGAGTCTCCTAATTATAGAGAAAAATCCAACTAATTCAAATATAAGAAGCAAAAAGAGAATGAGCACAGCATTCATACAAAAATACTATAAGAAAAAAAATGTGACGAACAGAACAACTTTCCTACAGACCTGTTGTAGAATGAATTGTGTCCCCCGAAAATTCATATTGATTTCTGTATGAAATTTTATAAGTCACTGTCTTACTTAATCCTTTTATTCGAGTTAGTTTTGTCATTGATTGTCTCACATTTTCTATGCATATCATCTGCAAATATAGTTTTCATATTTCTTTTATAATTCTTATGCTTTTAACTAGTTTCTATTATATAATTAAAGAAGAATGTATATAACATATTTAGATGAGCAATAGCAATGAGCTAGGAGATTTATAAGGAAAGGTTTTAAAGTCTTCTGGTAAATCCAGTGGGGGGTGTCTACTTTATGCTCTTCCTATGGTCTTCAAAGCATTCCACATGCAAACTGCCTGAAGTAAAGGCAAGAACACTAATATAAATACCTTATCCTATTTAAATATCAGAATGGATAGGGTTTTTTTGTTTGTTTGTTTGATTGGTTTTTTTGCATTATGCAGGCCTCTCACTGTTGTGGCCTCTCCCACTGCAGAGCACAGGCTCCAGACGCGCAGGCTCAGCGGCCATGGCTCACGGGCCCAGCCGCTCTGTGGCGTGTGGGATATTCCCAGACCAGGGCATGAACCCGTGTCCCCTGCATCGGCAGGCGGGCTCTCAACCACTGTGCCACCAGGGAAGCCCAGAATGGATAGTTTTAACTGAAGTAAACAAAAATTTTCTTGTTCAGGAAGTTTTATAGGCTATGACTGGTAGAATTAATCTGAAGGTTGAAAATTCAGCAATTTCTATTCATCTATTTTCCAGCTTACTAATTCTTTCTTCTGTCCCCTCTATTCTGCTGTTAAGCCCATTCTTTTTTTTTTTTTTTTTTTTTTTGCTGTATGCGGGCCTCTCACTGCTGTGGCCTCTCCCGTTGCGGAGCACAGGCTCCGGACACACAGGCTCCGCGGCCATGGCTCGCGGGCCCAGCCGCTGCGCGGCATGTGGGATCTTCCGGGATAGGGGCACGAACCCGTGTCCCCTGCATCGGCAGGCGGACTCTCAACCACTGCGCCACCAGGGAAGCCCAAGCCCATTCTTGATTTTTTAAAAAATTTGGTTATTGTACATTTCAGTTATAAAAGTTACATTTGGTTCTTTTTTATATCTTCTGTTTCTTCACTGAGACTTTGTTCTTTCATTTGTTTCAAGTGTGTTCATTATTGTTTAAGCATTTTTATTATAACTGCTTGAAAAATCCATGTCAGGTGATTCTAACATCTGTGTCATCTAGATGCTGGCAATTGTCTTTTCTCATTCAAGTTGAATTTCCTAGTTTTTTATATGACAATTAAAACCTGGACATTTTGGGTATTGTAAGACTCTGAATCTTATCTAAATTTTGTGTTGGGGGAGAAGGGCACTGTCAGGTGGGGAATGAAAGTCCAGGTTACCCACTTGGTCTCTTTTGACATAGTGGTGGGAGGAGGGTTTGTTACAGCTCCCAGCAGACCTCTACTGATACCACCCTGGCTTTTAGGGGCAGGGATGCCTTGTTACTGCTCCCCAAGTGGCTTCCACTGACACTATAAGGGGGAGGGTAGCCTTGTTATATCTGGGCAGTGGTCACAGTCTCCACTAGGCCTCCTGTGACACCACTTTCCATAGGGAGAGGAAAGTGCACCTCATTCCAGTCCTGTGGGAATAAAAGTCTTCGGTCTCTGCTCTGCCTCCTCTGATACTACCCTAGTGAGAGTGGAAGCTGAGGCTCTCCAACCACCCTTTTCTGTCAGTGGTGGGTTTGGAGCAGCAGATTTTCCTGTTGTGTTTGGCTGGAGTAAGCAGTTATTGTCTAAAAGTTTTCTGTCCTATTAGGCATCCCTTTTCCTGGTCCTTTGGCTAGAGAGAGGAGGATTTTCTTGAGACTTCTTTTATATTTACCTGTTACCATTTCTGGATTCTGATTTCTCTAGCACCCAGTTTGAAATATGAGTCAAAAAGAAAACCCAAGGACTTCACTGTTGTGTTGTACCTTGGGTCCTGAGGTTCCTAGTTAGTCTGCCTTCTTGTCTCCACCTTCTAGAGTCTTCTAATGTGTGTTTATAAACACATCCACCGAAACTGGTGTTATTTCATATTAGGTTACCTGAGAATACCTTATGAGAAGGTAATATTGATCAGAGACTCAAAGGAAGTGAGAGAATGAACTATGTCGATATCTGGAATGAAAACTTTTTAGGTAGAAGGAACAGCATATGAAAAGGTCATGATGCAGGTAGAAGATTAGCATATTTGCAATACAGCAAGGAAGCCAATGTAGCTGAGGTAGAATGTGAAAGGAATTGAAAAGTAGAAAGATGAGGTCAGAGATATGTCTGTAGGTTAGAGCATCTCATAATTTATAGGCAGTTATAAGGACTCTTTCATTATGAGTGAAATGGAAAAGCACTGGATGATTTTGAGCAAATAATACTTGTAACCTAAAGTATGTTTATAAGGGATCACTCTAGCTTTTGGGAGAACAAGAGACCATAGAGGGGACAAGGGAGGAATCAGGGATGAAGTTGGAGATATTGCAGTAATAGAAGTGAGACATGGTGATTGGTTAGAACAGGTTGGTTAAAGGATGAGGAGCTGGCAAGTTATATTAGATAAGTCTGCTGGCAGAGTCCATTGGATTTATTGATATATAGAAGTTGAAAGTGGAACAAATAAAAGAGTCAGGGATGATGCCAAGAATTTTAGCCTGAGCAACTAGACAACTACTGAAATGGTGAAGACTGTAAGAGAAGGTTGTGGTGGTAGGATTTTATGGAATCAGGATTTAAGTTTGAGATGTAATATTCATCAACATTTGCATTTTTATAACAAAATCTCAAATTTTTAGTGAATATTTTAAAATATAAAAAGGAGATGACTGTGCCCTAAATGGTGTCTACACTATAGGAGAATTACAAGAAAGAAATAGTAAACACTAAAAGCGTTTGAAAGAAAAGGAAGAAAAAGTACAGTGATAATTAAGGTAATCTTCATAGCATGACTCAAGAATATAAGTAGACATTGAAGGAACAGCAGAACTATGCTAGATGAATGGATGCTGGACTCAGACTTGGGCAAGAATCTAGACATGACAACTGGTCTCCATTTGTACCTATAGAAAGAAGGTAAAATTCACAGCAAAGTCAACAGCAAGCTGAGCAAGAGAAATCCACGTTTTACATAAAAAATCCCACTTAAGCCTCAAAAATCCTTATTATAACAATATGCTATTATTCCTTTATAAAAGGGAAAACCAAGGTTAAGAATTTGTCCACAGTTACTACTAAGTAACAAACCAGGATTTCAACTTAAGCCTGTCAGACTCCAGTGTCTGAACTCTTATGAATAATGGATTATTGCCTCCTGAGGTGAATAAATAAAAACACCAGTATTTAATTTATGAGAAACTGTTGCAGAGAAGGAAAAGGGAAATTTTTCTGAAGACTTAGAGGAAGCAAGCCCTCCCTAATCCTCCCAGTGTTTCCCAGCAACTAGTTGGGCTTTATTATTCATATGCTAAAACACGTACTTGATTAACACCCTAGGATTCACAAAAGGTGGAATGATCTCAGTTTTATTATAAAGCCATCTACACAGGCACAAAATTGGTCTATCTTTAGTAAACTTCATTGCTCACTTCTAGTCTGAATACGGCTGTTTATGAATGCATATCCTTCCAACATAGGCTAGTCATCCCTGTTGAACACTTGTTTCAGTACTTCTCTGTGGGCTACTTCACCTTAGTAGAAAACATTTCTGTAGCAAAAGGATCATCTATTGTTTCCTCGCCTATTAACTTCACATCAGGCAGAAAAAATGGTTTAAAGTGGAGGGTAGGTGTGGCTAAAATGGGAAACTCGAGGAATCCTTGTGATGGAACCGTTCCATATTCTGACTATATCATTGTCTATATCCTGGTTGTGATACTGTATTATAGTTTTACAAGGTGTTAGTTACCATTGTGGGAAACTAAATAGAGGGTATGGGGATCTCTCTGTATTATTTCTTGCAAGTGCGTGTAAATGTACACTTATCTCAAACAGAGTTAAAAAAATTCAAACCTGCATTTTCTTAAGATAAAAGGCAGCCATGCTGGTGGGAGTGTACAATCAATATCTACTAAAGCTGAACATATGCGAGTTTGGACCAGCATATCTATGACTCCCAGGTACATAACCTACAGAAATGTACATATTTCTGTACACCAAAAGCACAAAATGTTCTTAGCAGCCCTATTTATATAATAATCAAAACAAACTGTCCAAATGCCCATCAATAATATGAAATTTAGATAAACTGTGGAATATTCATATAATGAAATACTACCAGCAATGAGAATGAACACACTATAATTATATACAATAGTATGAACAAATCACAGAAACAAGTTTGAGGGGGGAAAAAAGCCCAGACACAAAAGAGTAGATCCTGTATGAGTCCACTGATACAAAGTTCAAAATCTGGCAAAACTAATCTATAATTTTAGAAGTAAAGATAATGTTTATTCTTGGGAATTGGTCCTGGCTAGAAAGGAGGGCACCTGGAGTGCTGAATATTTTGTTTCTGGGGGCTGGTAACATGGACACCATATATTAAATTTGTGAAGATTCATTGAACTGTACATGGTTTTTCATTTTAATTTTTATTCATCGATAAAAATTTAAGTTGAAAACAAAGGCAGTAGTGGTAGCTGCACTAGAGCCTCTATGGTTTATTTAATCATTAATATGTTTGTACAGATTTCTCTTGCAATGCACTTCTCACATTGCATACCTATCAAGTCACATGTTTTCTGAGTCTATGCTCATAAACGACCTTTTCAACTTTTAGTAAGATTTTATCTCTCAGTTGTGATTATTTTGTATTGGCTAGAGCACTTGTTGAAAGAATTTTATAAGACATGTTTTTCTTATTTCTTTGCTGAGGAGATGTTTATAGCATAGATCTAAAATACTTGATTCAATTTCTCCTCCTTAATAAAAAAAATTCCTTTTTATCAGGATGAAGTAATCACTTTATTAGGTTATTTACATTATATTTAGTTTGATTTCTTACATTGTCATTTGGCTTTCATTTTTGGTTCATTTTTCACAAACAAAATTTTTGTTACCAGAGCTCCTTCTACACAATTCTTAGAGCACCAGAGACTATTAGTTTCCTATTGCTACTATAGCAAATTACTACTTAGTTTAAAACAACATAAATGTGTTATAGTTCTGGAAATCAGAAGTCCAAAATGAGTTTCACTAGGCTAAAATGAAGATGTTTGGCAGGGCTGTGTTCTTCTAGAGGTTCTAAGGGAGAATCTGTTTCTTTGCAGCTTTTCTAAAGCTGTTTCCGTTCTTTGCCTCATGGCCCTCTTTCATTATCAAAGCCAGCAATGGATAGTCTTTCTCATATTGCATCACTCTGATACTGACTCCTCTACCTTCCTTTTCCATATTTAAGGACCCTTTTGATTACATTGGGCTCACCTGGACAAGCCCACATACCCTATTTTAAGGTTAGCCAATTTACAAACTTAATTCCATCTGCTCCCTTCATTCCCCTTTGCCATGTAACATAACATATTCACAATTTGGGAAGATTAGGATATGGAAGACTTTGGAGGCTACTTCTCTAGAGTAGAGACACATTAAGATTTTGTATGATTGGCTAGATTTTGGCACAAGCCTTATGACTGAATCCCACATGGCAGCCTTACAATGAGCAAGATTAAAATTTGTGCCATGACTTCTGGCTTCTGCTTAGGATGTAGAAAACTAAAATGATATTAATTCCACCCTTCCACCAAAAAACATTGGACTGTCTGCAAATTCAAAACTTCCCTTGAACCCATCAGAGACTGCAGAGCAGTCAACCCCAAATCTAAAGAAAGGTGCCTCCAAGGAGAGACCAGATGCAAGCACTTGCTCATCGGGGGCAGATGCAGCCAGATACCATAAAAGCCAGTGAGAAGAATTCAACCAAAAAAAAATTTTTTTTTGTCTGCACCATATGGTTTGCAGGATCTCAGTTCCCCAACCAGGGATTGAACCCCAGCCCCCTGAAGTGGAAGCATGGAGTCCCAACCACTGGACCACCAGGGAATTCCCTTAGCCAAAATTTTTAATGAATTGCTTAAAGCTGAATATGGTCTAGTGTGAGAATATAGAACCCTTAGTAGCTACATAAAACAAGGGAGAAGTTGCCCTCACTTGCAAGCTTCTCTCCACACATCTTACAAGAAATATTGAGGGTGGAAAAACAGTCTTGAGAAAGCCTGGGGGAATGTAATAGAAGACACTGCAAAAAAGGCATAAAACCTTGCCTGGACCCTTCTATCTCCTCTATGTTAACAACAACAACAAGCTTTAAGCCACAGCAGGAGGAGGGGGAAAGGTATGGGGAGGAAGGGCAGCAAATGCAGTTGACCTTAGGGAAGAAGTGGAGACACAACTCACCTGGGAAACAGAAAACTACCTCTACCCCAGAGGCCAGGAATACATACTGGGCCAAGAACAAGTTTGCTACAGCTGGGGCAAGGCTGGATTACTGAGAAGACCCTATCCCAAGACCCAGGAACAAAACCCAACGCTGATGCTGATTCAGAACAGAGAATACCTACCACTACCAGGCTAACAAACATCAACTGACAGGTAACAACAGTCTACTGCTGGGAGAGGGGCACAAGTGTGGAAAAGACCGTTTCTGAGAAGACACAAAAGATCTAAAACTGAGAGTGGAGCAGATGCTGTTGTGGAAGTAAACTAACAGAAAACAAAAACCTCTGGCAAGGCAGTTTAAATTGTAAGAGGAATTTGAAGCATGTAGAGTACTAAAGGTAATCATAGTAACAACAAAACCCAAACACAGCCCAACTCTCAATTCCCTTCCAGATTGACTTAATTACACCCATGCTTAAGACCAAACAGAAAAACAAAAAGCCCATTTCAAGGCCTGAAAACTATTTACCTCATCTTTACTGCATTACACAATATGTCTGACTTTCAACAAAAATTATGAAGTCTACAAAAAAGCAATGGAAAAAATAAACACTATCAAGAGACAAATCATCAGAACCAGTTTTAGATATGACACAGATATTAGAATATCAGACAGGAAATTTTAAGTAACTATGATTAATATAGTAAATGCTCTAGTGGAAAAGATGGATAGATAACATGTATGATCAGATATGTAATTTGAGCAAGACATGGAAACTATAGGAAAGAAGACAACATAGGCCAATGGAACAAAATTGAGAGCCCAGAAATAAACCCTCACAAACACAGTCAAGTAATATTTGACAAGGGAGCCAAGAATACTCAATGGGAAAAGGATAGTCTCTTCAATAAATGGTGTTGGGAAAACTGGATCACCACAGGTAGAATAATGAAATTGGACTGCTATCTTATACCACTCGCAAAAATTAGCTTGAAATGGAGTAAAGAACTGAAACCATAAAACTCTTAAGAAGAAAACATAGTGGAAAATCTCCTTGACATATGTATTCACAACAATTTTTTGGATGTGGTATCAAAAGCACAAGCAACAAAAGCAAAAATTAGTAAGTGGGACTACATCAAACTAAAGAGCTTCTGCATAGTAGAAAACAACAAAATGAAAAGACAACTTATTGAATATATTTGCAAATCATATCTGATAAGAGGTTAATATCCAAAAGATAAAAGGAACTCAGTTCAATAGCAAAAAGGAAACAATCTGATTTTAACAATAGGCAGAGGAATCGAAAAGACATTTTTCCAAAGAAGACATACAGATGTCCAACAGGTACATGAAAGGATGTTCAACATCACTAATCACCAGGGAAATGCTAGTAAAAACCACAATGAGATATCACCTCACACCTGTTAGAATGGCCATTATCAAAGCGACTACAAATAACAAATGTTGGCAAGGATGTAGAGAAAAGAGAACCCTTGTGCACTGTTGGTGGGAATGTAAATTGGTGCAGCTACTATGGAAAACAGTATGGAAGTCCCTCAAAAAATTGAAAATAGAACTCCCGTGTGATTCAGCAATCCCACTTCTAGCAGGTAGACTGAATCTTTCTCCTGATCTCCTGCCAGGCTGTAGTGTGGAGTGAGGAGCACTGGGCACTTGCCCCTTCAAACTGAGAAATGTGACGAGGTGGCAGCCATCAGTGCAAGTCTCTCTCTGCTCTGATTGTTGGCAAGCCAGCACACACACCCTCCTCACAATTAGAGTCTAGGCTTCTCCAGCTCTTCTGTCTCAGGGGATTTCCCAACAGGCATGGGGGCTCCCCAGGGCAAGGGTGCACCTGTGTGGACCTTCTCTTCCTTACAAACCCCTCCAGGGGTGCTGGTCCCAACCCGATGCCTTTTCCCCCCCAAGCCTACCCAGTTACATGGAGATCTTCCTTGCAGTTTTGGTTTTATAGGAGATATTCTGCCAGTTACCAATTAGTTTTCTTTGAGTAATCTTCCACATGTAGTTTTTTTGGGTTTTTTTGTTTTTTGTTTTTTTTTGCAGTACACGGGCCTCTCACTGTCGTGGCCTCTCCCGTTGCGGAGCACAGGCTCCGGACGCGCAGGCTCAGCGGCCATGGCTCACGGACCTAACCGCTCCGCGGCATGTGGGATCTTCCCAGACCGGGGCACGAACCCGTGTCCCCTGCATCGGCAGGCGGACTCTCGACCCCTGCGTCACCAGGGAAGCCCCTAGATGTATTTTTGATGTGTTTGTGAGAGGAAGTGAGCTCCATGTCTTCCTACTCTGACATTGATCCCCCTCTCAATAAAAAAAAAAACCTGTCTTTTAATCTCCTGATCTGTTAGCCTTACTATACCCCAGATTTTCCACAAATACACTAAAACATAGACAATCTATTGAGGAACATTCAAATGAATCACACTTCAGGCTTCTGAATATTTTATCTAGTGGCAACTAATGTGAAACAGGCGGTAACCAAATCTAAAAACACTTAGAAAATTCCAATTTGATATCAAAATATAGCAAATAATCCTCATTGAATACTCACTGCTGAGAAAATACTGGCTATGTTTATGAGTATATCAATGTATATCAATAATGATAATATTAGCTCATATTTCCCATTTACTGAACACGTTAACATATACTGTCTCAACCATCAGAATAAACATATGGAGTATACAAAGGAATTTATATTGTTCTCATTTTTATTGCTGAGGATATAAATGTTTAGTGTGGTTAAATCAATTATTCAACCCTATATAGTTTTTGGAACAAAAATGAAACTTTTTAAATGGGATTTATTTTTATTTCTTTTAGGGTACTATAATTGATTCATAAACATTATTTTAAAAATAATAGGAGATACAGACAGGGAAAATTTTAAAACAATAATCACCTATGCTGAGAGGAAATCGTGTTAATATTTAAGCTATAGTCACACATATGTATATGGTAAAATTGTCCTTCACATAAAAACATATTATGATTGCCTTTATATGTTAACAAATACTTACAAGGTAACTTTTAATGGATACTTCATGATCCACTGTATGGATGTACTGTTGTTGGATATTTAGGTCCTTTCCAAGTTTTCACAATATTAATCTCCCCTTATGTCCGTTTATGAACTTAGCTTATGTCTGTGAGTCAGAAAGGTATATATCAAGCTTATCTCTTTTCTAATTCTCAGTCTTATATGTTAAGACATTAACATTTCTGTGTAGAGATTTCCTCTTTTGAAACTTGAGACTGACAATCCTCACAGGACTGTTGTGAGAATGAAATGTATAATGCTCCTAAAAAGGCTTTGACAAAAGATATTTTTAAACTCCTAATTTCTTTGGCTAAATATACATATTTGTATCAACAGGTTTAAAACCTAAAAAAGACTTTTGGACCCACTGGAAGCTGAATGAACTCTCCACAACAACCATTCATGGTAGCAAGAAAACACCTTCAGAATCTATAAAGGACAGGATTGCAAGAAGTCAAGAACGCATATCAACTTGTAAGTAAATTTATTATATACTGCCGTTTGAAATAACCAAAATCAAGTGTATCATTTTTTTGTCAGAATTTTCTAATGATTTATTTTCTAGTGAGGATCTTAAAATAACATTTGATTTATAGATGGGTATTATAGTAATTTGAATATTGCTTTATATTTTAGTTTTTCATTATAAAAATAGCATGTGCTTAAGTCCTTTTCTCATTTACATGTTATTATGTTTTTATATTGATTTGCGGGAACTTCTCAGTTTTGTAAGAACACTACAAATATTCTTACTTTTTAGCTGTATTGCTCTGGTTAATAATGTATTTTACCAATAGATAAGTTTAAAGTTTTTATTCAGTAAATTTAAATAATGTCTTTTGTTTCAGTTTCAGTTTTGTGGCATGTTTGTCAGGACTTACTTACCTAATACTATGAAAAAAAGAATCTATCTGTTCTTTTTTTCTAGTACTTTTTTATTTCCATGTTTTATTCAACTCTTTAATCCACTTGGGGTTTATTTTTTTAATAAAGGAAGGTAGTTGTATTCCAGTATTTTGTTTTTTTCCAAATGCTTACTTATTAAATAGCCCACTTACAGACTACTTGAAATAACAATTCACATGGATATATTTTTGTATTCTCTTCTACCTCCCAAATTCCTGTACCAGGACCAAACTTCTCAGTAACTCTACATTAATTAGCACTTTAAGACAAGTTTATTTTTCTCTAATTTATACTATATTTCAACACTAAACATAGGTCTGGTGCTCAGGCCTCATTTCTGACCAATTAAATAAGAATCTGAGGCTCAGTATTTTTTAAAGCTACCCAGATGATTTCAATGTGCAGGCAAAGTTAAGAACCACTAGTGTAGAGGAAAATACCTTTCCATCATACTTCTTGATATAGGCCAGGGCAAGGAGGGACTAACCTACTCTTCTGAAGGCGGATCATCAGTTAATTTCTGATTCCAAAATTGTTTAATTACTGCTCTTCTGATTAGTACTTTGATTCTTCTCCACTCTTATCCCCATAGATGTCATCCTGTCTGATTTCTATCTTTTAGTAGTTATGTGAAATTTCTTATTTGCTAATGTCACCCTGGTTTTTACAGAACTTCATGCATATTTGTAATTTTGGATGGAAAGAGAGATACTCCACTGTCTTGACCCAATCTTATCTCTTTTTGTTTCTCAGTCTCACATGTGAATAACAACTTGGCTGAATATAAAATTAAGGAGGTTGGGGGAGCTTTCTATTTTTTTTTCATTTTAACTTACAGAAAAGTGTTGAGAATAGTATAAGGAACTCCCTATCCTTTATCCACCAAATGTTTGAATTTATCCTATGTTTTATTGTTTTCTCTCTCCCTCTTTTATATAAACATTTAAAGCTATAAATTTCCCTAATTCCTGTTTCAGCTACATTCTGCTAATTGTGATATGTTATATTTTCGTTATCATTTAATCCAAAATATTTTCTAATATCCAGTATAATTTCTATTTTGACCCATGGGTTATTTAGAGATGTATTATTTAATTTTTAAATACTTAGGGCTTTTCTAGATACCTTAAAATTACTGATTTCTAATTTTAAATATATTGTGGTCTGAGAATATACTCTACAATCTTTTGAAGTGTATTGAGACTTGTTTTATGGTACAGTACATGGTCTATCTTGGTGAACATTCAGTGTACACGTGAGAAGAATGTGTATTCTGCAATTATTTTGTAAATCTCAATTAGATCAAGGTGGTTGATAGTGATATTCAGATCTTCAAAATCAAAATTCAACAAACTACAGCCTGTGGACCAAATCTGGCCTGCAGCCTATTTTTATACATCCTATGAGCTAAGAATGATTTTTACATTTTTAAGGGTTGTTAAAAAAAAACAATAAAGAATATACCACAGAGGGACTTTCCTGGTGGCACAGTGGTTAAGAATCTGCCTGCCAATGCAGGGGACATGGGTTCAAGCCCTGGTCCGGGAAGATCCCACATGCTGCGGAGCAACTAAGCCCAGGCGCCACAACTACTGAGCCTGCGCTCTAGAGTCCGTGCTCCAGAACAAGAGAAGCCACTGCAATGAGAAACCTGCTCACTGCAACAAAGAGTAGCCCCCGCTTGCCACAACTAGAGAAAGCCGGCGCGCAGTAACAAAGACCCACTGCAGCCCAAAATAAATAAATTAAAAAAAAAAAGAATATACCACAGAGATCACATGTGGCCCACAAAGCCTAAAATATTGGAGTATCTGACCCTTAATAGAAAAAGTTTGCTAACTCTTGTTCTGTATCTTTATGATATTTAATTGTTCTATTAATTACTGAGAAGGGGGTGTTAAAATCTCCCATTGCAAATGTGGAATTATCTATTTCTCCCCTTAATTCTACTGATTTTTGCTTTATGCATTTTTAATTTACTGGGCACATACACAATTATTATGTTTTCCCTTTAATCATTATGAAATGTTTCCTCATATCTATGATAATTCTCCTAGGGGAATTATCTATTTATCTAATTATCTATGAGCTGTATTTTGTCTAATATTAATATAGCCACTTGAGCTTTCTTATGCTTGTGGTTTGCATAGTGTATCTTTTCCCATCATTTTACTTACAGCCTCTTTGTTTTTTCATGTTTAAAGGTCGTCTTGCAAACAACCTATAGTTGAATCTTGGTTTTTTATTTAGTCTTACAATTTCTTCCTTTTAATTGGAGTGATTACTTCATTTACATTCAACATAACTATTGACATGATTAGGTTTGTTTTTACCATGTTCCTGTTTGTTTTCAGTTCTATCTCACCTGTTTTTTGTTCTTCAATTCCCCTTCCCTATCTTCATTTGGTTAAGCAAATATTTTTAGTATTCCATTTTAATTCTTCTATTGGCTGTTTGCCTGTATCTTCTTGAATTTTTTGCAATTGCCTTAGTGATTTCAAAATGCATCCTTAAATTATTAAAATACTACTTAAAGTTAATGTTATCCTACTTCACTAAAAATGTAGGAACTTAGAGAAGGATAGCTACACATACTCCCCTTTGTCCTTTGTGCTGTTGTTGTCATATATATTAGAAGATCTACATGAATAATGGCCTCACATTATACAGTGTTAGGATTTTTGCTTCAAATAACTACATGGTTTATTTCAGCTTTATTGAGGTCTAATTGATGTACAAGAAAGCACACACATTTAGAATATAAAATTTCACAATTGGACATATGTATAAACTCATAAAACTGTCACAACTTTCAAGATAGGAAACATATCCACCATTCCAGAAAGTTCCTCAGACTTTTTTGTAGTTCCTCCCTCCTTCTCAATCCCCAGGCAATTACTCATGTGATTTTTTTCACTACAGGTTAGTTTGCATTTTCTAGAATTTTATGTAAATGAAATCATAGAGTATGTGCTATCTTTTGTCTGGCATTTTCTACTCTGCATAATTATTTTGAGATTCATTCATCTTGATGTATGTATGAATAGTTTGTTCCTCTGTATTGCTGAGTAATAGTCCATGGTAAGGGTATACAACAATTTGTTTATCCATTCACATGTTGGTAGACATTTGCATTGTTTCCAGTATTTAGCTATTATAAATAAAGCTGCTGTGAATATTCATGTACAAGTCTTTGTGTAAACATAGGATTTCATTTATCTTTGGTAAACATCTAGTAGTGGAAAGTTGAGTAGTATGGTAAGTGTATTATAACATTTTAAGAAATTGCCAAATTTATCCAAAATTTTGCATTCCTATCAGATACAAGTTATAGTTACTCTACTTCCTTGCTAACACTTTGTACAGTCTTTTTAATTTTAGCTATTCTTGTGGGTTATGTACTGGTATTTAGTTAGGTTTTATTTTAATTTCTCTAATGACTAATTATGATGAGCTCTGTACACGTGCTTATTTGCCATCTGTATATCTTCTTTGCTGAAGTGTCTGTTTCAATCTTTTTGCTATTTTTATTGGAGTTGTTTGTCTTATTTTAATTCTGTTATAACGGTTTTTTATATATTCTAGACACAAATCCTTTAACAGGTATATATTTTACAAATATTCTTTTCTAGTCTGTAGTTGCCTTTTCATTTTATAATAGTGTCTTTTGAAAGGCAAAAGTTTATAATATGGTAAAATCAAATTTATCATTTTTTCCAGTAGGGTATGTGCTTTTTTGTGTCATATTCAAGATTTTTTTTGTGAACCCAATTTCACCAAGATTTTCTCCCATGTTTTCTTCTAGAAATTTTATAGTATATAATTTTATAGCTTATAATTGTAGCTCCTATTATACACTTAGGTCTCTAATTCATTTTGAGTAATTTTTGAAAATTATGTGAAGTAAGCAGTGAGGATCATTTCTTTGCATATTTTCTAGCACCATATGTTGAAAAGATTATCCTTTGCCCATTGAATTATCTTAGAACCTTTGTCAAAAAAACATTTGATCATATGTGTATTGCTCTATGCATGTACTCTGAATTCTGTTTCACTGATGCCAATACCAAACTACCTTGATAACAGTAATTTTATAACATGTCTTGGAGTCAGGTACTGTAAGTCCTCCAACTTTGCTCTTCTTTTAAAAAATTATTTTGGCTATCTAGATTCTTTTCATTTCTATATAATTTTTTAACTGCTTATCAGTATTTAAAGTATATACTCTGGAATTTTCATTGGAATTAGGTTGAATCTATCAACTTAAGAAGCATTGACATCTTAACAATATTGATTTTCCAATCCATGAACATAGAATATTTCCACATTTATTTAAGACTTCTTTCTATCTCAGCAATATTTTCTAGTTTTTTCTTTATAGATGCTGCACATATCTTTCAAATTATATTGCATATGGTGTTTTTAATTTCAATTCCTGATTGTTCACTGGTAATATATAAAAAATACTGTAGAAAAATACTTTTGTGTTGATCTTATATCCTACAATCTTACTAAACGTGCTTATTAGTTCTAGTAGCCTTTTTAGATTTCTTAGGATTTTTTCTTCATGGATACTCATGTCATCTGAGAATAAAGAGCATTTTACTTTATTTTCAATCTATATGCCTTTTATTTATTTTACTTGCCTATGGCTAGGATCTTTAAGAAGATGTTGACTAAAAGTGGTGAGAGTGGACATGCTTGCCTCATTCCTGATCTTAGAGGGAAAATGTTAGGTTACTTACCTTTAAATAGATTTTGGCTGAAGGCTTTTATAGATATCTTTTATCAGGTTGAGGTAGTTTCATTCCCTTCCTAGTTTGCTGAGAGGTTTTTGTTGTTGTTTGTTTTTTAACAAATAGATTTGGATTTTAGCATTTGTTGAGATGAACATATTGTTTTTCTATTTTAGTCTTTTAATACAGTGAATTACATTGATTGATTTTTCAAGTGTTACCTAACCTTGCATTCCTGGGATAAATTCCATTTGGCAATTGTGTATTAACCTTTTCATGTATACTACTGAATTCAGTTTGCTAAAATTTTATTTTCTTTTCCTGTACTGTCCTGTCACATTTTAGTAATAAGTGTAATGTTCACCCCTCTTCTCTTTTCTAAGGGTTAGTGTAAACTTGGTATTTGTTCTTCTTTACGTACTTGGTAGAATTCACCAATGAAGCCATCTGGACCTAGAAATTACTCTGTGGTAAGGTTTTTGACTAAAAATTCATTGCTCTAATAGATATAGTGCTATTCAAATGATCAGTTCCTTCTTGAGTAAACTTTGTAGTTTCGTGTAAATTTTTATTTTATTCCTTTAAATATTTTGGAGTTTTATCTGAGATGTGATCTAGTTATTTAGAAATATTTTGGTCTACTTGGGGCTTTATTTTAAGCTTCATTAGGTGGAACCAGAGAACTCTTGTTTAGGCCTAACATACTTCCCCTACTGAGGCAGTACCCTTCTTAGTATTCTACCCCATGCTCTGTGTATAACAGATTTCCCATCTGGCTGTCTGGAACATGAGCTTTCTGTGAGCCCCAAGCATTGTTCTGCCCACTCCTTCCTGTGTTTTTTTTGTTTTTTTTTTTTAAACCAACCTCAGACAAAAATTCAAGGATAACCTTCTGGAGAGCTCCAGAATGCTCTCTGTGTGCATCTGTCTCCTCTATATTATGCTGACCTGTGAATTTTAGCTTGCCTTGACCTTCCTGAATGCTAAATTTTATTTTTCAACTCAGTTCTGCTTGGATTCCCACCACTACACTGTGACCTTAAAATTTTTTTTTTAGAGACAATAAGATGAGACAACTGAAGGGTTCCCTCATTAGGTTTTTTTCTCTTGGCTGGAGCGGGGGTGTTACTGTCCTGTGCTGCCTCTTGTCCAACACATGAAAACCATTGTTTCCTATATTTTCTCCAATTTTTTACTTGTTTAAGAAAGAAGAGCAATCCAGTTCCTGTTACTCCATCATAGCAAGAAGTAGAAGTGATTATATGTATTTTAAAAGATTAAGAGAAGACTTAAAAATAGTCTTCTATATTTATTCACATATTTGCCATTCCTGGATCTTCATTCCATCCTATAAATTTGAGTTTCCATCTGGTGTCATTTCCCTTCAGCTTGAAAAAAACTACCTTTTGGCAGTTCTTATAGTTCAGTTCTGCCAGTAATAAATTTTCTCAAGTTTATTTATCTAAAAATAATGTTCATTTTGCCTTTATTTTTGAAGGATATTTTTGCTGGATTTAGAATTCTAGGTTCACTTTTCTTTTGCCTTTCAGCAAGATATTGTTCCATTGGGTCCTGGTTTGGTATTGTTTCTTTTTTTTTTTTTAATCCACTTTTTTTATATTCTTTTCCCATATAGGGCATTACAGAGTATTGAGTAGAGTTCCCTGTGCTATACAACAGGTTATTATTAGTTATCTATTCTATATATAGTAATGTATACATGTCAATTCCAGTCTCCCAATTTATCCCTCTCCTGCCTTTCCACCTTGGTAAACATAAGTTTGTTTTCTACATCTGTGACTCTACTTCTGTTTTGTAAACAGGTTCATTTGTACCATATTTTTTAGATTCCACATATAAGCAATATCATATGATATTTGTTTTTCTCTGTCTGACTAACCTCACTCGGCATGACAATCTCTAGGTCCATCCATATCACTGCAAATGACATTATTTCATTCTTTTTAATGGCTGCGTAATATTTCATTGTATACATGTACCACATCTTCTTTATGAATTCTTTGGTTGATAGACTTTTAGGTTGCATCCATGTCCTGGCTATTGTAAATAGTGCTGCAGTGACCATGGGGTGCAGGTATCATTTTGAATTATGATTTTCTCTGTATATGTGCCCAGGAGTGGGATTGCTGGATCATATGGTAGCTTTATTTTTAGTTTTTTAAGGAACCTCCATACCATTCTCCATAGTGGCTGTACCAATTTACCTTCCCACCAACAGTGTATGAGGGTTCCCTTTTCTCCACACCCCCTCCAGCATTTATGGTTTGTAGATTTTTTGATGATGGCCCTTCTGACCAGTGAGGTGATACCTTATTGTCATTTTGATTTGAATTTCTCTAATTTAGTGATGTTGAGCATCTTTTCATGTGCTTCTTGGCCGTCTATATGTCTACTTTGGAGACATGTCTATTTAGATATTCTGCCCATTTTTTGACTGGGTTTTTTTTTGTTTTTGTTTTTGGTATTGAGCTGCATGAACTGTTTGTATATTTTGGAGATTAATCCCTTGTCAGTTGCTTCATTTGCAAATATGTTCTTATTCTGTAGGTCGTCTTTTTCTTTTGTTTATTGTTCCCTTTGCTGTGCAAAAGCTTTTAAGTTTAATTAGGCTCCATTTATTTTTGTTTTTATTTTCTTTACTCTAGGAAGTGGATTGAAAAAGATCAATCTGAGATTTATGTCAGAGAGAGTTCTGCCTATGTTTTTCTCTAAGAAGTTTATAGTATCTGGTCTTACATTTAGGTCTTCAATCCATTTTGAGTTTACTTTTGTATATAGTGTTAGAAAATGTTCTAATTTCATTCTTTTTTTTTTTTTCTTTTCCTGTACGTGGGCCTCTTACTGTTGTGGCCTCTCCCATTGCGGAGCACAGGCTCCAGATGCGCAGGCTCAGCAGCCATGGCTCACGGGCCTAGCCACTCCATGGCATGTGGGATCTTCCCAGACCGGGGCACGAACCTGTGTCCCCTGCACCGGCAGGCGGACCTTCAACCACTGAGCCACCAGGGAAGCCCTAATTTCATTCTTTTACATGTAGCTGTCCAGTATTCCCAGCATGACTTATTGAAGAGACTGTCTTTTCTCAATTGTATATTCTTGCCTCCTTTGTCATATATTAGGTGACCATAGGTGCATGGGTTTATCTCTGGACTTTCTATCCTGTTCCAATGATCTATATTTCTGTTTTTGTGCCAGTACCATACCATTTTGATGACTGTAGCTTTGTAGTATAGTCTGAAGTCAGGGAGCCTGATTTCTCTAGCTCTGTTTTTCTTTCTCAAGATTGCCTTGGCTATTCAGGGTGTTTTGTGTTTCCATACAAATTGTAAAATTTTTTGTTCTAATTCTGTGAAAAATGCTGTTGGTAATTTGATAGGGATTGCATTGAATCTGTAGATTGCTTTGGGTAGTATAGTCATTTTCACAATATTGAGTCTTCCAATCCAAGAACATAGTATATCTTTTCATCTGTTTGTGTCATCTTTTATTTCTTTCATCAATATCTTATAGGGTTGTTTTTTTTTTTTTTTTTTTTTGCGGTATGCTGGCCTCTCACTGTTGTGGCCTCTCCCATTGCGGAGCACAGGCTCCAGACACGCAGGCTCAGTGGCCACGGCTCACGGGCCTAGCCACTCCGCGGCATGTGGATCTTCCCGGACCGGGGCACGAACCCCTGTCCCCTGCATCAGCAGGCGGACTCTCAACCACTGCGCCACCAGGGAAGCCCTCATCAATATCTTATAGTTTTTGGAGTACAAATCTTTTGCCTCCTTAGGTAGGTTTATTCCTAGGTATTTTATTCTTTTTGATGCAGTGGTAAATGGGACAGTTTTCTTAATTTCTCTTTCTTATCTTTCACTGTTAATGTATAGGAATGCAAGAGATTTCTGTGTGTTAATTTTGTATCCTGCAACTTTACCAAATTCATTGATGAGCTCTAGTTTTCTGGTAGCATCTTTAGGATTTTCTATGTGTAGTATCATATCATGTGCAAACAGAGCTAGTTTTACTTCTTCTTTTCCAATTTGGATTCCTTTTATTTCTTTTTCTTCTCTGATTCCTGTGGGTAGGACTTCCAAAACTAAGTTGAATAAAAGTAGCAAGGGTGGACATCCTTGTCTTGTTCCTGATCTTAGAGGAAATGCTTTTAGTTTTTCACCCTTGAGAATGATGTTTACTGTGGATTTGCCATATATGGCCTTTATTATGTTGAAGTATGTTCTCTCTATACCCACTTTCTGGAGAGTTTTTATCATAAATGGGTGTTGAATTTTGTCAAAAGCTTTTTCTGCATCTATTGAGATGATCATATGGTTTTTATTCTTCAGTTTGTTAGTGTAGTGTATCACATTGATTTACGTATGTTGAAGAATCTTTGCATCCCTGGGATAAATCCCACTTGATCATGGTATGTGATTCTTTTAATGTGTTGTTGGATTGGATTTGCTAGTATTTTGTTGAAGATTTTTGCTTCTCTATTCATCCGTAATACTGGCCTGTAATTTTCTTTTTTTGTGATATCTTTGTCTGGTTTTGGTATCAAGATGATCATGACCTTATAGAATGAGCTTTGGAGTGTTCCTTCCTCAGCAATTTTTTGGAATAGTTTGAGAAGGATAGGTGTTAACTCTTCTCTAAATGTTTGATAGAATTTGCCTGTGAATCTATCTGGTTCCAGACAGCTGTTTGTTGGACGTTTTAAAATCACAGTTTCAATTTCAGTACTTGTGATTGATCTGTTCATATTTTCTATTTTTTCCTGGTACAGTCTTGGAAGATTGTACCTTTCTAAGAATTTGTCCATTTCTTCTCGGTTGTCCATTTTATTGCTGTATAGTTGCTTGTATTAGTCTCTTATGATCCTTTGTATGGTATCTGTTGTAACTTCTCCTTTTTCATTTCTAATTTTATTGATTTGAATCCTCTGCCTTTTTTTCTTGATGAGAACCCTACAAGTTCCATTTTAGAAGGCTCAACTCCCCTCCAGTTTCTACCTGCTTTTAGTCATTCCCTGGTATCTTCAAGTGGTTAATGTCCTTTTTTAAAACACTTTCAAGAATTCATAACTTTTATCTATGGGAGAGTCAGACTGATATAAATTAAATATTTAAATATTGAGTTTATTTTCCAATTTAAATATCAAATTGTCAAATCACATTTTCTTATAAAACTAGATACTGCTTCATTATCTTCTGTTATTTAGTCTAGTAGAGAAGTCTAAACCAGCCTATGTTTTCTTCCTTTACAGTTAATTTATAAAATTTAGTTTTTACTTTTACTTATTTAGATGTTTCCAAGATTTTTTAATTTGTCTTTAAATTTGGAAAATGTCACTAGAACACGTCTTGATGATTTTCATAAGTTTTCACAATGCCAAAATTTATTTAAAATTCTTGGATTTCCCTAAGCTCTGTGGTAGACCTAGTAAAGATCTTAGCCAAATATTTCAAGTGAGACATAGAAACTTATATGGCCAGACTGAAGAGGAAGGGAAAGTGACACTCTTGCAGATATTTAAGGAAAAAGTTTGATTTCACCATTGGAGAGTATCCCCTGACATTGAGGAAATAAAATCTCCAGAGAAAGGCTTCATATCCTGTTTTCACATGGTATGCTATGACATACTAAATGTTGTCTTGTTATCTCATAAAAAATGAAAATATATAGGGATCATTTTTTTAAAAATAGGATAATGGCCACTACAAGCTACTCATTTGGCAAATATGTAACCCAAGAACAATCTTTTATTAGGGAATGACAACTGAGAGGTCTTTGGAGGTGAGGCTGAAAGCAAAAAATCAAGTCCCTCGAAAGACCACGATTTTCAACATCATGTTTTAGCCAGTCATGGGCTTACCATTCTACCCGGTGCCCCTGGACTGTAGAGGCAAAACTGACCTTGAGTAAGGGGCTTCTCTTTGGATTCCCAAATAAACATCTCATTTCAGTGGAGCTTTTGCTTTTCTGAGTAAGTTTATGCAAATGTGGATGAGGATCTGTCAAGACCTGCTCATGTGTACTTTCCCATCATGTGGTAAAGTATATTTATTATGAAAAACACTTTAAAATTTGGTCCCATTTCATGGACTTCAGATATAATATCAGTTTTTGTATTTACTTTCTGGTGCTGATGCAGATTTTCCTATTTGTAAGTTTTGTAGTTGTTTTACTTAGAGTTGAGAGATAGATCAAAGTGGTTATGTTTATCCCAATTCTTTACATGGGGTTTCCTTTTAGATTTGTTTTTATTATTATATTTTATTTAAACATGCAGGAAAGTGTAGAAAATATTTCCCACACATAACAAATATTTGCATTTTGCCATATTTGCTTTTCAAGCCTTTTATTTACATATCTTTTGTACCATTCCTAAATCTGTCCCTTCCTCCCCAGAGGTAATGATTATATGGGTATTTGTAGGCATTCTTCCCTTCTATAATATATAAAATTGTTTTTTATGTTCTTTACATGAATAATATATATGAAACAGTTTCAATATTTTAATGTTTAACTGTAATCAACATTCAAAAATTAAAAATAATCAACAGATATTAACCAATATTTTTGGCCACCAAGAGGATACAGTTTTGCTATTCCATAGTTTATATAGAGGCCATCAAAAATGTTTTTCTCTTATTAGAGGAAATACTGCTTATGAGCTTTTATCTCAATTACTTTTGTTCCAAATATTATTTATATGTTGCTTCATGATAGTCCTGGTTTTTTCAGAAGTTATTATTTTTGCAGTATCCATTTTATGCAATCTAAAATAAAGAATTGCTCTGGGTGGTGAACTACCATGCTTTAAAGAGGTTTTATACTGTATTTCTAATGAAATGATCATTTTAATTTGGAAAAACATAAAAATTGTATTTGTTTCAAACACACTTGATTTTCATATTAATGGAAATCTTTATAAAATGCATCATATATTTTATTTACCCATAAATATTTAAAAAGTAGTTTTTATATTACATTCTAAAACATCACTAGATTTTTCTGTTTCTGGATAAAATCATCTAAGTCTGGGGTATTATGGTAGGTTAGAGGTTTAATTAGGGTTTCTTTTCATATACTGCTCAAAATTAAATTTTAATAGTTTATATTCAACTTGGGGAAATCTTCAATTTGAACTATGTACTTGATAAAGTGTGTTAACTTATTAGGGCTTTATTAGTAATATTCTTATGTAGTAGGTTGCTTTTATTATCAGTTATAAAATGAGGAAACTGAAACATAAGAGAATTAAATAACTTGCTCACGGTCACATCACTCATAAATGGTGGAATGTGAATTCAAATTCAGGAAATTCTGGCCTTAGAATCTGAACTCTTTAACCACTTCACATACTGCCTCTCAGACATTTAATTTTACAGGCTTGTAAGTATGTTAAGGCTTAAAATTGTCATCATAGGATAAGAGTTTTAACTTAGGAGAATTACCATAGCCTTATTCCCTCATTCATGACTAATGTGAGTGAGTGTTTAGATCCTTTTCTGGGATCAAGTTTTAATATGTGAGAAGGAAGGAGGAAAGCTGTTAGAAGAGCCAAAGTAGGATGCAGAAGACTGGGGGGAAATCTCACTTGTTTCCCAGTTTTGTATACGGATGCCTCTAGAAATAGCAAGCAATCGTTTGGAGAATGGAAAACCCACACTGTCGGGCCAAAGTGGTCCAGAGGTACAGTGACAGCAAAGAGTTGGAATTTCTAATCCTCTGAAAGAAGCTGAGCCTCCACTAGGGAAGCACGGGTCTAGTCTACACACCACTTTTTTTTTTTTGGTAGGGAAACTAAAAGGGCAGATGTACCACTTCAGAAAGTCAAGGATTGCATGAAGAAGTAGTCTTATTTTTCTATAAAGTAATTTTTTCTGTAGACTTCTGCTTAGACCGTGACTACTAGGAAATCTGTTCAAGGTAGAATTTTGTTCAAATCTTTGTTTTTATTTGAACTTTGAGCCTCTTATATTTCTGTAGAACCTTAACCTACATTTAAAGCTGTCTTATGAGAATTCATATTAGTTAGTGATCAGTGAGTGCCTCTCCTCCACATAGTGATTCAGAGATCCAGGCTGCTTCCACCTTCTGGGGTCACCATCCTATAGGTCTTCACTGTCAATAGAATTAATCTGTATCAGGAGAATAAAAGAGGAATAGACACACACTCATAAAAGTCTTGGCTCAGAAGTTACCCATATCACTTCCAATCACATACCATTAGTGAGAACAAACCATGGCTACACCTAGGTGTAAGGAGGGCTGACAAATAAAAACTCTGGTTGGGAAAGTTCTACCTAGTAATAGCTACATACTATGGAAGGGGGAGCATACAGTTTGCAGGACAGGAAGTGTCTCATTTACAGGAATTAAAGAAAAGTGCAGTAATCCTTATGTATGGAGTGCTTCTGCTATGGCCAATAATAAAATTTGAGCTTTTCAGTACTGATGAACCTAGTGGCAGGGCAGGTATAAAGATGCAGACATAGAGAACATACTTGAGGACACAGTGGAGGAAGGGGAAGCTGGGACGAAGTTAGAGAGTAGCATTGACATATATACACTATCAAATGTAAAATAGCTAGCTAGTGGGAAGCTGCTGCATAGCACAGGGAGATCAGCTCAGTGCTTTGTGATGACCTAGAGGAGTGGGATAGGGAGGGTGGGAGGGAGACACAAGAGGGAGGAGATATGGGGATATATGTATTGTATACATATAGCTGATTCACTTTGTTGTCGAACAGAAACTAACACACCGCTGTAAAGCAATTATACTCCAATAAAGATATAAACAAAAAAGAAATGAAGAAATGAAAATAATAAAAATTTTGAGCTTTCAAACAAAAATTTTGAAGAACTTGCATCCACTACCATTATCTTGACAGTTTTCCGATACTTAAAGACCTCTGGTAATTCAGTGGTGATATTAATGAATGTGATTTTTTTTTACTATAAAGAAATGTGTCAACATTTAGAATATCTGCATAACTCACTGAACCAATATTTTACAAATGACTAATGCATTATATGTTTTTAAATTATACATAGATTTTAAAAAGTGTGACAGACCAATGGATTTTAACGCAACAGAGTACGCAAAGCACAGTTATGTGTTTTCAGATTCCACATTGCAACCCACCATTAAGAAACTAGAACTTGTCACATTTTTGTATAGTATTCAAAGAATATTCACAACTATTAAAATACTCCTCCTTTTTTGATTAATCTATGTGATACTGGATTTTCTTAATATGCTTCAACATACAAATATATACTTCAAAAAATATATCACAGTAGAAGAAATGCAGAAGTAAATATTAGAATCCAGCTGTCTTCTACTAAGCCAGTTGTTAGAGATCTTTTATATGTGAAACAATGTTACTCTTCTCAAATTTTTTTCTTGAATATAGTTATCTTTTTTGAAAAAGATGCCATTTATGTTAATATGAAATGGGTTTATTACTGTTATTTTTAATGAAGTAATACATGTTTAAGATTTCTCAGTTTTAATTTCTAATATGGGAAATACTAATAGATACAAAAACCCATATAAACAAAAGTTTTTGTTGTCTTCAGTTATTCTTAAGAGTATAAAGTGGCCCTGAGACTAAAATTTTGAGGACCACTCTCCTACAGGAAATCATTGCAAAGGGGCTTAGCCCATGGCATCTGAGAGCTACCATATTCTGCTTATAGTTTTACATTCTACTTATTGTTTTATAGTTTCTGTGTTGCTTATCCCCAAGCTGGACTCAGTCGTAACTGTGGAGAATCCTCTAAACATAAGACTCAGATAATTTATTTACTAAGGACATAAGCATGTTTTGATTTGGAGACTTCTCTACAGTTTCTAATGTTTCCTCAGCTCTGATGTATTTAACTTGCACATAAAAGACTTGAATGTCCTTGAGTATGTCATATAATCCCTCTCAGCCTTATTTTTCCACCTGAAAAAAAATGAGGTGATTAGAATAGATTATTTCTATAGTTCCCTTTTCTAACATTTCATTACTCTATGCCTTCTATCCATAGGTACTGAATAAACTCCCAAAGTGCTTGTTGAATGTTGAGGTGAAATTAGCAGTAGAGACTGATGGCTTAAATTTATTATTTTGGAACTCTTTCCCCTCAACAGTTCTATCTGTGTGTGTGTGTGTTTTTGTGTGTATTACTTCCTTAATTTGTGTGCTGGAGGAATGCTGAGGCAGGTCAAGAGCTGAACTGGGGTAAAACATGAGTATATACATATGCATGTGTGTGTATATATGACTGTCAAGGAATGTAATAATCTGGGCTCCATGTATGCTACTGTCTCAGAATTGCTTCTAATCTAAAACATTTTTAAAACATAATTTCTTCTTCTTGACATTTTAGATGCTTATTGTCATACGGGGTTAACTTTTCTCCAGAATTTTAAACTAAAAGAACTCTCTCTTTTTGTTTTTAATGAGTTAAACAGGCAGCAGGTAGTTAAAATTTGCCTTCCAAACAAAATGGCATATCTCCCTTTTTAGGACTGGAATGTAAGAAGTTACAGAATTTCAGTATCTGGAAGGACTCAGGATTTACAAGCCAGCTCCCCTTAACCAGTATATTGTTAGATTATTTACAAGACTAAAGTTTTAATGGTCATTTCTCTTATTGTGGTACCACACCATATAACCTTTTAAACTCAGATGAAGATCGTTTTTGAAAAACAACCTTTACATACCCCCTAATTTTTAAGCCCAATTTTTCCTCTTTATCTGAACTTTAAGGTTAAAGCATTAACATACTTTATGGGTTTTTATAGACTATTGTTTAAACCACAAGTGATAAAAAATATTTCTTATATTCAGTTAACATGTAACTTTTAAGTACCTATGTGGACATTACTGTACTTAGTGATGTGAGGAGGTGAAAATTTTTTTTAACAAGTTACTCATACACAAGCACTAGTTGATATTTAGCAAATGACATGTTCCAAAAATGTTTCAAGTAATAGCCAGATGGATTAGCTACTTGAACTTTAATTTGCACCTTTGTCATTTTGCTATGTCTTCACAGTAAGCAATGCTTAGGGACAATAAAGACAGAACCCTTCAAACTTGAAAATGAGATAGCCCTCTGAGAATTAAGCCAGTAAAATCTCAACATTGTGCTTTTCAATATACATCATTAAAGGAAAATGAGAAATTTGCATGGCTAAAGAGTGAGGAAACCCCCAAAACAGTAATAGGATGGCCAGAGATATAAACTACCAAAGTGGCAATAATTTCAATAAGTTGTATTATTGTATTATTATTGGTTAAATTTTTAAAAATTTTATTGGGGTATAATTGATTTACAATGTTGTATTAGTTTCAAGTGTACAGCAAAGTGAATTGCTATACAGATGCATATATCCACACTTTTTTATATTCTTTTCCCTTATAGGACAGAGTATTGAGTAGAGTTCCCTGTGCTGTACAGTAGGTCTTCATTAGTTATCTGTTTTATATATAGTAGTATGTATATGTCAATCCCAATCTTCCAATTTATCCCTCCCGTCCCTTACCCCCTGGTAACCATAAATTTATTTTCTACGTCTGTAACTCTATTTCAAAGATATAAGTTTTTGTAGATAATTTCATTTGTAGCCTTTTTTTTAGATTCCACATATAAGCAATATCATATGATATTTGTCTTTCTCTGTCTGACTTACTCAGTATGAGAATTTCTGGGTCCATCCATGTTGCTGCAAATGGTGTTATTTTGTTCTTTTTATGGCTGAGTAATATTCCACTGTATGTATGTACCACATTTTCTGTATCCATTCCTCTGGAGATGGACATTTAGGTTGCTTCCATGTCCTGGCTATTGTGAATTGTGCTACAGTGAACGTTGGGGTACATGTAGCTTTTTGACTTATGGTTTTCTCCATATGTACACCCAGGAGTGGGATCGCTGGATCATATGGTAGCTCCATTTTCAGTTTTTTAAGGAATTTCCATACTGTTCTCCATAGTGGCTGTTCCAGTTTGCATTCCCATCACCCTCTCCTGCATTTATTGTTTATAGACTTTCTGATGACGGCCATTCTGATGGGTGTGAGGTGATACCTCATTCTAGTTTTGATTTGCATTTCTCTAATAATTAGTGATTTTGAGCATCTTTTCACATGCTTTTTAATCTTCTGTATGTCTTCTTTGGAGAAATGTCTGTTTAGATTTTCTGCCCATTTTTTGATTGGGTTGTTTGGTTTTTTTTGGCTTTTATACTATGTGAAGAAAGACTATGTGAACAGAAGTGGGGTTAACAATATGTAGCATAGAATAGTTGTAGCCCAAAGAACCAGAAACTAGTAGTGTTTTTACAGAACTATCCAAATTTGATTGTTGTGAATTAGATTTCATAATAACTTGGATAATATATCTTTTAAAATCATTTATCCTCCCTTTGCTGGGATGCAACTTCTTAATTACTAATTTAGCTTCCAAGATAATTTTCCATGGTCTGCCACAGGGTGACTTGCAAATGCCCACCCCACCCAGGTACATGGGTCTGTAGATTGGTAGCAGTGGTCAGAGGTGCTGGATAGTGTAAAAAGCAGCAGGTTCTTATCGTATTATTAAATGCATTAACATACTCCAGTGAGTGATGTGGAAATATCATGCTAAGGAGAAGTGAATAACAAGAATTTGAATACTTCTTTTTTTTAATATTTATTTGTTTATTTGGCTGTGCCAGGTCTTAGTTACAACACACGGGATCTTCGTCTCCACGTGTGGGATCTTCGTTGTGGCAAGTGAGATCTAGCTCCCTGACAAGGGATCGAACCTGGGCCCCCTGCATTGGGAGTGCAGAGTCTTAACCACTGGACCACCAGGGAAGTCCCAAGAATTTGAATACTTCTAAGAGATTAAGTCACTGGGTTGAACAAAACAAGGTGTTATGTTTCTTTTTTATTGAAGTATAGCTGTTTTACAATGTTATATTAGTTTCAGGTGTACAACATATTGTTTCAACATTTTTATAGGTTATACTCCATTTAAATTTATTATAAAATATTGGCTATATTCCCTGTGCATTACATCCTTTTATTTATTTTCTACCTAGTAGTTTGTACCTCTTAATCCCATTCACCTGTCTTGCCTCTCCCCCCACCCATCGCCCCACTTGTAACCACTAGTTTGTTCTCTGTATCTGTGAGTCTGTTTTTGTTTTGTTATATTGATTCATTTGTTTTATTTTTTAGATGCTACATATAGGTGAAAATGTGTGTATTTGTCTTTCTCTGTCTGACTTATTTCACTAAGCATGATACCCTCCAGGCCCATCCACGTTACTGCAAATGGCAATTTTTCATTCTTTTTTATGGCTTAGTAACATTCCATTGTGTATATGTATGTATGTATATGTGTGTGTGTGTGTGTGTGTGTATACACACATCTTATTTTTTATACACATCTTCTATATCCAGTCAACTGTTGATAGACACTTAGGTCGATTTCATATTATGGCTATTGTAAATAATGCTGCTATGAACATTGGAGAGCACTAATCCTTTCAAATTAGTGTTTTTGTTTTCTTTGGATATATAACCAGGAGTGGAATTTCTTGATCATATGGTAGATCTAATTTTAATTTTTTGAGGAACCTCCATACTCTTTTCCATAATGACTATACTAATGTACATTGTCACCAACAGTGCACAAGAGTTCCTTTACTCCACATCCTTGCCTACATTTATTTTTTGTTGTCTATTTGATGATAGTCATTCTGACAGGTTGGAGGTGATATCTCATTGTGGTTTTGATTTACATTTCTCTAATGGTTAGTGATTTTGAGCATCTTTTCATGTGCCTGTTGGTCCTCTTTGAAAAAATTCTCTTCAGGTCTTCTGCCCATTTTTTCTTTTTTTTGTGGTACGCGGGCCTCTCACTGTTGTGGCCTCTCCCGTTGCAGAGCACAGGCCCTGGACGCACAGGCTAAGGGGCCGTGGCTCACGGGCCCAGGTGCTCCGCGGCATGTGGGATCTTCCCGGACCGGGGCACGAACCCGTGTCCCCTGCATCAGCAGGCGGACTCTCAACCACTGCGCCACCAGGGAAGCCCCTTCTGCCCATTTTTAAATCAGGTTGTTTGTTTTTTTGACAATGAGTTGTATGAGCTCTTTATTTATTTTGGCTATTTACTCTTAGCAGACATACCATTTGCAAATATCTTTCCTCATTGAGTATGTTGTCTTTTTGTTTTGTTGATGGTTTCCTTTGCTGTGCAAAAGCTTTTAGTCTAATTAGGTTCATTTGTAATTTTTGCTTTTGTTTCTCTTGCCTGAGGAGAGAGATGCAAAAAAATGTTTTTAAGATTTACATCAAAAGTATATGCCTACGTTTTCTTCTAGAGTTATGGTTTTTAGTCTTAAATTTAGGTTTTTAATCCATTTTGAGTTTGTTTTTATATATGGTGTGAGAAAATGTTCTAATCTAATTCTTTTACATGTAGTTTTTCAGTTTTCCCAACAGCGCTTATTGAAGAGACTGTCTTTCCTCATTATGTACTTCTACCTCCTTTATCCTAGATTAATTGACCATATGTGTGTGGGTTTATTTCTGGGCTCTCTATTCTGTGCCATTGGTCTATGTGTCTGTTGTTATGCCAGTACCATGCTGTTTTGATTACTATAGCTGTGTAGTGTAGTCTGGAGTCACAGAACATGACATCTCCAGCTTTGTTCTTTTTTCTCAAGATTGCTTTGAGTATTCAGGGTCTTTTGTGGTTTCATAAAAATTTTAGGATTATTTCTTCTAGTTCTATGAGAAAAGTCATGGGTATTTTGATAGGGCTTGCATTAAATCTGTAGATTGCTTTGGGTAGTATGGAAATTATAATAATGTTCTTCTAATCCATAACCATGGGATACCTTTGAATTTCTTTGTATCATCTTCACTTTCCTTCATTAATGTCTTACAGTTTTCAGAGTATAGTTAAGTTTATTCACAGTTATTTTATCCTTTTTGATACAAGTGTAAAATGGAATTGTTTTCTTGTTTTCTCTTCCAATAGTTCATTATTAGTGTGCAAAAAAGCAATCCATTTCTGTATATTGATCTTGTATCTCACAACTTTACTGAATTCATTTATTAGTTCTAATGGTTTTTTGGTAGAGACTTCAGGGTTTTCTAAATATAGTCATGTCATCTGCAAATAGTGATAGTTTTACTTCTTCCTTTCCAATTTGGTTGCCTTTTATTTCTTTTTCTTGTCTGATGGCTGTGGCTAGGACTTCCAATACTGTGTTAGATAGAAATAGTGAGAGTGGGCATCCTTGCCTTGTTCATGATTTTAGAGGAAAACCTTTCAGTTTTTCACTATTGAGTACAATGTTAGCTGTGGATTTGTCATAAATGGCCTTTATATTGAGATATATTCCTTCTAAATTAACTGCTCTGTGGCATGTGGGATCTTCCCAGACCAGGGCTCAAACCCGTGTCCCCTGCATTGGTGGGCAGATTCTTAACCACTGTGCCACCAGGGAAGTCCTAAACTAACTTTTTTGAGAGTTTTTATCATGAATGGGTGTTGAATTTTGTCAAATGCTTGTTCTACATCTGTTGAGATGATCATGTAATTTTTATTTTTCATTTTGTTAATGTGGTATGTCACATTGATTTGTGGATATTTAACTATCCTTACATCCCTGGAATAAATCCCACTTGATCATGGTGTATGATCCATTTTATATGTTGCTGAATTTGGTTTGCTAATATTTTATTGAGGATTTTTGCATCTATATTCATCAGAAATATTTGCCTGTAATTTTCTTTTTTGTAATGTCTTTGCCTGGTTTGGGTATCATGGTGGCTTTAAAGAATGAATTTGGATGTGTTTCCTTCTCTTAGATTTTTTGGAATAGTTTGAGAAGGATAGGAGGATAGGGGAGTTTTCTGATTACTGATTTAATTTTAATACTAGTAGTCAGTCTGTTCAGATTATCTATTTCTTCCTGCTTCGGTCTTGGAAGATTGTATGTTTCTAGGAATTTATCCATTTCTTCTAGTCTGTCCAGTTTGTTGGCATATATCTGTTCATAGTACTCTCTTATGATTGTGTTTTTGTGATATCAGTTATAGCTTCTCCTCTTTCATTTCTTATTTTATTTATGTCCTCTCTCTTTTTTTCTTAATGAGCCTGGATAAAGGCTTACCAATGTTATTTATCTTTTCAAAAACCAGCTCTTGGTTTTATTGATTTTTTCTATTATTTTTTGGGGGGTCTCTTTTATTTATTTCCACTCTGATCTTTATTATTTCCTTCCTTCTGCTGACTTTGGACTTTGTTCTTCTTCTAATTCCTCTAGATGGTTGGTCAGGTTTTTTATTAGAGATTTTTCTTATTTCCTGAGGTATGCCTATATTGCTATAAACTTCCCTCTTAGAACTGCTTTAGCTGCATCCCATAGATTTTAGAAAGTTGTGTTTTTATTTTCATTTTCATTTGTCTCAAGTTATTTTCTGATTTCCTTTGATTTCTTTGTTGACCTATTGGTTTTTTAGTAACATGTTGTTTAGCCTCCATGTGTTTGTGTTTTTCCCATTTTTCTTCCTGTAATTAACTTCTAGTTTCATACCATTGTGGTTGGAAAAGATACCTTAACTGTTTATTGTAATTATAGTTGATTTTATAATTTTTGTCTTTTAATCTTCATACTAGCTTATTTAAGTGGTTGATTCACAGCCTTTACTATATATGTGCCTTTACCAATGGGATTTTTCCCTTCCTTTAAGTTCTTATTTCTTGTTATAGCCTTTTCTTTTTCATGTAAAGAAGACCCTTTAACACTTCTTGTACAGTCAGTTTAGTATTATGAACTCTTTTAATTTTTGCTTATCTGAGAATCTCTGTATCTCTCCTTCAGTGCTGAATGACAACCTTGATGGGCAGAGTATCCTAAGTTGTAGACTTTTTCCTTTCAGCACATTAAATGTATCATGCTGCTCCCTTATGGCCTGCAAAGTTTCTGCTGAAAAATCAGCTTATAGCCTGATGGGGGTTCCCTTGTATGTAACTTTTTTTTTCTCTTGCTGCCTTTAGAATTCTCTCTTTACGTTTTGCCATTTTAACTATGATACGTCTTGGTGTGGGCCTCTTTGTTTTCATTTTCTTTGGGTCTCTCTGTGATTCCTGTACCTAGATATCTCTCTCCTTCATGTTTGGGAAGTTTTCAGCCATTATTTCATCAAATACATCTCTACCCCTTTCTCTCTTCTCCTTCTGGGACCCCTGTAATGTGAATGTTAGTACACTTGATATTGTCCAGAGGTTCCCTTAAACTATTCTCATTTTTTAAATCTGTTTTTCTTTTTGCTATTCTGATTGTGTAATTTCTATTATTCTATCTTCCAGATAGCTCATGCATTCTTCTGTTATCACCTAATCTGCTGTTGATTCCTATAATGTATTTTTCAATTCAGTTATTGAATTCTTCAGCTCTGACTGGTTCTTTTGTCTATTTTCTAGTTCTTTCTTAAAATTCTCATGGTGTTCATCTATTTTTTTCCACAAGTTCAGGTACCCTTCTTATTACTATTGCTTCGAGCTCTTTATCAGGTAAATTGTTTATATCTGTTTCAATTGGAGTTTTTTCAGGGGTGGTTTCTTGTTCTTTTGTTTGAAACATATTCTTCTTTCTTCTCATTTTGTTTAAATTTCTCTGTCTCTATGAAATTAGGTGAAACAGTTACCTATTCTGATCTTGAGGGTGTGTCCTTGTGTGGGAGTGTCCCTATGCAGTTTTCTTGTACCCAGAGGCTTTGCTAGGTGGCTGTACCTGAAGTAAGCAAGGGCCAGGTCTTTCCCTGAGGTGTGCTGGCAGCCACCACCTTGGTGGGAAGTAGGGCTGGAGCCAGAGCCAGGTGCAAGCTGGGACTTCTCCTTTGCTCAGTGTCCATCACTGCTCTATCAGGGGTGGGGTCCGGGTCCAAGAGGTTGGAACAGGAGCCCTGAGGGAGTTGGGTTTCTCCAGGGTTTCTCCACCTTGGTTTAGGGGTGTCTGGGGCCTGAGGGTTTGGGGCTGCACTTCTGTGCTGGTTTCACTTCTCCCCAGTGTGCTTACCTCGGTTAGACGTTGGGTCAGGCCAGAAGGGTTGGTGCTACACTAGTGAGCTGGCTCACTCAGTGTGGGAAGGGACACATGCTCGAGTGTGATAATTGTCTCTTCCCTGGAGCTAGTCTCACTCCCTCCTGATTGTGAGCAAGGATGCACTCTGGCAGTGGCAGTCTTTGCCCTGGAGATGATCTCACTCCCTCCCAAGTCTGTGCACCAAGGTGAATGCTGGTATGCTGGCAGTGGCTGCCAATACCCTGATCAAAGTGAAACTGCACCCCTTCAGATGTGACTTGAACCCAGCCATACTTCAGATGCGACTTGAACCCACAGCCTCTGACTTAGGAGAGGACTCAAACCCATTTGCACCTCAGCTGGGACTCAAACCCACAATCTTCTAACTGAAACCACACAACCCATCTCAGGACTTAATGAAGTTCAGGTTCTTTATGTCTCCGTGCAGAAGGAATACAGTGAGAGACAAAGTGATAGGCAAGAAGTAGATTTATTAATATCCTTTGTAAATAATTTTCAGGAAAACGGGACATGAGAGGATGGTCATGTCCCAGGTCTTGGGTGAGTCCCTGGGATGGGCCTGCCAACTGAGGGTCTTTGGCTTCACACAGAAGGAATTCAAGAGCGAGCCATAGTAAAATGAAGGCAGAGATACACATCCCATAGACAGAATGCTGACCATCTCAGAAGGCGAGAGCAGCCCTAGGAGAAACACTCCAAAGACAGAGTGTGGGCCATCTCAGAAGGTGAGAGAGGCCCCGAAATATGGGGTAGTTCGTTTTCATGGGCTGGGTAATTTCATAGGCTAATGAGCGGGAGGGTTATTCCAGCTATTTTGAGGAAGGGGTGGGGATTTCAAGGAATTGGGCCACTGCTCACATTTTGCCCTTTTATGGTTGGCCTCGGGACTGTCATGGCACCTGTGGGTGTGTCATTTAGTACACTAATGTATTACAGTGGGAGTATAATGAGGCTCAAGGTCTACTGGAAGTCAAATTTTCTGTCACCTTGGGCCTAGTTGGTTCTAACCAGTTTATGAAGTATCCTCAACAGCTATGTCATTCTTTTAAAGGTTGTGCCCTGACCCCTTCCCTTCTGTCTCAAAACCCTCACTCCCCAGGAAGGATCCCTGAGCCTGTGAAATAGCCCCCTCCTCTTCTGTGTCCTCTGCTAGGGATGCAGGTCCTGACCAGATCACTTCTCCCTTCCTACCAGATTGTGTGTGAATCTTTCCTCACAGCTTTGGTTGTAGAGGAGCCTTCCTGCTAGTTCCCAGTGAGAGTCATTCTATATGTAGTTGTAGCTTTGATGTTTTCATGAGGGGAGGTGAGTCCAGCATCCTCCTATTCCGTCACATTGAACCCACCCCAAGATGGTACATTTCTATTCATTTGCAACAACTACATTTATATATTGCTTAAATATTGGAATGCTTTGTAATGAGGTGTACTCATTATTCTGTCACTGAATTGGAATTGGTTTATCCATTCATTGAATGAATATTTGCTGACTGCTTACTCTGTGCCAGACACTGTTAAAGGTGCTTGGGATATGTAAGTGAACAAAATAGATAAGATCCATTTTTTTTAAATTAAGGACTAGTGAGGAGAAAAAGACAATGGGATAAACACAGTGGACTAAGGGAACTCTAAGGTTTATGGTGAGCAGTGAGAAGATTGGACAGATAAAGTAGAGCCAGTTGTTTGACAGCTTCGGATGCTATTTTAAAGAATTTAAACTAAATCCAATAGTCAGTAAGCAGCTAACATGGATTCTTTAACTGACAACTGATACCATCAAAGTAGTATTTCAGGAAGGTTAAGGAAATAGGTAGTATCTGAGATGGGCAGGAACTTGAGACAGAAGAATGATTAGGGAACAATTGCTAAACTCTAGACATGAGGTAATGAAGTTGTAAAGGACCAAGAAAGACATACATCTGAGATGTTGAAAAAGAAGAGGCTAGCTAGGTTTTGGTGATAACGGATAGTCAAAGAGAAGTAGAGGTAAGAATAAAGCTGACTAAATTTTGAGCATAAATTTCAGGGAAAATATTCATCCATTCTCATGTACAGAGGGTTGGAATATATATTGGGGAAAAGCTTTCTGAAAATCAAATTTGCAATTTACATTTTTAAAGGATTTAAAATTTATTGGTCTAATAATTCTGTTTCTTACAATTATCTTAATAAGATAATCATAAATATAAAGGAGTATATACAAAAAAATCATATTTATGTTAGTGAAAAATTTGAAACAACCAAAATAACCAACAATAGAAGATCAGTTAAGTCTCACCCAGCCTAGCTGGATCCATTAATTGGTTGATTAATAGAAAAAATTTAAAGTGGAGACTCATTAAGTTGATATGTACATATGCCTTAAGTATTTTCTTTACTTCAAACATAACTGTGTACATTCATTTGTCAATTTTTTATATGGGGCTATTGTCTTTTCCATATCAATGGGCATATCATGCCCATTAAAATATTGTCTACGGTGTACAGTTAGAGTTTCTTTAAAATGGCATGAGAATTCAGTGATATCTGGCAAACATTCTGAGTGCATAATTCTAGACTTTTATTACTTTTTTTCCTGTTTTTTTCCCCATACCTAATTTAACATTTAAGTCTTTAATCACTTACATTTTTCCATTGCCCCTCCATAGGCCACTCTAAAGACTTTGGCTTTTATTCTAATATGGAAAACAGCTGCAGTTTTGAATGAGAAATTGCATTATCTGAGATATGATATAACAGAATCACTCTGGCTGCTCTGTGTGAGAATGAACTATGGTGTGTGTGTGGCAGGTGTTGGGAGTAGGGGGAGGGTGTCCTTTGTGCACTTTATACTCCATAATTGTTTCATTGCAAAAACAACTGTGGCTCTGTTTCCAGTGTTTGAGTTTCCTTTTAGCCCCAATGTGAATAACAAAATATAGAGACAATAGGAAAACCAGGGATCCAAGAAGCACTGCAGACTTAGAAAATATGGAATTAGGTGGGAAGCAGCATAAGGCTTTTCAGGGTGTTTAGGGAAGAAACAAAGATAAAGAATCAGGTGTAATTCCTAAGAAGTCCTCTCCACCCCTGCTGCCATCATTTAGCTAATTGGTTCTCCAATGCATAGGCGCATTAGAATCTCCTGGAGAGCTTTAAAAATACCAGTGCCTGGGCCCCATCCCAGATATACTGATGCATTTGGTCTGGGGTGGGGCCTAGGTCTCATTATATATATATATATATATATATATATATATATATATATATAAATCCCAGGTGATTCCAATGTGCATCTTGCATTAAAACAAATTGTTTTTCAAGTCTGTTTAGCTCTTATCCTCATATGATATTGGGTAACTTGTGACTGATTACCTCCACCATCTAGGACAAAACTCTATGGCTTGAGGAATTTAAGCTGGCATTTATGATCTTATTCTCTTGAGGTAGGGTGGTGGAGGGGAAGGTTATCTTCATGTTGGGTCTGAAGGCAGGGTCATTTCCTTCATGTAGAGGCAAAGTGATGTTAGTTTTCCACCTACATTCGGAAATCTAAGAAGGCACAACTCAAGCTAATAGGCAGTACACGCTGTGGTTCAAACCTTTTCTCAATTATCCTATGTGGCATTTTACCATAAAGTATCCTTCAGGGAAGGATCAAATATGTTGCCACAGAGGATATACCTACTTCGTCTTTCTCTGCCGAATGGCTCACCACTGAAAGCCATGAATTACTCGTTATTAGGCCCTAAAGAATCCTGTCTTTGTGGCAGTGACCTTAAAAACATTGTTTCTGACTTGTGATTGTCAGCCTTTAAGATGGCCTCCAGTGATTCCTGCTTTCTGGTTTGTATGCCTTTGTTAATTCCCCCCCCCCTTGAGTACAGGCAGAAGTGATGAGACACTTCTGAAGATTAGGCTATGAAATACTGTGACTTCCGTTTTGGGCACTCTTTTTCATTCTCTCTGATTCCTTGCTCCATGGGAAACAAACTGCCATGTTGTAAGTGGAACTATGGAGAGGCACAAGTGGCGAGGAAGTGGTATTTCAAACCCACAACCAATGAGGATCTATGGTTGATCCCTCTCTGAGTTGAGCATTGAGATAACAGATAACTGCAGTTCTGGCCAACACCTTGATTGCAGCCTTATAGAAGATTCTAGCTAGAGGCAACTAGCTAAACCACACCCAGGTCCCTAACTGCATTAACTATGAGATAGTGAAAACTTGCTGTTTAAGCCATTAAGTTTTAGGATAATTTGTTACACAACAATAGATAACTAATACGTGTCTGGCTGGACTTATCAAGAGAAAGGCCTTCCATCTTCATGCTAAATGTTATTATTCATTTCACATTTCAATTATTAGACTATAAGTTCTATTCATATGAAAAGAAAATAAATTTTTATCATCTCATAAATTCAATTTGAGGATTTGGAAACTCCTGAAATTGAAGAGACTAGGACTTTCTCTGTTGTTTTCTGGCAAATCTTCTCAACTCAGGAGAAAGTAAGGAGGACCTTCAAGATGGCGGAGGGGTAAGACATGGAGATCACCTTCCTCCCCACAAATACATCAAAAATACGTCTACATGTAGAACAACTCCTACAGAACACCTACTGAATGCTGGCATAAGACCTCAGACTTCCCAAAAGGCAAGAAACTCCCCACGTACCTGGGCAGAGCAAAGGAAAAAACAGAGACAAAAGAATAGGGATGGGACCTGCACCTCTGGGAGGGAGCTGTGAAGGAGGAAAAATTACCACACACTGGGAAGCCCCATCTCTGGTGGAAATGGGGTGTGTGTTGGGGGGAAGTTTCAGAGCCACAGAGGAGAGTGAAGCAACAGGGGTACAGACAGCAAAACAAAGAGATTCCCGCACAGAGGATCAGTGCCGACCAGCACTCAACAGCCTGAGAGGCTTCTCTGCTCACCCGCCGGGGCGGTTGGGGGCTGGGAGCTGAGGCTCGGGCTTCGGAGTTCAGATCCCAGGAAGAGGACTGGGGTTGGCTGCGTGAACACAGCCTGAAGGGGGCTAGTGAGCCACAGCTAACCTGGGGGGAGTCCAGGAAAAATCTGAAACTACCTAAGACCTAAGAGACCATTGTTCGGGGTGTGCGAGGAGATTCAGAATACCACCTAAACGAGCTTCACAGATGGTGTGAGCCACGGCCATCAGCGCAGACACCAGAGACGGGCATGAAATGCTAAGGCTGCTGCCACAGCAACCAAAAAGGCTGTGTCTAATTGGTAATTACCATTCCTATTAATTGATATTTATTGGACATTCCATCCAAAACAACAGAATACACTTTCTTCTGAAGTGCTCATGGAACATTCTCCAGGATAGATCCTATCTTGGGTCACAAATCAAGCCTTGGTGAGTTTAAGAAAATTGAAATCATATCAAGCACCTTTTCCGACCACAACGCTATGAGACTAGATATCAATTACAGGAAAAAAACTAAAAATACAAAATCATGGAGGCTAAACAATACACTACTAAATAACCAAGAGATTACTGAAGAAATCAAGAGGAAACCAAAAAATACCTAGAAACAAATGACAATGAAAACACGACGAACCAAAACCTATGGGATACAGCAAAAGAAGTTCTAAGAGGGAACTTTATAGCAATACAATCCTACCTAAAGAAAGAAGAAACATCTCACATAAACAACCTAACTTTAATCCTAAAGCAATTAGAGAAAGTACAAAAAAAAAAAAAAACAACCCAAAGTTAGCAGAAGGAGAGAAATCATGAAGATCAGATCAGAAATAAATGAAAAAGAAATGAAGGAAACGATAGCAAAGATCAATAAAAGTAAAAGCTGGTTCTTTGAGAAGATAAACAAAATTGATAAACCTTTAGCCAGACTCATCAAGAAAAAAAGGGAGAAGACTCAAATCAACAGAATTAGAAACGAAAAAGGAGAAGGTAACAACTGACACTGCAGAAATACAAAGGATCATGAGAGATTACTACAAACAATGATATGCCAACAAAATGGACAACCTGGAAGAAATGGACAAATTCTTAGAAAAGCATAACCTTCTGAGCCTGGACCAGGAAGAAATAGAAAATATAAACAGTCCAATCACAAGCACTGAAATTGAGACTGTGATTAAAAATCTTCCAACAAACAAAAGCCCAGGACCAGATGGCTTCACAAGTGAATTCTATCAAACGTTTAGAGAAGAGCTAACACCTATCCTTCTCAAATTCTTCCAAAATATAGCAGAGGCCACCATCACCCCGATACCAAAACCAAAGATGTCACAAAGCAAGGAAACTACAGGCCAATATCATTGATACACATAGATGCAAAAATCCTCAACAAAATACTAGCAAACAGAATCCAACAGCACATTAAAAGGATCATACAACATGATCAAGTGGGGTTTATCCCAGGAATACAACGATTCTTCAGTATATGCAAGTCAATCAATGTGATACTCCATGTTAACAAACTGAAGGATAAAAACCATATAATCATCTCAATAAATGCAGAAAAAGCTTTCAACAAAGTTCACCACCCATTTATGATAAAAACCCTGCAGAAAGTAGTCATAGAGAGAACTTACCTCAACATAATAAAGGCCATATATGACAAACCCACAGCCAACATCGTTCTCAATGGTGAAAAGCTGAAACCATTTCCTCTAAGATCAGGAACAAGACAAGGTTGTCCACTCTCACCACTATTATTCAACATAGTTTTGGTAGTTTTAGCCCCAGCAATCAGAGAAGAAAAAGTAATAAAAGGAATCCAAATAGAAAAAGAAGTAAAGCTGTCACTGTTTGCAGATGACATGATACTATACATAGAAATCCTAAAGAGGCTACCAAAAAACTACTAGAGCTAATCAATGAATTTGGTAAAGTAGCAGGATACAAAATTAATGCACAGAAATCTCTTGCATTCCTACACACTAATGATGTAAAATCTGAAAGAGAAATTAAGGAAACAATCCCATTTAGCACTGCAACAAAAGAATAAAATATCTAGGAATAAACCTACCTAAGGAGCCAAAGACCTGTGCAGAAAACTATAAGACACTAGTGAAAGAAATTAAAGATGATGCAAACAGATGGAGAGATATGCCATGTTCTTAGATTGGAAGAATCAACACTGTGAAAATGACTGTACTACCCAAAGCAATCTACAGATTCAGTGCAATCCCTATTAAACTACCAATGTCATTTTTCACAAAACTAGAACAAAAAATTTCACAATTTGTATGGTAACACAAAAGACCATGAATAGCCAAAGCAGTCTTGAGAAAGAAAAATGGAGCTGGAGGAATCAGGCTCCCGTCTTCAGACTATACTACAAAGCTACAGTAATCAAGACAATATGGTACTGGCACAAATCAGAAATATAGATCATGGAGCAGGATAGAAAGCCCAGAGATAAACCAACGCACATATAGTCACCTTATTTTTGATGAAGGTGGCAAGAATAAACAATGGAGAAAAGACAGCCTCTTCAATAAGTGGTGCTGGGAAAACTGGACAGCTACATGTAAAAGAATGAAATTAGAACACTCCCTCTTACCATACATGAAAATAAACTGAAAATGGATTACAGACCTAAATGTGAGGCCAGACACTATCAAACTCTTAGAGGAAAACATAGGCAGAACAGTCTATGACATAAATCACAGCAAGATCCTTTTTGACCCACCTCCTAGAGAAATGGAAATAAAAACAAAAATAAACAAATGGGACCTAATGGAACTTAAAACTTTTGTACAGCAAAGGAAACCATAAACAAGACAAAAAGACAACTCTCAAAATGGAAGAAAATATTTGCAAACGAAGCAACTGACAAAGGATTAATCTCCAAAATTTACAAGCAGCTCATGCAGATCAATATCCAAAAAACAAACAACTGAATCCAAAAATGGGCAGAAGACATAAATAGACATTTCTCTAAAGAAGATATACAGATAGCCAACAAACATGTAAAAGGATGCTCAACATCACTAATCATTAGAGAAATGCAAATCAAAACTAAAACGAGGTATCACCTCACACCAGTCAGAATGGCCATCATCAGAAAATCTCCAAACAATAAATGCTGGAGAGGGTGTGGAGATAGGGTACCCTCCTGCACTATTGGTGGGAATGTAAACTTATCCAGCCACTATGGAGAACAGTATGGAGGTTCCTTAAAAAACTAAAAATAGAACTACCATACGACCCAGCAATCCTACTAATGGGCATATACCCTCAGAAAACCATAATTCAAAAAGAGTCATGTACCAAAATGTTCATAGCAGCCCTATTTACAATAGCCCGGAGATGGAAACAACCTAAGTGTCCATCATCAGATGAATGGGTAAAGAAGATGTGGCACATATATACAGCCATAAAAAGAAACGAAATTGAGCTATTTGTAATGAGGTGGATGGACATAGAGCCTGTCATACAGAGTGAAGTAAGTCAGAAAGAGAAAGACAAATACTGTATGCTGACACATATATATGGAATTTAAGAAAAAAAAATGTCATGAAGAACATAGGGGTAAGACAGGAATAAAGACACAGACCTAAAAAAAAAAAAAAAAAAAAAAAAAAAAAAAAAAAAAAAGAAAAAAAGAAAAAAGATCTTTAAAGGGCCTCCCTGGTGGCGCAGTGGTTGAGAGTCCGCCTGCCGATGCAGGGGATACGGGTTCGTGCCCCGGTCCGGGAGGATCCCATATGCCGCGGAGCGGCTGGGCCCGTGAGCCATGGCCGCTGAGCCTGCGCATCCGGAGCCTGTGCTCCGCAACGGGAGAGGCCACAACGGTGAGAGGACCGCGTACCGCAAAAAAAAAAAAAAAAAAAAAAAAAAAAGACACAGACCTACTAGAGAATGGACTTGAGGATATGGGGAGGGGGAAGGGTAAGCTGTGACAAAGTGAAAGAGCGGCATGGACATATATACACTACCAAACGTAAGGTAGATAGCTAGTGGGAAGCAGCCTCATAGCACAGGGAGATCAGCTCGGTGCTTTGTGACTGCCTGGAGGGGTGGGATAGGGAGGGTGGGAGGGAGACGCAAAAGGGAGGGGATATGGGAACACATGTATATGTATAACTGATTAAATTTGTTATAAAGCAAAAAAAAAAAGTTGAATAGGAGTCAGAATTAGAAATTTCATCATTTTTCCCTCCTTTTGAGTCAAATATGACAGTATAGACTATTATATATGAAGTGAAGTGCCAAAACATGTCACATTTGCATGCAAATGTAAAGGTTATATCTCAATAGGAATATTTTTTTAAAAGACCACTAACTAATAATCCTAATCATCCAAGAGTAGGAAGTACATGCTGAATGACCTAGACTCTTGTGGGCAGCTCTGAACCTAACCAGCTATGTGATTTGGGATCTGTTACAATCTCAATTTCCTGGTCTACAAATGAATAGTAAGGACTAAGGCCGCTTGCAGTGTTTAGATTCTTGAATTCTAAGTGTATGTAACTAGTGCAGATTTTATTTTCTAAAATTTTCACGTTAAGTGTAAAAAAAGGGGGGAGGGAGGATAAAGAATTATAAGTAAGTGTTTCTCGAAACACTACTGGATTGGACTTACTGCTAAATGTTGGTTAATTCAGCATTGCTTTGTAATTTGTTCATAACTATAACTCTATAGTCAGAGTATTGGTCCTAATATAGCTCATATCTTATATACATACACACTGTTTCTGTTTAAATTTCCATATAATCATGTTTCACCCTAACTTTTTAAAATAAAGTACAGTTAGTCTCATTATGAATTTTCTTTGATACTCAAACATTGAGTGAATTCATATAAAAGATTGATTATGGACAGACACTCTGCTAGACACTAAGGAAACAAATATGAAAAACATAGATCCTCAAAAAAAAAAACAACACACACATAGGTCCTCTTCTGCTCTCAGTATGTTCACAAGACACCAGTAACAGAAGCCTGATCTAGGAACCTAGGCTAGCAAGGCCCTTGAATCATACAACAGTTAAGAATATCATTCATGGCATTTCCCCAGAGTATATCTGAGGAAGGGCAATTTTTTCTAGCTTCCTGCAGCCTCATCATGTAGGTTGAGTGACAAGAAAATCAAATGAACCTGTTATTTCTGGTAACTTAGCCTTTTCATGTAACTCTCTCATAAATGTATTATCAGTTAATATTTGTATAAAATAAAGGGACTTAAAAGACAAATATTTTGAAATTAAAACCACCCTTATTAGCATACCACTAATTTAATTTCGATAAATGTTGGCCTTCTACTGATGAACAATAAAGTGCTAAAAAGATCTGCCAATGCCAGAATTATGAAGTAGAAATTTATCTTTTCAGTAAGTCCATTATCTGTAGCCTGACTTCAAGCCTTCATTACTATTCAGGGCCTCAAATCCCTAAGTATAGACTCTACTTTGGGCATTGTGCTCTTGCCATTGAACAGGAAAACAACTTTCAATGCTGCCATATTTTGAATGGCAGAGATTTCTAGAGATTAGAAAAACTACTAACTTTAAATATGCATATTTTTTGAATGTTGTACTATTCTACTCATGAACTCAAATATAGTTTAACTTTAAAATCCTGTAAGTTCTTTTATCTACAGTGATTTTACTTATAAGATCCAATTTAGTTGACAAGAGTATGTGGCAAAACATATTTCACATTTTTGTATTGTTCCCTGTGAGACGTCTATTGTAAGAATTGCTGCAGGCTGTCATTTTTGTCTGCTGCCCAGGATTTGCTGGCCTGAGTGCTGTGTACTAGACTTGGTGTTGCTCATGAGGGGGAGGGAGAACTTGCAATTGAGCCAGACGGTTTTGTTATTGCTTTAGAATTAAAAGCATATGAAACAGATACAACTTATTAAGGTTTTTTTTTATAAATAACATAAACTTAAATAACAAAACAGTAAAGTTCAAATACAACTTAAAATAGAGTTTAATGCGGTAACCACAGGAAAAAAGCATGATTATTTGTGGGAAGAACATTATTAAAAGCCATATTCCCAAATATGAATTATACAAAAGATAGATTATGTTACTTGAAAAAAACATAAAAGATTTTTGAATTTTACTTTTAGGGATTATAAAATGTTATTTTGTGGTGAGTGAGATGAAATACAGTATTATCATCATTATTGCTATTTTATATACAAGATTTTTGAAAACATCCTTTAAGCAATACCCTTTCAATTGGGAGCAGCATTAGGAATTTTGTTCTTGTTAATAGGTACAAGCATGTTCTAATCTTATACTCTTGTAAAACTACCTCTTTGATTCATTTCCATAATAGAATTTTTTAGAATATTCCTTCTTTTCTGATTAGAATTTAAGTGGTTCACAACTTTTCACTAGAAAGCGTTCAGATACTGCTCATATTCCATAGTTAGTGTTGGCTTGATTATCTGACAAATCATTCCAGCAGCTTTTAGGTCTGACACATCTTATATAACATCATCTGCATTATTATTATTATAGCAGCCATTTTATAAGCAGATAGGAATATTTAAATAATCATTATCAGATAATCAAATCTAACAGTCTTAAGGGTAAATTAATTTAAGAAAAAAACATTACTATTACTGACATCATGATTGTACAACCAGTTTTACAATTTTTTACAACTTTTAGTTACTAAATCTGATTTTTGTGTATATTTTTTCAAATCTTTCTTTAATGCAGTCTCTTAAAATAAACATAAATGCGCAAGTCCAGCTTGATCAGTTTTTCAGTAGTTTTCCAGCCTTTCTTGGTTACTTTAAAAAAAAAAGAAAAGAAAAGAAAAAAGGAAGAAAACAGTCCACTTAAAGAAATCTCCCTGCTGGAACTGGTTTCTTATATGCCATATATGATTAGGTTATTGCCATAGGAAGAAAGTGGGCTGTTTTTTGTTCTTTCTTCGTTTTTTTCCCTCTTACAGGAACCCCCTTTTGATTTAAGGCAACAAACATTTCTCCTCCACTGTGTGTCCATTTAGCTGATGCATATGTGTTGTAGTGGTTTTCCAGAATTAATTCTTTGAAGTTACAATCTTCATTGCATTCTTTCTGCAAAGAACAACAAACAAACAACATTATCCAAATGATTTTTGGAGGGACTCAATTAGACAAAGAATAAGCAGTAATATTTGGTAGAATTAAAACATACATGACTTCTTTTGAGCAGGCATAATGCAGTTTGTTATATATACTTAGCATATTTGAAAAAAGATTAAATTTTTTAAAAGATAAAATGATACACATTTAGTTATGCAACATAGCTTCAAACATGTAGCTTTTTGGCAGTCAGTTGCTACTATTCTTAAGTATTAAGAGCTATTTCCCCCTAATTAACAGCTCTCATGTTACTATGCCCAAGTCACTCTTTCCCTAACACTGATATTTTGATACAATTAGCAGAGCCTCTGCCTCCCTCAGCTGAAGGACATATTTCACAACTTTTCTTCATTTACTATTACACTGCCTGTGATAGTGATGGAAAACAAAAAGTTAATTTGTTCATCCAACTCTTCATTCATTCACTTAAACCTGTATTTTTATGTAGTCTGTGCCAGGAATACAAAGGAAAGTCAATTATACTTTGTTATAGTGGGATGAACTATTGCATATTTCATGTTATAATAAAGTGAGAACAATGGGAATGCTTACAGTTCAAAGCCCGTGATTGTGAGATTGATGTTGATAAACAAACGTCTGGATTTTTTTCCCCCAAGAATTTTCATGTCAGCAAAGTGCAAATTGGGTGAACTTTAACAAAAAGAGCTTTAATACTGACAGATGGACATTTTAGATTTTAAGAATCTAAAGTACAAATGGAATCTTAGAGCTGGAAGGATCCTTAGAGGTGAGTTAATCTGACGTGTTTTACAGATGAAGAAACCAAAGTCCAGAGAACTTAAGCAAATTGTCCAAGATCACAGAGAAAATTTAATTCTTAAGTATAAAATGTTTTATGAAATCATTGAATTATGTAGTCTGAGAGGAATTAATTTCATTTTTACTTTTCAGAAAGGGAAAATATTTTTGACAAAAATAAGTTTGAGAAACGAAGTCTAAGCTATCAATTATCAATACCTTTGCATAGAGTTTTCCTTCCTTGTTCATTGCAAGATAATATTCACTTTCCACTCCTTTGATTGCTACAATTCCAACGGCCACTGTCCTGATTTCCATGATGTCTGCAAGGAATCACAGAAAGATATGTCAGTTATTCACTCAGCTTTGCAGATTATCCAGGAATGACCATTTGTCCTTATTTCTGTTTCACTTGGAAGTTAAGATTATTAACGTGATTATTTACTCAGCTTGAGACCCCCACCCACCCATAACATGTACACACAAACACCAGATTAGTCCTTATTAAATGTGGGAAGTGCAAAACTATTGATTTTTTATTTTGTAGAAAAAGATATTTGGATTCAAAAAGAAGAGTTACATATTTGAATTTAGCTTTTTCTTCTCTACAATTGCATTTCTAATTTACTATAATAGTAATAATAACATCAATAATACCTAATGTTTATTGAATTCATACCACATGCAAAGGATTGTTTTAGCACTCATGTATTAATACATGTACTTATCACCAAGACTATAAGGCAAGTAGTCATATTATCCCCAGTTTACAGATCAAGAAGCTCAGGTACAAAGAATTAATTTGCCCACATTCTCAGCTGGTAAGTGGCAGAAGTGGAATTTGAACCCAAAAGGTCTGGCTCTTAATCATTATATAATGCTATGAAAGTATATAATTAGCTAACATCTTTAATTTTCTACTTAAACTTTATATTAATAATTATTGCTGACAGAATATTTCTTGAATATACTGAAAATGAATAAAATTCCGATTAAAGCAATTGTAAATGATGGTAAACAGAACCAACTACCTTTAAAAAATTAAATATTTTATCTTGATTTATTTTTTTAAATTTTTATTAGAGTATGGTTGATTTACAATGTTGTATTAGTTTCAGGTGTACAACAAAGTGAATCAGTTATACATATACATATATCCACTCTTTTTTAGATTCTTTTCCCATATAGGCCATTACAGAGTATTGAGTAGAGTTCTCTGTTCTATACAGTAGGTCCTTATTAGTTATCTATTTTATATATAGTAGTGTGTATATGTCAATCCAGTCTACCAATTTATCCCTCCCCTCCCTTACCCCCTGGTAACTATAAGTTTGTTTTCTACATCTGTAATTCTGTTTCTGTTTTGTACATAAGTTCATTTGTACCTAAAAAATATTAAATATTTTAAACTGATAGTGAGCTTTTTGATAATGAAAACAGAGTCTAAAACCAAATTATGAGTCCTGATCACATAATATTTTATAACTTTATACCATTTAGTTAATTTTTTAACTATTATTGAAATTGCCACAAGAATGTTAACCTACTGTTTCATTATATATCATTTCCTAAAGTGCTGTATTTTAATACTCTAAGTACAGTAAAAAAAATACTCTCAATTTTTTAAAATGGCATAGAAATTAAAAGTTTAGTGAACCATTTTATGTAACTACTGTTAATTATACTTTCAGCTTGAGACATTCTCTTTCTTGCACTTAACATAATACAAAGAAAATTCCAACTGAAAATTATCTGCATAAATCAAGTTTCCAGAGGCTGTTTTCTAAAATATTCACTTAAGTGGAGGAAATTCTAATTTTTTATTCCATGCCTTCACTTCCTCCTCTTATTTATTCTTCTGGCTTCATTTTTCCTATCTGGAGAATAAAATTTTTACCCATTTCATCAGGATTAATGTAGCCTAGTTAATATGTGTTATCTGTTTCCAATATATGCTGCATATAGAAGTCATTTCCCCACTATACTATGGTTAGTACTAGTCAGAGATCATCCAATTGAGAGTTCGACAGCTGCTTATCTAGAAATTGAGGTCTATGAAGAAAATGCAAAGGAATGGATATTTATCTTTTAAAGTATTTATGAAGCATTGTCAGAATGCATAGAACTGTATGGTAATTTTAGGATACAAATTAAGAAAAACAGCACTGGTTTCTGAACTCCAGAAGTTAAAATCTAGTATAAACAGCAAAACACATATGTAAACACACACGTAGATACACCTTAATTAAAAGAAAAGAAAACTTCTCTGAATCCTTGTCTGCAAATGGTATCTTAAAAACTTTTAAGATACAGCCCTGAAGGAGAGGCTAAGGGAAATGTTAACAATTGCTTACAAGCATGTGAAGGATGTGATGCTGATGCATTCATGCAAAATTAAACAAATCTTCAGTTAGAGCCAATTCTGTGCTAGGCTCAATTCAGAGACAAACCCTGCCCTCTTGGAGCACTTTATCTGGCAGCTAACTCTTCTTGTTCAGCAAAGGAAGATCAAAGGGAAATAGTTTATTACGCAGCAGAATCCAAATAGGTTAAGTTTATATCAATACAATGAAGAATACTAAAGAAATTCACTGATTCAACCAATTTGCAATACCTTCAAAATTGAGTAAATATATCTATTTAAAAACATACAGAATAGTTGATTTCTAAAGATCTTACCACTGTAAAATGTGAAGTCAGTTTTTTCCTTCTAGTCCCTTTCTCCTGCTATTTCCCTCTTTATTCAATATTTTCTCTGAGAAAGGAGAGTACTGATGCATAGGCTTAGAGTATCTTTCATGCTCAGTTTTAATTAGGGAATGAAATCTGTCATGTTTGCTGTTTTTTTCGTTTATAGACCAACTGTCTACAAAATATAAATATAGAATGATAGAGGTATTGTTGATTATGCTATGTGGATGCTTTCCCTTCAGGTTCAGTCATGACAATATATTCATATTGTCCCATCTCTAAACCCTTTTCCTCTACCCCCTGCCTGCCCATTGCCCACCATATTTTTGTTACACTCTGACACTCAATAGGTGATAAACATTGTTAATCTTATCCCTCCGAACATTGGGGTTAAGGACATCAAAAAATCTTTAGATTTTTAACAACCCAATTAAAAAATGGGCAAAATGTCTGAACAGATACCTTACCAAAGTAGATACACAGTTGGCAAATAAGCATATGAACATATGTTCAATCTTTAAAGATTCTACTTTTAACCAGGATGAGGACAGACTTGAAAATGACAAGGTTCCTGACACAGTAATATATTCTATATTGTTTGATTTGATGTATTTAGAAAATCATTTCACTAGGAAATCAACAGACCTAAAAATATATTGCTCAGAAGAGCATTAAGTAGTACGGGCAGAGTTAATACACTATCAATCCTGACTTTCTGGTCTGTTTTGCCCCGTGTGCTGTGCCCTTTTTTATTCAAGAAAACCCAAGAATGAAGAAACTAAAGTTATCATTCTTTCATTTAAGTGCATTCTTTCATTTAAGGAAGTAGTGTTCCTACAGATTTTAAAGTGTTTTAACTTTCCTGTTTTCAAAAAAAGTTTTTATTTTTTAGAGAAGTTTTAGGTTCACAGCAAAATTGAGGGGAAGGTACAGAGATTTCCCATCTACCCCCTGCTCCCACACATGCATAGCCTCCCCAGTTATCACATCCCCCACCAGAGTGGTATGGTTGTTATAATTAATGAACCTACATTGACCATCATTATCAACCACAGCCCATAGTTTACTTTATGGTGTACTCTTGGTGTTTGGACATGTATCATCATTTCTGTATCATACAGAGTATTTTTACTGGCCTAAGAGTCCTCTGTTCTCGGCCTGTTCATTTCTCTCCCTTACCCACAACTCTTGGAGACCACTGATCTTTTCACTGTCTCCATGGTTTTGCTTTTTCCAGAATGTTATATAGTTGGAATCATAGAGTATGTAGCCTTTTCAGGTTGGCTTCTTTCACTTAGTAATATGCATTTAAGGTTCCTGCATGTCTTTTCATGAGTTAGCAGAAAAAAAATTCTTAGTGTTTGATCACGTAAAAATCCACCAATCCCAGCTCCTTCAATATTTCTTTTCCCTGAACCTTTTAATATTTATATTTAAAAGTTTTGAGGGGCCATATATTAATATAGATGTTCTAGCATGATAACTAAGAATTATTTTAAAGTTGAAAATAAGTGGAAACAGTGGCTTAATGGTTATTAGGCCACTCAGAACATTTAATTTTGTCCTCGACCAAATATACTTTCTTGGGCACATTAAAACTAAGAATTGGTACCAAAAAATAAAAACATTTTAATGTTAAATGACTTTTATGATCTTCTGTCAAGCTGTGATTGTTAGATGGAAAATCTTCACCATTATATATTTATATTACATTCAAGGCTATAGATTCCATTCATTTTTATATCATAGAAGTACATCCAAATACATACGTACATGTACACAAAAAACACATCTCATATTTCCAAAATAAAGAACTCTTAAAACTCAACAATAAACAAATAAGCAACCCAGTTAAAAAGTGGGCAAAAGGTCTGAACAGATGTCTCATCAAAGAAAATACACAGATGGCAAATAAGCGTGTGAAAATATGCTCAACATTATATGTCATTAGGGACTTACAGAATAAAACAGCGAGATACCACTACACAACTATTAGAATGACTGAAAGTTTTTAAGATACCATTTGCAGACAAGGATGCCGAGCAACTGGAACTGCCATTCATTGCTAGTGGGGATGTAAAGTGGTACAGCCACTTTGGAAAACAGTTTGGTTTCTTACTGAATGTTAAATATACTCTTATCATACAATCCATCAATCCTGCCATAAGTGTTTATCCAATTGAGCTTAAAATTTAAGTCCACACCAAAACCTGAACATGAATATTTATAAGAGTTTTATTCTAAACCATCAAAACTGGAAGCAACCAAAATGCCCTTTAGCATATGAATGGATAAGCTACGGTACATATGTACTTTGGAATATTTTTCAGCGATAAGAGGAAATAAGCTATCAAGACACAAAAAGATACGGAGGAACCTTCAATGCTTATTGTTAAGTGAAAGAAGTCAGTCTGAAAGACTCCATACTGTATGATTCCAGTTGTATGACACTCTGGAAAAGGCTAAACTATAGAGACAGTAAAATGATTAGTTGTTGCCAGGGGCTTGGGAAGAGGGGAGTAGGATGAAAATGTGAAGCATGGGATTGTTAAGGCAGTGAAACTGTTTTATATGATACTGTAATAGTGGATACATGATATTATACATTTGTCAAAACACATAGAGCTATACAAGGCAAAGAGTGAACTTTAGACTATGGAGTTTAGTTAACAATATGTAATTACTGATTCATTAATTGTAACAGATATACCACATTAATGCAAAAATGTTAATAAATAGAAGGACTGTGTGGGGAAGTGGTAGTGGTATGTAGGAACTCTACTATGTACTCATTTTTTCCTGTAAATCTAAAACTGTTCTAAAGAAAAGTCTATTAATTTAAAAAGTACAGTCTAGATTTTAATTAATAATATTATATGAGTGTATAAGAAACTGTAGAGTTGACACTTGAACATAGCAGGAATTGGGGCACCGGCCCTGGCAGAGTAGAAAATCCATGTATCAGAGTCGGCCCTCTGTATCTGTAGGTTCCGCATCCTCGGGTTCAACCAACCACAGATCATGTACTAACTTAGTACATATTTATTGAAAAAAAATCATTTGTAAGTAGACTAACACAGTTCAAACCCATTTTGTTCAAGAGTCAACTGTAGTGGAACTTTTTATGATTTATTCTTAACCCAAATATGTTGTAATTCTGGGGTTTGTTATTAATTACTACTATTAATGTCTTTGGTGATGGATTAAGATCTGCTTACCAAGATAATGACTTCTCTTTGTGAAATATGGACAGTTATGAGGAGTAAGTTTACAACGCAAACACACTTTGGGAAGTGTAGGAAATACAAATATTCTATATACAGACCACTACTACACTCGTGTGTGATATCTCTCAGGTGTATTGGGATAGAAAAATAACTGAGGTCCAGGAATATTTTAGAAACTTGATCTGGTGACTTTAATTGTGATGTCATCAAAATATCTGGATATTAATAAAATACATATCAAAATTCAGTTAGTATTCCCTCCTACAGAAAACAAAAATGAATGATACCCAGCAGTATATGCCAAATGCTAAAAAGAACAGGATGGAAAATCAATTCAACCGTTATTCAGAAGAAAGAGGTGTTACATATCCTAGGTGGTCAAGGGAGGATTTGAGGAACAGATAGAACTTGAATTACATCTTGAAGGATAGATAAGGTTGACATAGGTAGAATGGAAACGTCATGCTAATTGAGAAATAAAAGTATGTGTAAGATAGTAGAGTCAACAATTCATAAGTCATTTTCAGAAGATTGAAATTAGAGCTATCTGTCTGGAGTAGGAAACATATCAAAGAGATAGAAAAAGGTGGAAAAGGAGTTAGGATGAGATTGTTGAGGACCTTGATTGCCAATTTAAGGAATTTTAACTTTTATTTGTAGACAATGAGGAGTCATTGAAGGTTTGAAATTTTGAAAAATGTCAGGATATAAATTGTGTTTTAGAAAAATTAATTGGATGTGCAGAGTAGTTAGAGAAAATTACTAGACTTGTATAAGCCAGATTTTCTTCCTCTGCTAATAGTATGAGTTGACCCATAATGGGCTATCGTGATTTTTAAGTAAGTTAATAAATAAATATTTTCAAAATGTCTCAGTTTAACTTCGAATACAGGAAGTATCAGTAGTTATAACCCATATGACCCAAAGCTCTTTGGTGTCCTCAATAATTTTTATGAGTGTAAGTTGTCTCAAGTCTAAAAAGTTTGAAAACACCTTTTCTAAATTAATTTTATTTCTCCTGGTCTGTTTAGTTGCAGTTTGTACTTTGTATATTGTACCCTTATTATCGTAGGTTAAATAGTTTTGGCCACTTTATATAACTTTTTACATACATAGGTTTATAAATAAAATCTCCATGGCACATGCATACAGAAATGCTCAATATATTCCAAAATGTCTGGAGAATTTCTTAATGATATTTTAAAACATCAAGTTGCAAATTATAATTAAATTATGTAAGTAAATAGTAAAGCATGTAAAACATTTGTTTGATCAACTTGGTTACTAGTTTAATGTTAGTATGGTTTTAATTAAAGAGTAAGGCTAAGAAATGTATTTACACTGCTCTGATTTTTGTACACTGTTACAATTACAAGAACAGGAAAGAATTTTTCTAAATATGTGTTGTGTATTTAAATCCTGTATCTTAGTGTTATATTTTTTACATATCGTGCATGTGATTGCTCCAACTATTATTAAACCTGTGTGTGTGCATGCACACACAATATTGTAAATTCAAAAGAATTGACTTCAAAGAACAGTACACTCTTGATTTTGTATACTTGTGTCTCTCTTGGACATCTTCAGTCCCTCCCTTCATTGCCTTTTGATTACAAAAATCCACTTTCCAAATTTTTCTCTCAATAAGGCTGTTTTAAGATATTCATAGACCCTAAGTACTACTATTTCCCAAGACCACTCTATACCAATCTAACATTAAAATATATCCATATTTCTCATTAGATACAATATTTTATAACTGTTTTAAAGTTTTATATAAATTTTCTTTTGAAATTACTTGGCCTAAAGTAACTCATTTTATTTATCATTTGCTATCAACTTTCTGCAAATATTGTACATTCTAGGAAGTTCTTGAAAAGTGAAAAAAAATTATCAAATTGTTTTCAAATGTTATGAAAAATATTGATAAATTTAATAAATAATGAAGTTGGCTTGATATATTTTATAAGTTAAATATTTGCTAATCTCTTTTTATTTTCTTGTCAAATTTTACTGTCAATATCTAAATTTCAAAGGTTTAAATATATTTGTAAGCTTGATGTTTTCACAGGCTCTAGGCTCTAGGCTCTGTGCCTAAGGGCCAAATGAATAAAATGTCCCTGCCCTTAACTCTGAAATCTTTTCAAAAGACTATCCCGCTTCCTTTTCACCAAATTTCTTGAACTATAGACTAAATCTGCTCACTTTTCCTCAATTTAACACTTGCATTCTAACTTTTCATCTGTTTAATGGCTTTATCTCTTCAAGGCCATCAATGACCTCCTCAGCGCCAAATTCAAGAGTTTTTCAATAGTCATAAATTTCTTCTCTGCATCTTTTGGCACTCTCAACATCCCTAGTTCTATTCCTAATTCTCACTGTTTCTCTAATCCTGCACTACCTTGATCTATTAATTTATTTTAAAATGGTTAATTTTTGTGTAGCCATATCTATGTATCTTTTTTGATAATTGTATTTTTTTTATGCTTAAAAGTATTTTTTACATTCCACTATCTGAAATACATTTTATTCTAGCTTTTGTAATGTAAGTTTTAAATATATCTCTTAAATTCATCTGGAATTAATTTTGGGATATGATGTGAGATGAAACTCTAAACTGATATTTTATTCCTGCAAATAGCTAGCTCATTTTTTCAATATTAGTTATTAAATACATCATTACATTTTTTACTGATGCAATGCCTCTATTTTACCTTACATTGGCTATCTAGTTTTGTCCCATTGATGTTATCTATCTGTCTGCTATATACCCACACTAATTTATTGAAGGTTACCAATTCTGAAGTGATTCATTACATTTATAGGTAGCTCTGATCCTAGGTGTTACTAAATACTCTCAGATATATCCTCTAAAGCTATGCAGAATAAATCAAAACTTTTTCCACATAACACCCCTTCAAAGAGATGAAGACATTGGTCATGCCCCTCCATCAGGCAAAGCATCTGTAGTTTCTTCAGCCATACCTTATACTGCATGGATTCCAGACTCTTCACCAGTTATATTACTTATTTAAAACCAGTTTCTCAGCAAGAACTAGATCTATATAGATAGCCCAAGACAGAATACTGTTCATTATTTCCCTTAATATAGACATAAACTACAGTAATATAATCTCACCATCTTCCTTAAGCATATTTTTAATCATTTCATTATTTTGGAGTACTGATATAATAAAAAGTGTGCATAGCAAAAAGAAATTTTATTTCAGATTAGTATATTTTGAAGGTTATTTTATAAAGTTTAAGTATAATAATAATTCATATTTTATATATAAAGGCAAATATCAGATATCCCTTTTAACATGATTTATTTCTTTATTTTTAAAGCATGCTTTGAGGACAAAAAATTTCAAAATGATCTTATGTGGTATGTGCAGAATTGAAATGTATTAAATTAAAATGTGAATGTCATAGTGTTAAAGGTGACAAAATACACATTGCTACTCTGATATGATTAATAGAATATTTCTATGCTTTAAAAAAATTAGGTCATTTATTTCTACAATTTCATCTAGTTTTTAAATGGTGAGGTAGGAGAAATAGTGTAATTCTGCTCTTTGTAAGTAGTGCTCCACAAATAGAGTACTGCAGTTATAGAGTCATTATACTCCCCCAAAGGTGAAGCCAACTCCAGTATGATTATCACAGTATTTTCTGCAACATATGAAATTATAGCAAATATTCACTGAGTGTTTACTATTGCCAGACTCCATTCTAGGCACTGGGATTTTACCGATCTGGAGAAGAGTGTCTAAAAGTGAATTGTGGAGTTATCTTTATGCTTCTTATTAGCTTATATTTAACTCAGTATCCTTTATGCTTCCTATTGTTAACTGACAGCCTGTTAAGGTTATAAATTTAACACCGTATGACAATGAGTGAACATATTTATATAATAGTGAAAACCATCATGATTTGATTATGTAGTGAAAGGATTAGTTAACTAAGTCATGAGCAAATTTGTCTCATCTCTCTAATTGCCAGGCATCTGTATTTGATATGTCTGTGTAGGCACTCAAACCATTCTTTTCTAAAGTGGAAAAATATAAAATTGATTTTTCACAAAAATATATAGAAGTTGTGAGAAGATTATACCTTTAGTTAACTTAATCTTCCAAGCACCTTGGAAACCCCTGGGTGATATACATAAAATCACTGGAGAAATGATTAGTTGAATTTTTTAATTCAGCCTAAGATTATGTTAACTATTTTAGAAGCAGTGACACACTGATGGCTTATATTGAGGTTGTAAAGTACACAAGACTTTATTCATGTAAGTAAATCACATCGCCATTTTGTCATCATGTGATTTTTTTTTACTAAAGTTCAGGTCTTTATATTCTGTCTAATATTCAATATCCCTCTCTGTCAGAATGTTTAAAGTTTTAATTCAGCCACCTTAAATCCTATTTGGAAATTGATAATGGAATAATTATAAGTAAATGATACATGAGTATATTAGAAAATTATGGTACCCGACATATTAGCTATTCCTTTCATTTATTTGTCATCAGCAAATTTGAGAGATGTCTTCATCTCTAATGTGCAATGTTATGTAGCTCTTTTCCATCTTCTATTAATCATTGCACTTTGCACTTTTTTACACCCACTAGAAGTTACAAGTTTTGATCCTAGCTCTTTTCTCTTGAGGCATACTGGGCTTCCTATTCTCTCCTTGTCATATCTGCAGTCCTTAAATCTTCATGCTATGACAGCATGGTGTCATTTATTCATTCATTCATTCAATCATATGCAGGCATTTTCTCCCCCACTTTCTGAGCAAAGACTATTTATTATTCCCCTATTTCCGTTCTCCTCTTTTTCCACAGCTGTAGAATTTTTAGCTGGCTGCACATAATGAACATTACATTTCCCAGTCTCCCTTGCAGTTCAGTTTGGCCACGTGACCAAGTTCTAGCTGATGCGATGTTAAGTGGAGTGAAATATCCCATGGCAATTCCCAGAAATCTTCCATAAGAGGTAGCCAGCAGGAACCCCTTATACCCACTTTTTCTTCCTTTGTTCCATTCTCCTGCTGGAATATGGATTCTACCCTAGATTATGAGAACAAAGTGATTGTGGAACTGTGAGCTGACTGGAGCCTGTTAACTCTCAGATGATTTTATGGAGCAGAGTTGTCACTTCTCTAGATGTTCATTGGCTGGAGAAATAAATGATTTTGTTTAAGCCAAACCAAATCTTTAACTAATACACATCAATTTCATTTTCCCATCAGACACATTCTTCACAAAATGCACATAAAAATACAGGAGCCCATTTTTTCAGTTATTATAAGCCACCAGCCAGAAAGGCAAATTCTGTATTCAAAGGGAAGTCCTATTAACTATTGTTAATAGTCAGGTACTTACTTTCATAGTTTTTTTTTTTTTTCACTTCTAAAGTCAGGAATTTAAACTAGACGAAGAAATGAAAACAGGACCTGTGCTCTCATGTCCTTCCTTTTCCTATTCAGAACTTCAGTATCGTTAGAGATTCCAAGTTTCTTCTGGTGCTGTCATTCATTCCTACATATGTCAGCATTCAGTTAGCTTGATGAATCTTCACCAGTCCTCCTTTACATTGATACACCCATCAGGAATACCCTACCCCCATGCCACAGTGAGTTATGTCAAGCATGTGTTCATTTGCTTCTTAGGTAGCAAATGACCTAATTTCAGCGAGCTTTTCTTTTCTTTTTTTTTATAAATGTATTTATTTTATATATTTATTTTTGACTGTGTTGGGTCTTTGTTGCTGTGCGTGGGCTCTCTCTAGTTGCAGCAAGCAGTGGCTTTTCTTGTTGTGGATCATGGGCTCTAGGCGCACGGGCTTCAATAGTTGTGGCTTGCGGGCTCTAGAGTGCAGGCTCAGTAGTTGTGGCACACAGGCTTAGTTGCCCTGCGGCACGTGGGATCTTCCCAGACCAGGGATCGAACCCGTGTCCCCTGCATTGGCAGGCGGATCCTTAACCACTGTGCCACCAGGGAAGCTTTTCTGACTGTTTCTTATTGTGACATAAAGCATGAGATACTGTTGCCAATCTTTCAGAAAGACCTGATTCACCATTCTTGGTTAGAACAGCATAATTGTTCATTTGTGAAAAAAACAATTTATTGGGTACTTAACTATGTTCAGTATTCTGCATATATGTTCTCTTTCTCATCTATATTTATTTCATTTGCCATATTCTTAATGATAGTTTAGATTCCCTAGCCTCTTTAGTTTTTTCTTCTTGGCTTCCTTCCTGAATTAGTTATTTTTTTAAACCCGCTCTAAAAATTCTTCTCTAATAAGCTGTAGTATAGAAAAGAGTATCTCAAGCCTTTTCACTTTCACATCTAGCCAAGAAAAACAGCTTATATTTCTATTACACATGATTGGTGACCATCTCAGACACAAGGACAAACACAACAGTTACATCCCAAGTCACTCTCAATAGTTCACTGATGTCCTTACATCCTGGAATTTCTCCTGGCTAGTCGTTGAGTTCCTGGAAGCATTTCTTTTCATTCTTTCTGGATGGTTCCCTAGATATACATTGCCTGTATACTTTGTTAATCTTCTAAGTGGAGCATAATAGTGGAATGAACCACCTTGATGTCAAACCTAGCTTCTTTCAGTAAATATGATAAAACACAAATACTCAACATATTCTGGACAACAGTGGTTCAAATTATTTCTATCCCATTTACTCATTCCTCTTGCTGTGCCCATTTCCTCAGCTTCTAGACCCAATGGATATTGAGGCTAAGAGATAAGAATAGGGAATTAGAGAAGTCAAGGATCATTTTAAACCTGGCTAATTTTGAGAATGAGTACATGAGAAGAAGTTGGGGTGGGACTAATAATGTGTTGAGTTTTATGAAGATGCTGAGTTTGAAAATTTGGCACTTTTCTGTATCTTGTTCCTAAATTTTACATAAGCAAATTTCTCTGTGATCTAAATCCACAATTAAATTCTAGCTGTGCTAGATGTATCAGGTTAACAGAATTGTTTGTTAGCAATAAAAAATAATTATGTGTAGCACCAAAAGTTTTCAGGTGATATTGGACTTTTAAAAATATGGCAATAATGTTAGTGTTTTTAAATTTTTTAATATTTACCCAGCATTCCCAATATTCACAGTGGTAAAGGGGAATATCTGTAGCCTTACATGCACTCCTCTAAGCCTGCTTCCCCCTTTAATCTGTAATCTACAATCACATCCTGGAATTTCATCATTTTCCATGCTCTGATCACAATACTGAGGTCTTCAAAAGATGAAGTAAATCAAAATGTCCCAGTTTGATTATCATTGCATGCAGGGCTTAAATTTTACTAGTGGAAATGATATTGAGACATGTATTGAAGTATAACTACTCTTCCTATTTAATACCTTCCTCCGTTGATAAAATGGAATCATTGAACTCTTTAATTGTACTATGGAAATGAGAATTCTTTGGTTTGAAGTGGCTAGATAGTTCCTCAGTTCGTTCCTTACCATTACTTTTCATTTTGAATTTGTTTTTTTATTATTATAACTTCCTGGAGTCATAAAATATTGAAAGATAATGGCAGTATATTTTAGCCAGTAGCTTCTCAATCATATTATTGCTATTATCAACCACTTTTAAAGGCGTAGCTTAGTTGTGACAAGATCTTTGTAATTAAGATTGGTTTATTCACTGATGCCAGTAGTTGTTATAAATGAGCTCCTCAACTACTTTTAGTCTGCTGTTTAGTGAAATCAGGATCTTTAAGTAAATAGTTTGTTGAATTCTTAGTGACAACTAGTAATTTAATCCATAAGTCACTGTTTTGGCTTTGACTACAAAAAGAAAGCTGTTTTTACTGTTCTAACTCTAAGAAAGGGAATAAAAATTGTTGTGCCATTAAAAGCCAAATGATTTGTTGGTGTGAGATTTAGAATGAAATAAAATAATGTTTGTATATAATTATGAGAACTGAACATAAAATATCTTGATGATTAAACTAATTTTAATGCTCCACACCCTTCAAATAGAAATAGAATTATGTTTAATTTTAAAAGTATCTCTGGAAGAAGTAGCAGTTTTGTTTATAGATGGTACTCAGTGAAATGAATGATATATTTACCTCTAATCAAGGAATGATTCTTTAAAGCAAATGTGTTTGAAAGCAGAGTAACATAAAACATATATTGACCATTGTAGATAAGTTGCTTATAGGAAGATAAAAGACTCATGTACTACTTTAAATCTGTTTCAGTCTTCAATTTATTTTTCAGATAGTTTATGAGTCATTTATTTTCTTTTAAACAACTTATGCCTGGAACTTCTATCATGAACCAAGTTTTATCAAAATGTGAAAATTGCTTAAGAACGTGTAGCTGCCAGTATTTTGTTTCAAGGTGTCAACTGAAACACAAGCAAGTGGCCTTTAGTAATGTATGCATATTATTCAAAATCAACTTCCTCAAAAATTATAGTAAAACAGACAAACACCAAATTATCTTAGGTTGAAATAAATTTGTTCCATCAGGTAAGCAAAGTGACTGCTTAACATAAAAGACAAATTTTATTTTCAGGCTAGTGTTGGTTTAGGACCAGCAGGTGGGTATGCTATGCACACACTGACTTTGCTGTCCAGAGGCAATAATTCAGGGTCTGAGTTGGAAAAGAAGTGAATTCACTTTCCCTGCATTTCTTTATTGGCTTCCACTTGGAGTAGGTGACATAAAGGACTTTGTGAAGGTAGTGACCTCCAGCAGGTTCCAGTTTCTCTTACTTTGCCCACGAACCCCAGAATCCACTGTTATAAGATAACACAATTGATACATGTGGGTGGTAATGCTAATCTTGTCTTTGGATCACTTTACCCTAAAAAGGCATGCCCTGTAACTGTTAAATAACAGATCTAAGACAGAACTTTGGAATACACTAAAAGAAATTAGAAAACTAATCAAATCAAAGCCAGCATAAATGAAACACAAATAGATAAATTATTACCGAAACCCAGAAAGTGTAATTCCCATCAAACCAGCATGAAACTCAAAACAGTTCCACATGATTGCATAATTGCCGGTATCAAATGTAACTGAAATGTTCTGCAACAAGAGAATTGATTCCACACTGTCATCATCACTGGGGGGTAAATCAATTATGGTTCTTATCAATCCTATATCTATTCTATAATGATGTCAAAAAACACTTAAATGACTTGTCAGTTTAGGTAAAAAGAATCATGTCATTCATTCAGGGATTTATTAAGAAAATAAACATTAGAAAAAAACTTTAGAAAGTACATTGGCTTGTGGTACAGCGATGGCAATGTTTTGTTTTGCAAGAATTTATGTTGCAACAGCTTGTTTCAGCAGGGTTAGAACTATGCCAGAATTAGAAGCAACTATTCAGTTGTGCAACAAAGAGGATGATTCCAGTGGCATATTACTGAATAATATCATGGGAACATCATTGAACTGTATCACACAGAATTAAATTTCTGTACCAATTTACTGACCTTTCCTTATCATTTATGGCCTCTTTGGAAAATAAGGGGGCCAATTTTCCCCTTTGGGCCAGGGAAAGCATGTTCCCTGAATCAGACAGGAAGAAATACTCTTCGTCCTGTTATCTCTGTAGGTTCTATACTTTTATTCAGAAAGAATTGTTTACCTGATCATGTAAAGTATTTTCATCTGCTAAATACAACACTTTACTGTCCTTGAAATGGCTCCAAAATTATCAGAATAGGTACAGATGCCATATCAGTAGATGTAAGATAAATACAGATTTGTATGTGAAATAGAAATAATCTCTTCCTATTACCTAGAAAATCTCTCCCATATTCTGACTTTTCCTCAAGTCTAAAATACCTCCAAAAGGGAACCAAGTTTTTTTATTACATAGGACTAGAGATAAGGCTCAAAAATATATATACCTTGGATGTGTAACACATAGACATAAATTCATACTACGTTGTAAGTGACTATATCTTCTCTGACAGCAGAATTTGATTGTGCTAGAAGGGAATGAGTATAAGGACACCAAGAATGAAACTGAAAGGGGAAATGGTCATAACAGGAAGAAGTTATGGAAACTCTCATTCACACTTTGCATACAGCTAGCTCTAGGAGTCAACACGTCTGTAGGCTTCATCTAATTCATAGAGATACCAGCTTAGAAGATAAACCACACATCCACTTCATCCCTCTATTTTAACTTCAATATGTCCTGTGAAGTTTTGCTGTCTGGCAGATATATAATGTAATCTATCCTCTTTCCCTCTTTAATTTATATTTAAATATTCTGCCACCCAGGCAATAAAATAATTCTAAACACTTTGGTTTTTAGATCATGATGGTAATCAGCATTGAAAAATTAAATCATGATTTAAAGCCATTTTGGTCATTGGCTTTTAGTGAGTTTTAGGCACACATTCTTTGCTAGCAGTCTAAATGAAGAGTTTGATACAGATTAGTTATGTTTTCAACAGAACTGAAAATGAAAAAGAAATAAAAAATATGAGTTTACTGAGGAAGCAGTAAAACTATTAAAAAGGAGATCCAGACACCCCAAACTCTTACCAGAAACTATCACATTTGCCCTTTCTATATTGCCAAATGTGTATCTAGTACTTCTCTTCCGCTTCCATTGCCATCACTTTAGTCCAGGCCTTCGTTATTTGTAACTAAACTATTATTATAGTTTTTAAACTAGATCACTATCTCCAGCCACTCTGACTTTATATTTACCCTTTTTGTTTTCATAAAGGACATGTTATAAAGGTTACTCTTCTGCTCCCAAACTTTCAGTCGTATACTCTACTGTAAAGCAAAATAAAATAAAACCTCTTTTCCTTGGAATTCAAAGCCCTCCAAAATCTGACTCCAGCCTACTTTTACAATTTTCTCCCATTGTTCCTCTACAACGTACATGAGCCTTTGGCTCCAAACTGATTTACTCATTGTCTTCCTCTCCCATACAAATTGCCAGAAACTTTTCTTGCGTCTGCCCACCAGTTCCCGTAGTTACATTGCATCTCTATTTCAGTATTTCCCAAACATTGCCTCATGGACTGGCTGCATGGAATCACATGATGAACTCTTTTAAAAATTTCAAACGCCCAGTTCCTACTCCTCAGAAAGTCTTATCTAATAGATTTGAGGTGAGGCTTGGGAATCGTTACTTTAACAGCTTCCATTTAGCGACACATTTCTTTCAAAGCCAAATAGAAATTCAAGTTTTTCCTTAATGTTTTACAGTTTTCTAATCTGTCGTCATCTATTTTACTTTAAGAACACACTGCTATACTATGAATTAGCAATCACCTCTATTCTTCTATTGTTCCTCAATTTTAGCCTATTTTTTTCATCTAAATTACAAGCTGTTTGAGATTATTTTATAATTCTGCAAATCCCTAGTACTTAGTATAAGGCTTTGTACTTGGCAGGCTCTTATTAAATGCTGAAGTGTAGATAGAATAATACATAAATCCCATATTAACTAGTGTGTCATATTATAAATCAGCAAATATAAATCAGTAATATTCCAGGGTTAAAGAATTAATGAGTGTCTTAATCATACTAAACATCAGAAGAACCTAAGGGTAAAGACTGATTAACCAGAAGTATTTGTTAAATTTCCTTTTAATTTTCGTTACATTTTTTGAGTTTATCTAATTAGATAAGAAGCACAAAATTCCATGGTTAATTCAAACTATAGTTCATCTCAGATTATATTTTATGATGCCAACTCAAAAAAGTTGAGAGATTCCGAACATCTCTAGTTATCTAACCAGTTATAGGTTTTCTTTTTTGGTTTTGGCTAAACCTCTCTTGAACCTATTTATATTTTTAGCATGCAGTACTTGTGTGTGTAACATCTTCCATATGTTTTATGTTTGCTGTGTAATATAGTACATCTATTTTTCTGTCTTGCTCCTAGCACATCAAGGCTTTAAGAAGTACATGCTAGTTCTAATACTTCATGACCTGACTAGCAAGTCTCCATTCTGCTTATCCACATTGTTATGATTTTATAGACATTGAATATAGTCCATCTTAATATTCATCTTAATAAACATTTATTTTTCTAGATCATAGCCCAAATTTTTTAGCCTATGCCATGGATGTCTTATATCTTTCATTCATTCATTCTAGTTCTAGGATGCTTCCATTGTACTGTGTAGTCCTTATTAGTGCTAAGCAAAGAGGACGACATCTGTATTCCAGACGTAGATATACCATGTTGTTTACACGGAACTATTATAATATGTTCTGTTTTATGTCTTACTTTCTTCCCGATGATGCCAATTACTTTACTGGTCTTTTGGGTACAAGTACACATATCTTTAGGGAAAACATCCAGAGTGATTTCTTGATGCTTTTTTTGGTGAGGAAGTTACTGTTTGGAGCCCTTTATCATATAAATATAAATTAAATTTTACTGAAAATTATAAGCTCATCTGCCAGTTTTCTGCTTACCTATATACATATGTTCTCTCTTGCAGAATTTTATCATCATTAGCTTATTTTACTAATTTAAAGATGTTAGCATAATCTGCAAACTTGGAATTTTCATCATATATTCTCACTGTTAGAAAATGTTGTCTAAGTTGGATCATTTTACTGATCCCTGAGGAATCTCACTGTTATATATTTTCAAAGTATTCATTCAGACTAATTCTTTATTTTGAATTTGTTCCTTTTTCTTTAGCCAGTGATTCTCAGAATGATGGGCTGGGAGTTGGGGTGGGAGCAGGCGTTGTTGAGCAAAGAACATCCTTCAGGGAAAAAGGTTTCAGAATTACTGGGATTTTTTAAAACTGCACACATTTCATGGAGATTCTAATACTTCCTCCCCATCCTTGAAAAACCATGTTCTGCCCAACCCATCCCTTATGGGACTTATCACTGTAATTAGCCAATGATACTGATAAAAGTATTTTCTATACAACAGGTACTTGAGGGTGAGCAAAGTTCACAATCTATTCAAAGACGGGTTTTAAAAAGTATCTCCCCAATAAAAAGGATCAGCTTTGTCTTAGCATCGTAATAGCAACTTCTTTTTTTAAAAACTTGTTTTTTGAACCACATCAGATAATTTTGAAGATCAACAAAATGATGTCGACATGCTTATTTCCTCAGAGAGCTATAGTAAATAGGCACAATTTTCCTCTTACAGAAACTGTCTTGCCTTTCCTCAACATCTGTTCTACAAACATCATAATATTTTGTAGCAACATAGTAGTGAGATAGGGCAAATTAGGCAAAGGAACTATATGAGAAAAACACAAAGTATAAACTACAGTGGCATTTTGGGGTTAGTTTGCTGTGCTTGTAGCATATACAAGGTGGACTGCCAAGAGAAAAAACAATGAATATAGCAAGGGCCAGATCATGAAGAACCTTATATGGCTAGTTGAGTTTGGGTTTTTATTCTGTAGGAGATGGGGAGCCACTGAAAGTTTTAGAAAGATGCTTCTATTCTTAGTGTAGGAGATGGATTGCCAAGAGGCCAGACCAGTGAAGAGATGATAGCTCTGGTCTAGACAAAAGCTGATGAAGACCTGCTCCAAGGCAAGAGTGATAGGGTTTAGGGATTTGAGGTGAGTGTACTTGTTTCCTCAATACATTACACTGCATAAATGGTTAATACAGATTCTCAATCCTGTTTGGAGTGATTTAGGACATAACCTCTTAAAAGACCTCAAAGTATTGTTGATACTTAGAGAATCCAATAATGTTATAGCTACCACAGCACAGCTCCAATATGCCAAAACTGAATGTTTAAATGCCCAAGTTAGGGCCTAAAGAAGAAAAATTTATCACTTGTTTTGAATGTAAGATCAAGTTTATAACGTATCAATAACCTTCTAGAATAGTCATCCCCTTTGTACATTCCAAAATCTTCACTAGTCTAAGCTACATTCATATTATGATATCTCACTTGTTTATCTTTCAAAGTTGTGTTTTAACTTAATTGGAAGCAAAATAAATTAAACAGGAGAAGGAGGAGAGAGCAGTCATATAATCTGTGAATAAAGGTAAGTTAGCTTTCCTCCTCCTGGTAAGAGTCACTGTGACCTGCCTTTACCTTCCTTCCCCGTGTTTCCAGTTGTGTGACATTGAGAGTGGATCACACACGAGGAATTAGGAGATACCAAGAACAGAATAGAATGATGAGAGAGTTGTAAGCTATATTTGCCCATGCTAGAAAAGAGAACTGTGGGACTAGATTAAAGATATTTCTGGATGAAAGCTGGATCTCTAGGCAGTGTAAGGAAAGAAAGGATTGCAGAACAACCCCATATTAAGAAACCTCATTTGAGAACATCTAAATTTAGTAGACATATATATTAGGAGCTTACTATTCATCCTGCAAAATACTTTCTTTGGAAAGGATTTCTGGCAAGATATTTTAAATAATAGGATCCTTTTTTATGCATTCAGATGTGATTAGGTATAAAAAACACAATAATCAATTTTTCAAAGTTATGTCTATTATATAAATCAGGGTGTCTATTAACCATATACAGATAGTGAGCTCTCAGCTGTTTAAGTTAAATCAATATAATTAGCATAAGGAAATTCAGCTCAATTTTCTGTGATATCTCTTCTGTGATGATGTTTTGAGTATCAAAAATTTTCCTTAAAAAAATCAGGATTGCCCTTACTTTTTTGATGCCTTGAGAATATGTGTACTTTATCTGCACTACCTAGATGCACAGTGTACAGACTAATCTAGCCAATGTATTGCAGGGATCAACCCCATATGATCAAGTTAAACAGGAGTGCATGGTTCTTTCACAGAGAGACAAGACATCTAGTACTAAGTGTGGAGAAGTGCCAGAGCATGAAGTATACAGTTTTTCAAAGCAGCTAAAGTTTGCATTGAAAAATAGACCTGATGTCAAATAAGCCACTGCTCTTTTTATAACTGTAGTAATGATCAAGGAGTATGTCTATTTAATAGTTTTCAAATCAAAATAAAATGAAGCAAAGTTTTGACTGTGTACCTGCCCTATGTCTAGAATTGTACATGGATCCATTGTGTAGAGTGTGGGAAACACACAAAAAAATAAGTTGATAGCTCTCTATCTCTGAGAAATGAATTGTCTTTGGGCAATAAAGAGACCTACAATTAACCCACGTGACAAGAAAGACTTTCAGTGGCAAAGTAGTAAAGAAGAGAAAAGATCAGTGTCAGTAGTCCAGTAAGGAAGGACTTCTGAAGACAGGACAGCCTTGAACAAGTCCCATCAGGATGGGAAATATTTGAATCAGGGAGAAACAGACTAGGAGGACATAGACTAAGACAAATGGCAGAGGTAGGGCAAGGGCAGTGTGTGCGGGGGAAAGCTGGCCTCCCTAGATTAAATAGCGTTTCTCCTTTGTGGTATGTGGATGCCAACTATCCACACTGGACTCTGACATAGTAGAATTTGCCTTGGACAGAATTCCTTCAAGAAAGAAAAACTAAAAACAAAATCAAACAATTTATTAAAAACCAAGCAAAACAAAAAAGAAACACACAACTCTCTTCTTTGATATTTACTTAACACACAAAGACCATACAGCTTTGACCTCTAATATGTCTCTGCTCAGTACAGGAAAGTATATTGCCAAGACAGAGAAGCTGCACAATTTTTACAAGTGCTAGAGGCGTTCCAGAATTGTTTAATCATTAATATACATGACTGTGGTTTTTTTTTTTAAGACTATAATCAGTACAATGTGTGGGGGTTAAAATATTTGTTTTATGACTTGGCTGTTGTTAGAACATTTTTGGAATTCGCTAATACTCCCACCTCGAATACTTGGTAATAATTGCCTAGACTGTGAAGAAATGTCAAAATATAAGTAGTAAAAACAAAGGAATCCTGGTACTACTGATTTAGAATTTGAGCTAATTTGAGTACATGTGTTCCAGACCCTGCAATGCAGTCAGAGATTATATGTGGACACCCAGTACATACCCATAACATGTAAATTATATTTCATTCCACTAAAAATCAAACTTCACCTTTCATAAGCATAACGATATGTGTGTCTCAGCATATGGTTATCCGTATGTGTATCAGTGATTATGTATGATGTAACTAAGTGTGCAGTTTATCCATGTCTAGGCGCAATGAGTTTTGGGGGCTTTTTTTTGCCGGGGGGCGGGAGACCTTCAGAAGTAACTTCAGTAGGCACCAGGGAAAGGATATCGCTTTTCTTCCTCTCTTCAGAGTCCAAGGCCTGCCTCTTGCATGATACTTGATGTTTGGGTCTGACTTTCCATGTACAGGTTGCCATAGCACTAACAAAATGTGAAGTCTGTTTTTGGTAGAGACAAACGCGTCAGTGGTGGGGTATGGTGCCAAGGGAGGAAGGTGATAGCTGTGGAAACTTCTGCAGGCAGTGGGTGTGCTGGTAAATATCTAACAACTGGCTCTCCAGAAGTAAAGAACAGGGTCTGATTTGTAGTCTTTGCCAATTTCCATGGTGTAAATACTCCCACATGTCCAATTTCATACCCTTATCAAGCTACCAACATGGTTTAAGAGATAAATGTGGGGTCGGAAAAGGATGCACACTGTTGGCTCTGAGGAGCCAAGGTGGGCTGGCTCCAGTGCACTACTGCCTTCAGGCTTCAGGCACAGTTCATGCTGTGAACCATAGCCTGGCCGTGGTCCCTGAAAATGTGTAAGATCATCTTTTAAAAGCATAAAATAATAATATACAGCATTATACAAATATTAGTTGTAACTATGCTCTGTACTCTATGAATTTACATAAGAAAAAAATTTACAAAATAAAGCAATGTAAAAGAAAACAAGAGGACTCTAAGATATACTAATTAAAGATATAGGAAACTGTAGCCCCTTTATCAGATGGAAAAGGAGAAGCATTAAATATGATGCTGAAATGCAGGTTAATTTTTTAAAATCACTTTTCACTCTTCTATCTCAAAAAAAAAAAAAAGAAAACCCCACTACAAGAATGTACAACACATGGATGAGGAGGTTCAGAAAATGCACTAAATAGATTTACTAATAATAGGTATTCTAGTTCTAAAAGAGTTTTTGAGTTTTCAGTTTTCAGTTAAATATATATAATGGAATCACTGTGCTGTACACCTAAAACTAACACAACTTTGTAAATCAACTCTACTTCAATAAAAATAAATAAATGGAAAATTAAAAAGAAACTTCCCAGGAAACTTATAAGATACTCTGTAATGTTTGTATCCATATCACCAAAGAAGGACAGGACATAGTCAAGTATTAATTACAAGAGAGTAGTCTTAAAAAAAAAAAAAAAAGGAAATAAGGATAATCAAAGGAATTGTCTTACTGAACTGGATAGCAGGTCAATATTTTTACAATCAGTGGTAACATTTATCAAATAGCTTAATAAAAATAAATTGATTACTTATAATTAAAGAGCAGATGTTGGGCAGCCTAGTAAAAAAAATAAACAAAATACTTGTGCAGGAAAAAAGCTTTGAATTTATCTGTAAGGCTTATTTTTTTGTCTATTAATTAAATTTATAGAATAAATTTTTAAAAGACAAAATTTTAGGAACTTCAAAAGTATCCACAACTGTAACTAATCCCATTGCTTTTATGAAACATTATCATGAAGTTGATTTTGAGTTTTGTTGTCTGGGGCATTACATTTTCACTTTGTATGAGAGTCAGAAAGTATGGGAACATAAAGTTCACTCTGATTTCTATAAAGACAAGAGCTTGGCAATGGTAAAAAGCAATTTCTAGTCATCGCGTTCTTAAAGAGTTTTTTCTAGTGAGTATTATTTTAAAATGCATGAAGTGTGTTGAATCTTAAATTGGGAAACAGGGAACAGGAAAATCTTGGATGAAAAATAATCCAAATAAAACTGAAACCTCTAAATGATAATTAGAAACACAAGTTAACTAGGCTGGAAGTGCATGTTTATGAGTTTAAATGACCTTTAAATATGACTCAAAGCCAAATAATAGCTTATTTGTGGATTATGACTATTTAAATGTACTATTTTCTTTTGTTCTTTTTGCCCAGGGAGTTAACAGTTTATGTTGGTAATTATAAACACTTTGACTTATTCATCTTATCAAGCTGAAGTCCTACCTTAGCATCTTTCACTAAATTGTCAGAAAATCTTTGCATGTTTTATCTCATTTGCTCTTCCCAACAGCACTTTTGCTATGAAGTGAGTATTGCGATGGAAAAAAATTAATCAAGGAAGTATTATTTAACAAAGAAAAATAATATCAGTAATATATGTAATACGTTTAATGCTAACATTAGCACAAAATTAATTAGATTATTTTAATTGTTTGATTTTTTTTACTATAATAAACGCTTTCAAAAAATACACCATTTAATTGAGGACTATGAAAACTCCTAGATTTCTTTAATATAATGCATTCACAACCTCTCTTAATTTTAAATAATATAATAAATAGAGCCTCAACACTTGCCTTCTGTTTTCTAAATACTGAACTACTAATGCATTGGCAATCTATTGTCATTGGTGCCTTGGGACCACTTCAGAGATTCTGAAGATCACACTCATCCTATAAACTCATTTTCTAAGTCCACACTCTGTGGTTTCTCTCCTCTTGAAAAATGAAAATGGTAAAGTTTCTGTTGTTTGAGGAATTTTGACAATCCATTCATTCTTATAAAACTATTGTTTGATAGTGTCTGGCCTTACATTTAGGTCTTTAATCCATTTTGAGGTTTTCTTTTTTTGCGGTATGTGGGCCTCTCACTGTTGTGGCCTCTCCCGTTGAGGAGCACAGGCTCCGGACGCGCAGGCTCAGCGGCCATGGCTCACGGGCCCAGCCGCTCCGCGGCATGTGGGATCTTCCCGGACCAGGACACGAACCCGTGTCCCCTGCATCGGCAGGTGGATCTCAACCACTGCGCCACCAGGGAAGCCCTTGAGTTTATTTTTGTGTATGGTGTTAGGGAGTGTTCTAATTTCATTCTTCTACATGTAGCCGTCCAGTTTTCCCAGCACATTTTGCAAAATGAAGCAACTAACAAAGGTTAATCTCCAAAATTTACAAGCAGCTCATGCAGCTCAATATCAAAAAAACAAACAACCAAATCCAAAAATGAGCAGAAGACCTAAACAGACATTTCTCCAAAGAAGATATGCAGATTGCCAACAAACACATGAAAGAATGCTCAACATCATTAATCATTAGAGAAATACAAATCAAAACTACAATGAGATATCATCTCACACCAGTCAGAATGGCCATCATCAAAAAATCTAGAAACAATAAATGCTGGAGAGGGTGTGGAGAAAAGGGAACCCTCTTGCACTGTTGGTGGGAATGTAAATTGATACAGCCACTATGGAGAACAGCATGGCGGTTCCTTAAAAAACTAAAAATAGAACTACCATACGACCCAGCAATCCCACTACTGGACATATACCCTGAGAAAACCATAATTCAAAAAGTCATGTACCACAATGTTCACTGCAGCTCTATTTACAATAGTCAGCATGGAAGCACCCTAAGTGTCCATCAACAGATGAATGGATAAAGAAGATGTGGCACATATATACAATGGAATATTACTCAGCCATAAAAAGAAACGAAATTGAGTTATTTGTAGTGAGGTGGATGGACCTAGAGTCTGTCATACAGAGTGAAGTAAGTCAGAAAGAGAAAAACAAATACCATATTCTAACACATACATATGGAATCTAAAAAAAAAAAAAACGGTCATGAAGAATCTAGGGCCAAGACGGGAATAAAGATGCAGACATACTAGAGAATGGACTTGGGGACACGGGGAGGGGGAAGGGTAAGCTGGGACAAAGTGAGAGAATGGCATGGACATATATACACTACTCAATGTAAAATAGCTAGTGGGAAGCAGCCGCATAGCACAGGGAGATCAGCTTGGTGCTTTGTGACCACCTAGAGGGGTGGGATAGGGAAGGTGGGAGGGAGGGAGACGCAAGAGGGAAGAGATATGGAGATATATGTATATGTGTAACTGATTCACTTTGTTATAAAGCAGAAACTAACACACCATTGTAAAGCAATTATACTCCAAGAAAGATGTTAAAAACCTTGTTATAGATTTTTAAAAATTGACACAATTAGTAATATTTTACCAAATTTCAAGTTTAATACTCTTGATTTTCGTGTTTTATTTAACGGCATCACAATTTCCCAAATCATCCAGTTTATAAATTTAAATGCTTTAAAAAAAATTATTATTTCTCATCTGCCGTATTTAATTACCACTTTCTACGAATGCCATCTATGGGATAGTTTGCCCATTTTTTCCATTTCTATTACCAACACCATTGTTACCGCACTTGGAATGTTATAGTATTAACTGAACTCTCTCTCTTACCCTATTCATTACCCACTCCAATTCACCCAATAAACAGCTTCCTGCTTTCCTAAAGAAATGACACTGTTTATAAGTTTTTAATAGTTCCCCATGATCCATGAAATGAAATGCAAAGTCCTTGCCTTGCATTATAGTCTTCCTATTTCAGTACCATGGTGTAGTAGTAAAAACAATATTGGCTTTGGGACATGGCTTTAAATCTGGATTCCTCTAATCAGTAGCTCTGTGCTCTTAGCAAGATAGCTAACTTTTCCAATTCTGAGTTTTCTTCCCTGAAATATAGGGACAATCCTATCAATTTTTAAAATTAGATTAAATTACATGTAATACACTTAATGCAGTGCCAAACACATTGTGGGAAGTCATATATCCTTTTCCAATCTTATCACCCATCAACAAAGTTAGACTGCCACTGACCCTCACAACTCTAAATCTTTTGCTCACTCAGAGTACAAAGTGACCTTCTACCCTATGTTCATGTGTCAACATTTTGTTCATCTCTCAAAGCTAAGCTCAGGTGCTTGATCCTCCCCCATTTTGCCCTTTTCAGAAATTCTGAAAATACATCTCTCACTCCTTTGAGAAAGAACACTTATGTTATCCTGCCTTATTTTAGAGTTACTTGTGTAGTTACGTTATCTTTCCTTTTAGAGCATTAACTTCTTGAGGTGGGAGAAGCCAGCCATATGTATATAAATGCTTGCACATGGTAGAAATGCTACATTTGTGAATGAATGGGAATATAATTTTTGAGAAATTTTACTCCGAACATGTTACCTACGCAGCATTACATTTTACATTAACCTTTTTTAACCCTGTCAAGTAATTTTAATTGGCAGAAACAACCTGTCATGTAAGATGCTGTCCAGCTGCTTTCTCTTTCCATTATTTCTTTCAACTTTTAAATATAATTCTCTACTTCTTACTTCTTTCACAAAGGGTGCTGTTATGATCATCAAACACATTATGGGAATTTTGGAAATAATTTGGGTCTCAGAGTGAAATAGGGTAAAAAGTAAAACTCTGAAAAATTAACTCTAGAATATAATGTTTCTGGAATAAGAACTGAAAAAATCTCAATAAAAGGTGATTAACAAAAATAGAATTCTCTAATATGGAGTCTAGACTTACTTTAAAATTTTAGAATGTCTCTCGAGAGTAGTTATAAAAGGCAGAAACACATTTAAGCATGTAACAGCATGTTGAGCCAGGTCTTATTTATGTTAATGGAAGCTCTTCCAGAGTTTTCCTGATATTCCCCTTCACAACATAATTCCCATTCCAGAGCAGTTTCCAACACATTTTTAGTTGTACAGTGAAAATTGAAGAAGCATATTTCTGGGTACCAAAAGAAAAGAATAAAGCTGTGCTTTTATAATACCCAACAGTGAAATGATGGCATACTTGAGACAAACTGAAAAATTTCCCCTATGGACTATACCCAAAGTAGAGCAGTTTTCCTAAGAGTGTATTTTCTTACTTCTCCTACTTTGAGGAAGAAAATAGCATGCATATCTACTTAAAACACCAAAAACATTTATTTTTCTAAACACTGCCATTTAAAATGTATATGTGGGGCTTCCCTGGTGGCGCAGTGGTTGAGAGTCCACCTGCCGATGCAGGGGACACGGGTTCGTGCCCTGGTCTGGGAAGATCCCACATGCCGCAGAGCAGCTAGGCCCGTAAGCCATGGCCGCTGAGCCTGCGCGTCCGGAGCCTGTGCTCCGCAATGGGAGAGGCCACAGCAGTGAGAGGCCCGCATACCTCAAAATAAATAAATAAAATAAAATAAAATAAAATGTATATGTGTAGAAGTAAGAGATGTTTGGTAAGAAATTCAGTTGTTAAAATATTTCTTTCAGGACTTTTCTATAAATTCTTTTTATAACTGATGGGGGGTCTAACCATAAATTCAGTAAAAAAAAAAATCTGTCTTACATATCTCAGAGTGCTGCATTTAAGCACTTATATGGTATAGCAAGCACTAACTGCTTTACCATGCACTTACTACATTTGCATTACTTAAGAGAATACAGAAATTGTTTTGAAAAATACTGGCTTTTGATGCACTTTTTTTGCACATGGTGTTCATCAAGAAATAGATATTTAACAAATGAAATCAACATAGAAATATAGGTTGACTTTGCTTTTCAAGCTAGATGAATTCATGATAAGTATAACCTCTATACGTTAGGGATACCATGTCAGCCTAGTTAACCTTGTGTATTCAGCACCTAGCACAGTAATGTCACATCGATGAACAGGAATGTCACCTAGACTTAAGGTGCTTAATCTTTCGCATACATACAAATCACCTGAGAAACCTAATAACAGAGACTTTGACTCAGTGGGTGAGGATAGAGACATAGGGAACATACTTTTAACAAGTAAAATTGGTGACTCTAATACAGATGGTCCCCAAACTACAGTTTAAATTATGCTGCTCTGTAGGGACATGGTCCTTGCTTTCTATCCCAGCTCTCTAAAAACCCCTGGAATTGGCTGATGGAGGATGATGAGGCTGAAGGCCTGTATAGAGTGCTTTAGGAGTACAGTTGTTGTGGGAATATCTAGATCATCAAGATCTCATCTCTATTAAAAGTATATACAGATAAATTTAGTGGAAGCAATGCTCTCATTAATAGGGAATTTCACAGAAGAATTGAATTTATTTGAGGATATGCTGATAAGTAAATATATTCTATATACAAAGCAGGGACTCTTATTGGCTATCATATTGGCTGTCATTACTATTACCAGGATTTTTACATAGGTTAATATTTGTGTTTCTTCCTCCATTCTATCTGTATATACTGTTTTTCTGGGATTCAACTGGAAATGGGAAAAAGAGGAGGAAATACTACATGGGAGAGACCTCACAAGTAGTGGACCTTTGGGTGATCTGTGATATGTTTCAGGGGTTCCAAGGCAATGTATTTAGTACTTATTTCTGAGGATAGCATGCTAATTCTACTTCAGTGTGACATGCTGGCATGCACTCTATTTTTTTTTTTTTGTAAAAGTGTACCTTAGATATATTTTGTCTCCTTACTCAATAGACAAAGAAAGGGAGAAAGATCAGCCAATGGAAGTACACAGAAGTGTGAAAAATCCTGGTGTATTTGAGTCACGGCAAGCAGCAGTGTATATAGATAGAACAAAAGAAAGAGGGGAATAGCAAGTGAGGTTGGAGCTGGATGTTTGAATTTGATCCTGTAGACATTGTAAAACCATCAAATTGTGCACATTATAAGTAGGAATATAGTAATCAAATTTGGTTTTAGAAAGACACATAGTGACAGTCTGAAGGATGGATTCTAAGCTGAGAAAAATGGAACAATGTAAATTATTTAGGGATTAGTGCAAAGAACTGCTGTAAGGGGTGGGAGGGTGTTGGTGGTGATGAGAGCCTTAACTAAATCAGTTTCAATGGGAATGGCTTGGTAGTGGAAGAAGAGAGGAAAGGGGAAGGAATTAGTGTTTACTGATAATCGCCTGTTATATATACATTATATAGTTTAAACTTTGTACAGCTCGTTTTTCAAGTGAAGATTGAGGCTTGAGAACATTAAATTTACAGCTCTAAATTATACATGAACTATGGGTAAAGCAGAATTTCAAACCAAGGCCTGTGTGACACATCTTTTTTATTATACTACACTGCCTCTCCAGCCATATCAATTTCCTAGGAGATCTGAGGATCCAATCCGAGAAATAACTTAAGCAGTAGGAGGACTCAGTGACTGAAAATGAGAGTTAAAGGAGAGGAAGAATGCAGGGCTTCCAGCTAGGTCAACTGAGTGGGTGATGGCATAACTCATATGTAAGTAATAGAAGACAAGAGCAGGTTTGAGGAAGATTATGTGTTCATTCGGGAACATAGTGAACTTGAAGTGCCTGGAGGCTCTCAGGAGAATTATCTAGTAACCATTTAGATATATGGACCAAGAGCTCAAGAAAAGAAAGAGGGATGGAATTTCAGATTTCAGGATAATCAACATATGGGTCATAAGCAAAGTCACGGGTATAGAAACAATCACTCAGGACTATATGAATAGAAAAAGACAATTACCATAATACAGAATATAAAATGGGAACCAAGCATGCTATAACTTTTCATGTACCTGGATGCCATATTTTAGGATGATTATCCAAGATTGTTTATAAAAACCACATTTCCAGTTTTAAGAGACAGGAGAAAAGTCAGCATTATATTAACAGCACAATTTTTAACAAGAGCAACATTTTAATGAATTTGGACCATCTGGAAGGAAAACCAGTTTAAAATGATAAAAATCCTGACTTTAGTATATTTAAAATATATTTTTAATTTAGTTTTGTCATCTTTTTGTCCATATCATAGTAAGTTAGGCATTTAACAGTCAACATTTATTGGGTGCTTATATATATTATACCCTTTTCTGTGCTTAACATATAGTCATTATTTTAATACCCTCATAATCCTGTAAATTATATATTATTATCTCTGTTACTATAATGAAGAAGAAACCAAGGTTCAGAGAGATTATGTAATTTGCCCACAGCTAATAATGTTTGTGTCTTAGCTTGGATTTGCATCCAAACTAGGTTCTCTTTATTATACTTCCTAAAAGATCGTATCCACGAAGCTCTCTTTAATGTAGTTGCTTGAATGAGAAAATAATGGCCTGGGACTGCATGATAATTCTATGTAGGCATTTCCCTCAAGTGACAGAAAATAATATTTTGGTTTCTCTAATAGCTTATTTTCACTTATTTATTTGTTTACCAAACATCCTTTTTCACAGATAGTATAGAAGTAAATGTCAACTAGGGTTCATTTTAATTTTCACGTATCTGAATTAGTAAGGTAACGTTCAAAACTCTGACTAGTATTATCAAATCAAATTTTGAATCTATGTCAGGTAGTAAAGTAGGATATCATATTGCCAGAAAGTTTTGTCAAATACATTTTTTCTCTAATTATTAAACCCAGTCTCTAAAATTCTGAAAGAATCCTGGATTCTGGACTCTTGAACCACCAGTTGCAAATGGAAGAACTACTTATAAAATAAGTCATTGCCTAAGAGATTGCAAATATGTCTTAGTTTGTTCTCCTAGGCAAAGGATTTACTGAATTTCTATTGACTGATATTTAAGTATGACTTGAAAAACTTGGTCAGCAAATAATTTTAAATAGGTACGTTAATAGCATAGACTGATGGTGGTGTCACATCAAGTTATCTCCAAACTTATCAAGTTATATACACTGAATATGTACATGTTTTTCTATGTCAGTCATGCCTCAATAAAGTGATTTTTAAAAATTAGGATTATCAATCCTCAATAAGGCCTTCAAAGCTAGAAGATATTTTTCATGCTTTGAGATATACTTAAAAATTAAAATTAAGTTGGGCTTATGTTTGTGTTTCATTTCACATTCACTCAGAATATCAATGTAAATGAATCTATTGGATATTCAGTACAGATAAAGGTGAATTGTAGAAGAGACATAACAGGATGTGGGAAAAAATTACAACATAAAGACTAAAATTTCAGTAAAATTAAGATTTCAGAATTTATATAGTTATAATTGACATATGTAGTGCATATAGTTGTTATAGTTATGGTTATAGTTATGCAGTGGTTCAGCCTTTGAAAATTTTATTAAACTTTATTTCCAACAGTGAATAGACTTCTGTCTAATTTTACTGTTGCATAAAAATTTTACTATTTACTTGTTTCAACACTTCACAGAAAAAAAAAAACCTCATCCCTGTAATACTAATTTTGTGCCTAATAATACTTTTTAAATTTTTATAATTTATTCTCTCAAAAAATATTAGGTTCTTTGATACATAAGTATATTAAGACATTATTATTTTCAATGTTAGATAATTATGGTAGTTGTCAAAATTTTAATAGAAATTTGCAAAATCTAAATTGCTTAGAATTCAATGAGGTAATATTCATTTCACGTATAAGTAGCCACATTCTTAGTTAGTATTTTAGAATCAAACACGTAAATTTTACAGAAAATTGTTTTCTGATATACTATTTCTAGGTCATGGGATTTATATGTGACTCGAAATTTTGGTGGGATTAAACTGTCTCTTAAAAAATAATTTCGTAGAAGTTGAATTTTTCCCCCCACATGTAGATGGCACTGAACAGGACAATACATTTTCTTGGTCCATTCAGAAAAGTTGATCATCTGTAGATGTGCTAACTACATCTCTAGACTGGTTGTATTTTCCAAACAGACTCAGTCCACATGTGAGAAAGAATAACTAGGCAGCTCCAGAGAACCTAAGCTATCCAATTGCCTGTAACAGATTTTACAGAAAAATAAGATGAGATTCATTTTCAAATGCTTTATTATAACAAGTTCAACTTAACAAATTTTTGGTTGAATTGGATTTAAAGATCAAGAAAGTAATTGAAAACCTATGGTGTGGGAATCAAGAGGCATAAGGAAGGTTTTTATCCAAAACACATATTTTATCCATACTCTTGCTTGCTAAATCCCTGAAATTGTACCATTGGAAACTAATTGCTCTACATTAAACATCATATCCCCAGGGGCCACAACTAAACTAAGGACAAATATTCCTGAGGAAGTTTACACCTTGAGCTATTAGCCATTATAACATCAATTTATAAGATTGATTTCTAATGGCATGGTTGGCTGAGGGGAGGGCCCTTGAAAAAATGGCCTTCAGGAAAGTCTTGAAGGATCAGAGCAAGGGAAAGAAATCTGTAACAACATAACTAGAGACAAAGGCCCAGAGCAAGGAGCTCTGGATAGTCAGGAGCACAATGAAAGTTCCAAGATTTGGAGGAAAGAGATAGCCTGTAATAAGAGAAAACTGCTGAAAGATGATAAGGAGAGCAATGAACATACAGTTCATCAGTTACTCAGTTAATGTCTCCTGTCAGCTCTGAGTCTTGACATATACACTAAATTCACTTTCTGGTATTCTAATTCCATTACGGGTTTCTTTCTAGTGAATTGCCCTCTAAGAAGGCACATAAATCCTACAACTTTATGTTTTTCATTTGTTTCTCATATGGACTTATACAACTTTGGCACGTGCATTGCTGTTCCTCTCCCTATGGGTCCATGCAACTATATTTGCATGAATGTGCAATGTCACGGTCTAGTTTGTGATTGAGCATGACATTGTCCTCTTTTCATAAGTCTGTGATGTGTTTCTTCCATGTGTTTCTAAAAGCCTGTTTCCCAACTCAAGAATTATAATACTCAAAATGCCCAGGATGACAATATCTCTCAAGTTAAGTAATCCCAAGGAGTATCTGCCCTCTTCACATGTAACTTTTTTTTTTTTAATAATTGACTAGAATGTTGAGATGAAGCCAACAAGATACAGTTTAAGAAAGATAGTGACAAGGTGCTACAAATACAGGTTCAAAACAGCAATTGCACAAGTACAGAAGCAGAGCAGACCTGACTTGGCAACAAGTCATTTGAAAGAGACATGGAACTTTTAGTACACAAGCTTAAGATGAGCCAGCAGTATAGTACATCTGCTCCAAAATATATTAATTGCAAACTTTGGCTGCCTTAATAGAAGTTTAGTGTTGCCGAGGAAGCAGTTGTCCTGCTGTTCTTGGCCTCATCCTGCTCAGTTTGGAGCATTGTGTTCTGGGTACCTCATTTTAGATGATGTCCCTAGAGGACTAATGGATGATAAGAGGTTAGGAAATTGCATTTAAAGGTAATGGCTGAGGGAATTTACATTGTTTAGCCTAGAAAAGATAAGCTTAAATAGAAATATAACTCTCTTTATATACTAATACCACTGTCTATTTATAGAGAATGATTTAGAAGTAAAGGAGTAAAAAACATTTACTAATTCATGGTCTTATTTTAGATTGTGGATAGATCTATTTCATGGTAGTTATATTCCATATAGAAATAAGTAGCAATAAGTATTAGAAGCTCACTATGAGCATGTGTAGATGGAAATTACTTAGAGTAGCAAGAAAAGGTTGGACTTGGTAATACAGTCTGACACAGTGCTGGAAAGAGTAGACAGTTCTCTGCAGACTGGAAGCATTATTCAAGTCTCTATTCACAGATCTATCTCTTAGCCAGCCCAGCATTTTAAATAGACAAATACCACTTAAAATTATTATGGGAGGGCTTCCCTGGTGGCGCAGTGGTTGAGAGTCCGCCTGCCAATGCAGGGGACGCGGGTTCGTGCCCCGATCCGGGAAGATCCCACATGCCGCAGAGCGCCTGGGCCCGTGAGCCATGGCCACTGAGCCTGCGCGTCCGGAGCCTGTGCTCCGCAACGGGAGAGGCCACAACAGTGAGAGGCCCGCGTACCGCAAAAAATATATATATATATATTATGGGAGTTTTAGAGCTGAATGAGATCTAGCGATCACCTGGTTTAATCTTATAAAGAATAGAGGCTAAGAAAAATTAAACAATTTGCAGTGTTCCTTATACAAGTCACAGGTAGATCAGGAACCAAAACTCTGGCCTACCGATTCCTAGTTCAGGTGTCAAGTTTGTTCATTACACTAGCTAAGTAATTATTTAAATGATATTAGGGGCATCATTTCCTCTTTGTTGTATAAAATATTAGTTCTAGAAATTCCTCACTTATTTTGAAGTCATTTACCAAACCACTTCAATTATAGAAAGTATAACCAGAAAGTAAGCATAAAGCCTTCTAAAGAACAAAAATAGAAGTCCTAAAAACGTGCAAACTAAACTCATTAACTCTATGCATATTTGAAGCCTCACTCAGGTTGTTTATTCAGACATTAGTTCTATTCAGAGTTACTCAATCCTTCTGATCCTTTATTTACTCATTCTTAAAATAAAAATAATAATTCCTGTTTCAGTTATTTTGAAGATTAAATTAGGTGTCATATGTGACTTGCTTAGCTTTGTGCCTTACACACAGAAGAGTTCCAAAAATGGCAGGCATTATTACTCTTCACTAGTCATGTATTGAAGATGTGATATGGTGCTCCTGGCTTCTACAAGAGAAAAGGAATGGACCTATCTAAAAAGGTCCAGAACCAAGTGAGGATCTGTAACTAGTTTGTGGCCAGCTATCACCCTGTCCAAACAGTGGACAGTGATCTTTGCTCCTGTAAGCCAGAAATGGAAGTACCTTCTAGCCTAAAAATTACTCTCCAAAACAGAGATCTACTCATGGAAGAAGGATAAGAAAGGATTCAGGTCTAGCCTAATCCTTACACCACCCTGTCCCTTGTTTCTTGAAGTAGCTTTTGAATATTTACCAACTGTCCCTCCCTCCAAATACATATACACATTCCTAAACCTAAAATTAATTCATACAAAGTCTGTGACCTCATATTGGTATGGCAGTATACCTCAGGAACAAAATGTCTGCACAATGCATAGGCAATATGTTTTATTTATTTAACCACAACTGAGCCTATTATTTTGGTATGGTAAAATTATAGGGAAATTATATATTGGTCACGGATGAAATGATTTAATTCAAAGAGCAACATCAAACTTGTGAAAAATTAACAATAATATTTTGGAAAGTTATAGCTGTTTTTTATTTTCTAAGCTACTCTCCAAAGCATGTCTTTTTTATTTCCAAAAGCCTTTTTCCCATATCACTTTTTCAGAATGTGTTACTCTGTACATGGTTACAGTGGAATAGGCACTGCCCTGGAATGCCAGAGCAATGGATGGATTCTGATCCTGGTTCTGCCACCAATGACCTTAAGCAAGACTGAACTTAGCTATCATATTTCCCTCTGCGGCTAACTCAGACTCTTCAATGGTTTGAATTCTTATTGTTTCCTTAGAAAGGAAAACCATGATTTCCCCTCAAAGCTCTAACTTTAGTCAGATAGTATAACTTCTAAGAAAGGCACAATTACTTCTCCCATCAAACCCCCGCTTATTAGCAGCACCACAGCAGCACTGGTTTAGTGTCATCTCTGGGATCAGACAACTTGTATTTGAATCCTGGCCTTGCCAACTACCGCTTCTCTGACCTTGGGTACATTTGTTAACCACTTTGTATCTGTGGTAGTTGTTTTGAGGGTTAAATTGATAACTACCTGTGAAGCACTGAGCAGAATTCTTGGCACATAATAAAAGATCTATCAATATTACCTCATATTATTATTACTGTTATTAGATAATAATTACTGTTATTAATATAGTCATCCACCTACTCAATGATTCAATGAATATTTATTAAATGCTTGTAAGTCATTCTGTGCCAAGAATATGCAGTCGTAGAAAAAGTACTGCCGTTTCTTTGACTGTTGTAACTCTGACAGTCTGGATGAGAATGCAACTTAAGATGTTTTATAAAGTTTCAGATTTTAAATCCCCCATACTCCATTTTAATATTTGAAATCCTATTTTTATTACTATCTTTTAATTCTAGAGATTTTTCTAGAGCAAAAATAGACATTTTTGCAAACATTTTAATGTTTCCAGAATAATTTATAAAGTTGGTTATTTAAGAACTCTTACAAGCCAGAATGATTCTGATATTAGTTAGAGATCAGAGTAATTTGAATGTGCTAAGATAAAAATCTGAAAGACCAGTTGATCTTCTAAGTCATCTAAATCCCTGAATTCAGGCACACACACAAAACACAGTGTTTAAAATAAAACTCAATATTGAGTCATTTTTAAGTTCATCTATTCATAATTCCCTCCATCTTGCGTTCAGTTTTCCCATGACAAATTTCTGCATTTTTATTTACTTAGTTATATTCCTCCCCTAAGTTATTTTCCTCCACAGTCAAAGAAGAGTAACATTTTCTTTGTTCTCTTTTCTATCCCCAGTGCTTGGTCCAGTGCCTGACAAGTAGTCAATAAATATTTATGGAATTCATCCATTCATCCCCTCAGGATACATTTCTCGAGCACCTACTATGTTTCAGGAATAACTCTAGGTATTGGGTATATAACATAGCAGTGAACAAAACTCCTTCTCACTCTAATCAGAGAAACAGTTTACACACAAGACAAATAAAAATAATATATAGTATGTTAGTGATAAACGCTAAGGGGAAAAATAAAAGAAGAGAGGATAGGAAGTATGTGTTTGGGGAGAGGAGACAGGGAAGATCACAGTGAAAAGATGACATTTCAATAAAGACTAATAAGAAGTAAGGGAGTGAACCACCCAAACATCTAGGGAAGGAAATATTTCAGGTAGAGAAACATATAGTCAAAGGATATGATTCAGTAACTTACTTGACTTTGTCCTAGGAGCAGCAAGAGACCAGTGTGAATGAAGCAACATAAGCAAGGGAGATAACGCTGAGAGCTGGTGGTGAGAGGTGCAGCTCTTCTGGGCTTTGTAGGTCTTTGTAAAGATCTTAGATTTTACTCTGAGTAAATTGGGAAAACATTGGAGAGCTCTGAGCAGAAAGTGACATGACCTGATTTATATTTTGAAAGAACCACTCTGATTCTGTATTATGAGTAGAGTTAGGAGTGCAAAGGTGGAAGCAAGGAGACCAGGTAGAAGGCTATTGCAATCATCTAGGCAACAGACAATAGTAGCTTGGACTACAGCAGTGGAGGTGGCAAGAAGTGGTCAGGTATGGATATGTTTTGGAGATAGACAGAGTAGGATTTATTAACAGATTGAATGTAGAATGTGAAAGAAAGAGGTAAGTCAGGGATGACTGCAGAGTTTGGGACCCAATTAACATGAAGACTGGCATTGTCATTACCATTTTCAAGAGGCATGGGGGAAAGGGGGATCCTGAGTTCTATTTTGGACATGTAAGCTTGAGAAGCCTAATAGCCACTCAGTAGAGATGAATTTATGGTCTGGAGTTCAGCAAAGAGGTCTAGGCTAGAGACATAAATTTAGTGGCCATTCACCATAAGACTAGATGAAATCATCAAGGAATGATTATAGACAGAGAAGATATGTATTATTTCTCTAAGTGTATGAAAGTGTTTTATTAGTCATGTCAATCGATTATTTATACACAGAGAAAAAGAACATGATGAAGGCCTTAACTTAAAGCAGAGGTAATCTCCCTAAATATGAGAAAGTGTTCCAACTGTTTGGGTAATATAATACTGGAATTGATTATGAGAGGTTCCATTCTTAGAGAGCTTCAAGAAAAGGTTTGATAGTTATAGGTCTTGGATTTCTTAGACTACCGGGGGTTGGGGGAGCCTTTCTCATCCTATCAGAGTGTGACTGAAAGAGGAAAATGAGAGCCACATGTGTAAAAAGCAACATAGTTTATTATAATTAAATGTAAAAGTATAAATATATGCATATATGTTTATGTTCATCAAAAAATTAATATATGCTCATCAAAGAATATTTGGAAATCACTTAAAAAAGTAAAGAGAATCACCTGAACATATCACTGTTGTAATCTAATATATTTATTTTCAGTCATTTTCCTGTCCATTTTGATAAAGTTGTAATTATAAGTAGGTTTTTTAATGTGATAAATATAAATTATTCTTTTTAAATTGCTTTTTAAATTCAAGTATAGGGAATTTACTCATTCATCTTAATGAATATTTAATATGTACTTCAGTTCTATGTTGTGTCTAGTTAAAGCAAAGAAATGGAGAAAAGAAGCTAAAAGAGTTAGGAAGAAAGGAGAGAGAAAAGAAAGAGGAAGGAGAAGAAAGCAGGGAGGAAAAGGGAGTAGAAAGGAAGAGGAGACAGGAGATATGGGGAGAAAGAGAAGAGTTGGGGAAATACCAGTAGTGAGATGCCAAGGAGAAGGTTGAAAAGAAAAGGCTTAGTAATTTGGAAAGTTCCTGAGATCATCTCCATTCATCTGGCCCTCCAACACCATAGCTGTAAACAGGAGCATAATGTGTTGCTTCGAATTTCTGCCCTTTGAACTTCAGATTAGATAATGGTTTGTTAGATAATGGTTATAGTTCTTTGTCTACTCTTCTGCCTTAAAATAACCGAAAACACTCAAATCACTAGAGCAGCCTATAAGTGGGGAAGGCTTTTCTGATTGCAGAAGCCAAAGCTAAATCACTGAAAGACAAGAGCTTGAGAGTTCTACCTCTGCCTAAGACATTAATCTGCATGGAAAGCAAAAGGCAAACCAGCTGTTTATTCAATATATTCCTCCTCTGTGAATCTTTGATTTTGTTTTCTCCATCATGTTGGTGATAATTTAGCTAAACTAGTTTGGAGTCAAGAGTAATGAAGACAAAGTCATTCCACATAAAAATATTCTTATGCATTAACAGTTTTCCATGGACAGACTTCAGTTTTACCCAAATCAGCTTCCTCAACAGTTACTGATTTTTTGGAAATCTATCAATTTGCATGAAATTATCACTATTACCAGGAAATCTACCCCAAGTAAATATATCATTGATGATGAACATTTATTTTAAGCATAAAGAACATCAGTGCATTTGCTACCAAGATGTACTTAATTACAAATAAAAATGTATGTATTTCCCATCAGCTTTTATATTGCTCACACACAAAATGCTAATGTGAATCATGTATCTAAATCCTGTTTTTAAAAAATTAATTTCAGGGCGCGCGCTAAACGGGAGAAGCACTGGTTTGAGAAAAGCATGGGTCGCAAGTACACATTGGGACCCTGCCATTAATGGAGGGGAAAAGCGGGGAGACGCCAGCAGATTCCATCCTGTAAGCTGGTAGGAAGCCTGAAGGCTTGATGGGATTCCAGTGTGATAGGAGGCAAGGACATGCTTCAGGACCCCGGAGGAAGATGGCGGAAGAGTAAGACGCGGAGATCACCTTCCTCCCCACAGATACATCAGAAATTCATCTACACGTGGAACAACTCCTACAGAACACCTACTGAACGCTGACAGAAGACCTCAGACCCCCCAAAAGGCAAGAAGCTCCCCACATACCTGGGTAGGGCAAAAGAAAAAAAGAATAAACAGAGACAATAGGATAGGGACGGGACCTGCACCAGTGGGAGGGAGCCGTGAAGGGGGGAAGGTTTCTACACACTACAAGCCCCTTCGCGGGCGGAGACTGCAGGTGGCGGAGGGGGAAAGCTTCGGAGTAGCGGAGGAGAGCACAGCAACAGGGGTGCGGAGGGCAAAGCGGAGAGATTCTGGCACAGAGGACCGGTGCCCTCAGGCACACACCAGCCCGAGAGGCTTGTCTGCTCGGCCGCCGTGGCGGGCGGGGCTGGGAGCTGAGGCTCGGGTATCGGCTTTCAGTCGGAGCGCAGGGAGAGGACTGGGGCTGGCGGCAGGAAGAGAGCCTGAAGGAGTTAGTGCACCACGGCTAGCCCGGAGGGAGTCCGGGGAAAGGGTCTGGAGCTGCTGAAGAGGCAAGAGACTTTTTTCCCTTTTGTTTCCTGGTGCGCGAGGAGAGGGCATTAAGAGGGCTGCTTGGGGAAGCGCCGGTGACAGGCACGAGCCGCGGGTAAGGCACGGACCTCGGAGACGGGCGTGGGCCGCCGCCGCCGCCGCCGCCGCCGCCGCCGCGGGGCCTGTGTGCGAGCGCGGGTCACTGTCCGCCCCGCCTTCCGGGGGGCCTGTGCACCCCGCCACTGCTGGGGTCCCCGAGACCCGGGGACGGCTTTCCCGGGAAAGCGCACGGAGCGCCACGGGCTGCTGCAACGTCACGCCGGCCTCTGCCGCCGCAGGCCCGCCCCACACTGCGCGCCCCTCCCTCCCCTCTGCCTGAGTGAGCCAGAGCCCCCGAATCAGCGGCTCCTTTAAACCCGTCCTGTCTGAGCGAAGAACGGACGCCCTCCGGCGACCTACGCGCAGAGGCGGGGCCAGGTCCAAGGCTGAGACCCGGGAGCTGTGAGAGCAGAGGCAGGGAAATTCTGTGCAGCCTCGGAGGCAGCGGATTAAAGCTCCACGGTCCATTTGATGTGCCCTGCGTCTGTGGAGTGCATGAATGGACAGCGAATCATCCCAAATTGAGGAAGTGGACTTTGAGGACAAGATTTAAGACTTTCCCCCCTTTTCCTCTTTTTACAACGAATTATTCCAAATTAAGGAGGTGGACTTAGAGAGCAAGATTTCAGACTTCTCGCCCTTTTCCTCTTTTTACAACGAATTATCCCAAATTGAGGAGGTGGACTTGGAGAGCAAGATTTTTGATTTTTCCCCCTGCTCTCTTTTTGTGAATGTGTATGTGTAATCTTCTGTGTAAGATTCTCTCTGTATAGCTTTGCTTCCACCATATGTCTCAGGGTTCTATCGGTCCGTTTTTTTTTTTTTTTTTCAATAATTACTTTCTAATTTTAATAACGCTACTATATTTCATACTTTATTCTATTTTACTTTACCTGCTCTTTCTTTTTTTCCTACTCTCCCTTCCTCCCTCCCTCCCTCCGCTCCTCCTTTCCTTCTTTCTTTTTCTTTCCTCCCTCCCACCCTTCTTCTTTCCACTTTCTTTTTCTTTCCTTCCTCCCTCCCTCCTGTCTTTCTTCCTTTCCTTTCTCCCTCCCTCCCTCCTTTCTTTCCATCCTTCCTCCCTCCCTCCCTCCCTCCTTTCTTTCTTCCTTCCTTCCTTCCTTCCTTTCTTCCCTTCTTCCTTTCTTTCCCTCTCTCTTTCTTTCTTCTACTAATTCTTTCTTTCTACTTTTTCTCCCTGTTACTCTGAGCCGGGTGGATGAAAGGCTCTTGGTGCTGCAGCCAGGAGCCAGTGCTGTGCCTCTGAAGTGGGAGAGCCAACTTCAGGACACGGGTCCACAACAGACCTCCCAGCTCCACATAATATCAAGCAGCGAAAATCTCCCAGAGATCTCCATCCCAACACCAGCACCCAGCTTCAGTCAACGACCAGCAAGCTACAGTGCAGGTCACCCTATGCCAAGCAACTAGCAAGGCAGGAACACAACCCCACTCATTAGCAGAGAGGCTACCTAAAAACATAATAAGGCCATAGGCACCCCAAAACACACCACCAGACGTGGACCTGTCCACCAGAAAGACAAGATCGAGCCTCAACCACCAGAGCACAGGAATTAGTCCCCCCCACCAGGAAGCCTACCCAACCTACTGAAACAACCTTAGCCACTGGGGTCAGACACCAAAAACAACGGGAACTACGAATCTGCAGCCGGCAAAAAGGAGACCCCAAACACAGTAACATAAGCAAAATGAGAAGGCAGAAAAACACACAGCAGGTGAAGGAGCAAGATAAACACCTACCAGACCTAACAAATGAAGAGGTAATAGGCAGTCTACCTGAAAAAGAATTCAGAATAATGATAGTAAAGCTGATCCAAGATTCTATTTCCATGATCCATAATCTTGGAAATAGAATAGACAACATGCAAGAAACAGTTAACAAGGACCTAGAAGAACTAAAGATGAATCAAGCATCGATTAAAAACACAATAAATGAAATGAAAAATACTCTAGATGGGATCAATAGCAGAATAACTGAGGCAGAAGAACGGATAAGTGAGGTGGAAGATAAAATAGTGGAAATAACTGATGCAGAGCAAAATAAAGAAAAAAGAATGAAAAGAACAGAGGAGAGTCTCAGAGATCTCTGGGACAACATTAAACGCACCAACATTCGAATTATAGGGGTTCCAGAAGAAGAAGAGAAAAAGAAAGGGACTGAGAAAATATTTGAAGAGATTATAGTTGAAAACTTCCCTAATTTGGGAAAGGAAATAGTTAATCAAGTCCAGGAGGCACAGAGAGTCCCATACAGAATAAATCCAAGGAGAAATACACCAAGACACATATTAATCAAACTGTCAAAAATTAAACACAAAGAAATCATATTAAAAGCAGCAAGGCAAAAACAACAAATAACACACAAGGGAATCCCCATAAGGTTAACAGCTGATCTCTCAGCAGAAACCCTACAAGCCAGAAGGGAGTGGCAGGACATAATTAAAGTGATGAAGGAGAGAAACCTGCAACCTAGATTACTCTACCCAGCAAGGATCTCATTCAGATTTGATGGAGAAATTAAAACCTTTACAGACAAGCAAAAGCTGAGAGAGTTCAGCACCACCAAACCAGCTTTACAACAAATGCTAAAGGAACTTCTCTAGGCAAGAAACACAACAGAAGGAATATACCTACAATAACGAACCCAAAGCAATTAAGGAAATGGGAATAGGAACATACATATCAATAATTACCTTAAATGTAAATGGACTAAATGCTCCCACCAAAAGACACAGAGTGGCTGAATGGATACAAAAACAAGACCCATATATATGCTGTCTACAAGAGACCCACTTCAGACCTAGAGACACATACAGATTGAAAGTAAAGGGATGGAAAAAGATATTCCATGCAAATGGAAATCAAAAGAAAGCTGGAGTAGCAATTCTTATATCAGACAAAATAGACTTTAAAATAAAGACTATTAGAAGAGACAAGGAAGGACACTACATAACGATAAAGGGATCGATCCAAGAAGAAGATATAACAATTGTAAATATTTATGCACCCAACATAGGAGCACCTCAATACATAAGGCAAATACTAACAGCCATAAAAGGGGAAATCGACAGTAACACACTCATAGTAGGGGACTTTAACACCCCACTTTCACCAATGGACAGATCATCCAAAATGAAAATAAATAAGGAAACACAAGCTTTAAATGATACATTAAACGAGATGGACTTAGTTGATATTTATAGGACATTCCATCCAAAAACAACAGAATACACATTTTTCTCAAGTGCTCATGGAACATTCTCCAGGATAGATCATATCTTGGGTCACAAATCAAGCCTCGGTAATTTTAAGAAAATTGAAATTGTATCAAGTATCTTCTCCGACCACAATGCTATGAGACTAGACATCAATTACAGGAAAAGATGTGTAAAAAATACAAACACATGGAGGCTAAACAATACACTACTCAATAACGAAGTGATCACTGAAGAAATCAAAGAGGAAATTAAAAAATACCTAGAAACAAATGACAATGGAGACACGACGACCCAAAACCTATGGGACGCAGCAAAAGCAGTTCTAAGGGGGAAGTTTATAGCAATACAATCCCACCTTAAGAAACAGGAAGCATTTCGAGTAAACAACCTGACCCTGCACCTAAAGCAATTAGAGAAAGAAGAACAAAAATACCCCAAAGCTAGCAGAAGGAAAGAAATCATAAAGATCAGATCAGAAATAAATGAAAAAGAAATGAAGGAAACGATAGCAAAGATCAACCAAACTAGAAGCTGGTTCTTTGAGAAGATAAACAAAATTGACAAACCATTAGCCAGACTCATCAAGAAAAAAAGGGAGAAGACTCAAATCAATAGAATTAGAAATGAAAAAGGAGAAGTAACAACTGACACTGCAGAAATACAAAAGATTATGAGAGATTACTATAAGCAACTCTATTCCAATAAAATGGACAACCTGGAAGAAATGGACACATTCTTAGAAATGCACAACCTGCCAAGACTGACTCAGGAAGAAATAGAAAATATGAATAGACCAATCACAAGCACTGAAATTGAAACTGTGATTAAAAATCTTCCATCAAACAAAAGCCCAGGACCAGATGGCTTCACAGGTGAATTCTATCAAACATTTAGAGAAGAGCTAACACCTATCCTTCTCAAACTCTTCCAAAATATAGCAGAGGGAGGAACACTCCCAAACTCATTCTACGAGGCCGACATCACCTTGATACCAAAACCAGGCAAGGATGTCACAAAGAAAGAAAACTACAGGCCAATATCACTGATGAACATAGATGCAAAAATCCTCAACAAAATACTAGCAAACAGAATCCAAGAGCACATTAAAAGGATCATACACCATGATCAAGTGGGGTTTATCCCAGGAATGCAAGGATTCTTCAATATACGCAAATCAATCAATGTAATACACCATATTAACAAGTTGAAGGAGAAAAACCATATGATCATCTCAATAGATGCAGAGAAAGCTTTCGACAAAATTCAACACCCATTTATGATAAAAACCCTGCAGAAAGTAGGTATAGAGGGATCTTTCCTCAACATAATAAAGGCCATATATGACAAACCCACAGCCAACATTGTCCTCAATGGTGAAAAACTGAAACCATTTCCACTAAGATCAGGAACAAGACAAGGCTGCCCACTCTCACCACTCTTATTCAACATAGTTTTGGAAGTTTTAGCCACAGCAATCAGAGAAGAAAAGGAAATAAAAGGAATCCAAATTGGAAAAGAAGAAGTAAAGCTGTCACTGTTTGCAGATGACATGATACTATACATAGAGAATCCTAAAGATGCTACCGAAAAACTACTAGAGCTAATCAATGAATTTGGTAAAGTAGCAGGATATAAAATTAATGTACAGAAATCTCTGGCATTCCTATACACTAATGATGAAAAATCTGAAAATGAAATCAAGAAAACACTCCCATTTACCATCGCAACAAAAAGAATAAAATATCTAGGAATAAACCTACCTAAGGAGACAAAAGACCTGTATGCAGAAAACTATAAGACACTGATGAAAGAAATTAAAGATGATACAAATAGATGGAGAGATATACCATGCTCCTGGATTGGAAGAATCAATATTGTGAAAATGACTCTACTACCGAAAGCAATCTACAGATTCAATGCAATCCCTATCAAACTACCACTGGCATTTTTCACAGAACTAGAACAAAAAATTTCAAAATTTGTTTGGAAAAACAAAAGGCCCCGAATAGCTAAAGCAATCTTGAGAACGAAAAACGGAGCTGGAGGAATCAGGCTCCCTGACTTCAGACTATACTACAAAGCTACAGTAATTAAGACAGTCTGGTACTGGCATAAAAACAGAAAGATAGATCAGTGGATCAGGATAGAAAGCCCAGAGATAAACCCACGCACATATGGCCAACTTATCTTTGATAAAGGAGGCAGGAATGTACAGTGGAGAAAGGACAGCCTCTTCAATAAGTGGTGCTGGGAAAACTGGACAGGGACATGTAAAAGTTTGAGATTAGATCATTCCCTAGCACCATACACAAAAATAAGCTCAAAATGGATTAAAGACTTAAATGTAAGGCCAGAAACTATCAAACTCTTAGAGGAAAACATAGGTAGAACACTCTATGACATAAATCACAGCAAGATCCTTTTGGACCCACCTCCTAGAGAAATGGAAATAAAAACAAAGATAAACAAATGGGACCTAATGAAACTTCAAAGCTTTTGCACAGCAAAGGAAACCATAAAGAAGACCAAAAGACAACCCTCAGAATGGGAGAAAATATTTGCAAATGAAGCAACTGACAAAGGATTAATCTCCAAAATTTATAAACAGCTCATGCAGCTCAATAGCAAAAAAACAGACAACCCAATCCAAAAATGGGCAGAAGACTTAAATAGGCATTTCTCCAAAGAAGATATACAGACTGCCAACAAACACATGAAAGAATGCTCAACATCATTAATCATTAGAGAAATGCAAATCAAAACTACAATGAGATATCATCTCACACCAGTCAGAATGGCCATCATCAAGGAATCTAGAAACAATAAATGCTGGAGAGGGTGTGGAGAAAAGGGAACACTCTTGCACTGCTGGTGGGAATGTGAATTGGTACAGCCACTATGGAGAACGGTATGGAGGTTCCTTAAAAAACTACAAATAGAACTACCATATGACCCAGCAATCCCACTACTGGGCATATACCCTGAGAAAACCATAATTCCAAAAGAGACATGTACCAAAATGTTCATTGCAGCTCTATTCACAATAGCCCGGAGCTGGAAACAACCTAAGTGTCCATCATCGGATGAATGGATAAAGAAGATGTGGCACATATATACAATGGAATATTACTCAGCCATAAAAAGAAACGAAACTGAGCTATTTGTAATGAGGTGGATAGACCTAGAGTCTGTCATACAGAGTGAAGTTAGTCAGAAAGAGAAAGACAAATACCGTATGCTAACACATATATACGGAATTTAAAAAAAAAATGTCATGAAGAACCTAGGGGCAAAACGAGAATAAAGACACAGACCTACTTGAGAATGGACTTGAGGATATGGGGAGGGGGAAGGGTAAGCTGTGACAAAGCGAAAGAGAGGCATGGACATATATACACTACCAAACGTAAGGTAGATAGATAGTGGGAAGCAGCCGCAGAGCACAGGGAGATCAGCTCGGTGCTTTGTGACCGCCTGGAGGGGTGGGATGGGAAGGGTGGGAGGGAGGGAGATGCATGAGGGAAGGGATGTGGGAACAGATGTATATGTATGACTGATTCACTTTGTTATAAAGCAGAAACTAATTAAAAAAAAAAAAAAAAGAGAAATCTAGAAACAATAAATGCTGGAGAGGGTGTGGAGAAAAGGGAACACTCTTGCACTGCTGGTGGGAATGTGAATTGGTACAGCCACTATGGAGAACGGTATGGAGGTTCCTTAAAAAACTACAAATAGAACTACCATATGACCCAGCAATCCCACTACTGGGCATATACCCTGAGAAAACCATAATTCCAAAAGAGACATGTACCAAAATGTTCATTGCAGCTCTATTCACAATAGCCCGGAGCTGGAAACAACCTAAGTGTCCATCATCGGATGAATGGATAAAGAAGATGTGGCACATATATACAATGGAATATTACTCAGCCATAAAAAGAAACGAAACTGAGCTATTTGTAATGAGGTGGATAGACCTAGAGTCTGTCATACAGAGTGAAGTTAGTCAGAAAGAGAAAGACAAATACCGTATGCTAACACATATATACGGAATTTAAAAAAAAAATGTCATGAAGAACCTAGGGGCAAAACGGGAATGAAGACGCAGACCTACTTGAGAATGGACTTGAGGATATGGGGAGGGGGAAGGGTGGGCTGTGACAAGGCGAAAGAGAGGCATGGACGTGTATACACTACCAAACGTAAGGTAGATAGATAGTGGGAAGCAGCCGCAGAGCACAGGGAGATCAGCTCGGTGCTTTGTGACCGCCTGGAGGGGTGGGATGGGGAGGGTGGGAGGGAGGGAGATGCATGAGGGAAGGGATGTGGGAACAGATGTATATGTATGACTGATTCACTTTGTTATAAAGCAGAAACTAATTAAAAAAATGAATAAATAAACTTAAAAAAAAAAAAAAAAAAAAAAATTAATTTCAAAGAAACATACAAATCTAGCTATAATACTTAAGTGTAAATAAATCACTGAAATAAAATGGCTGGTATATGTGAAAGAACTGGCCAAAATTTCAAAGATTTCTACCTCAGTATTGGTTTATGCAGCAAGTAATAAATATGAACTTGTTTCCACAAGTACAAAATGAAAATATTCAAGAAGATTTCAGTAAATGCAGAGGCTGCTAACCTGTACTAGGTCATTAAAGATAATAGGGGACTCTGAGATGCTGATCTAACCTTGAAGATGACATAATGAGGACCACTCAGTCTCCTCAGAAAGCTGTGAAATTGTCTGAGACAGGATGAGCCAACTCACTATTGCTTTTCTTTTAATTTTATAACAACTTTCTTAATCTTATAATAAGGGCCTTCAATTTTATAATATGAGAAAGACGTTTTTTATGATAATGTTAACATAGTCAACAAAATGTAGAATCTTGGATGTCTGAAGAGAAATGATCTTCTATGTATCATATCATACACTTTGTTTGAATGTACTCCAGGAAAATAGATGGTGTTTCATCTTTTACTCTAAACGTGGGCAGCGTTTCCTACTGGGCAGTATTTTATTTTGAATTAGACTACGACTTGAGGGGTAGGGGTGGAGGGTTTTTTTTTAATTAATTTTTATTTTATTTTATTTTTGTCTGTGTTGGGTCTTCGTCGCTGTGCGCGGGCTTTCTCTGGTTGCGGTGAGCGGGGGCTACTCTACTCTTCGTTGCGGTGCACAGGCTTCTCATTGCACTGGCTTCTCTTGTTGTGGAGCACAAGCTCCAGGCGTGCGGGCTTCAGTAGTTGTGGCACGGGGGCTCAGTAGTTGTGGCTTGCAGGCTCTAGAGCACAGCCTCAGTAGTTGTGGCGCACAGGCTTAGTTGCTCCGCGGCATGTGGGATCTTCCCGGACCAGGGCTCGAACCTGTGTCACCTGCATTGGCAGGCAGATTCTTAACCACTGTGCCACCAGGGAAGCCCTGGGGTTTCTTAAATTAACAATAGGCATTAATTTCTTTCATTGGCGCACTTAGCACATTTCCTTTTGTTTCTTATCTTAAAAACTATAAGAAGTTTACAACTGTATATTTTTATATCTGTAAGTGGAATGTGATATTTTTACTACAATTAAATTTTTTAAAGTAAATAGTTCTTCCTTCAGGCAAATGTCAAAAATAGAGTTCAAATTCACAAGTAGAGGAGGATATGATTTCTTGAGAAGCTGTGCTTGATTCCTTAGATTTTAATCTTAGAATATCTCAAAGAAATTTCTCTCATACTTACAAGTACTAATTACCACAGTGAATAAGATTATATTTCAAGAAAATTTTTGTATTTGACACCCCTGAAACAAAATTTGTTTACAAGAAGATTGAGAAGCTCTTGTGTTAACATATGATTTCTTTGCTAGTTGTTATATTTTTCTCTTTGACCTTTTTAATGCATCTCTGGATACCGAGCAATCTAGGTTCCAATCCTCCTCTACCACTGACTAGCTTTGCAACTTTGGCTTACTTCTTAACCTTATAGAAGCTCAAAATATATTTACGTCCTAAGCAAAGCTCCAAGTATTTTGCCAGCAACATACAAAAAGTATTTCCTAGTTAATAGTCTCAGGTTCTTAAACTTGTCAAAAGAAATAGCAATACAATGCAAGATTATTTACAATTATTTGCCATGAACCAAGTGACTTGTCTCCATAAACTAAATACAGGGATGAATTTGTGAAAGCCTTACGTCAGAGTAGGAAACCACAGGCTTGCATATCTGACCTTTAACATGATTTCATTGAGTAATTAGGGTAATATTAGTCAAATCACAGTCCATTTATCCAAGAAGACAAGCCCCCATGCATGCCCTCTACCTCTGGTGAGTACCCTGGTTACATCTGTCAAAATCTCTGTGGACTTCAGGACTTCCAGAACATCCCTCTGCCTTTTGTCTTTCCTTTCTGGATGTATCTGTGTATTCCTTTTCCCTCTTTCTCCCTACTTCTTCCCCTGCTTGTCTTTCTCTATTTACTTCCTCACATCCGTCCTTTAATTCTATCTACCCCCCCACCGACCTTCACCCTCTTTTTCTGTTCTCCTATCTTCTCTTTTCATACTATGAAGTTAAAACATGTTTTGAAGCATTTTGCTCATTTACTAGCTCTGTGTTGCTACTTGCCATGCACCATGCTCTCCAGTTAGCCAGGACAGGACTCACCATTCTTCAGAATTCCCCTACTATACCCATACCTTTGTGCATACTTTGTTCTGACTTGGAAAGCTCTTCACTCTGTCAGAATCCTTCAACCAATCCCCCTTTTGTTCAAATGCACTTTTTCCAGGAAATTTTCTTTTCCTAATTCTTCTACTCTGTCCCTTTCACCTCTTTTGGCTCACCGAGAAGTCTCTCCCTTCCTCATGTGAAACGTGTTAGTAACTTTCAGAACTTACCAAATTATTTCCTATAAAAGCACAGTAAAGACAAAAGTTATTCTCTTCATAGCCTTTATTGTACATATACATAGCCTTTATTATACAATGTCACCTTGTACATTAAACGTACTCTATAAATATGGAATTGAATTGCATTCTCAATTTAAATCCTAATGATCTAGATCAAATTGCCTTTTAACTTCACATGACATTTAGTTAAAATAGTCCATGAATAGTGGCTCTTGACTTTAAAAGTGTTCCCATTTTAATCGGAAGTCTTCTCCAGTGAAATTGTTGCCAGCCTACTCCCAACAATAATATACTAATTACTTCATCATTATTTTTTAAATAGTAAATAAGATAAATTAATAAAACATCAGTATTTATAGTGGGAAGCAGCCACATAGCACAGGGAGATCAACTTGGTGCTTTGTGACCACCTAGAGGGGTGGGATAGGGAGGGTGGGAGGAAGGGAGACACAAGAGGGAAGAGATATGGGAACATATGTATATGTATAACTGATTCACTTTGTTATAAAGCAGAAAGTAACACACCATTGTAAAGCAATTATACTCCAATAAAGATGTTTTTTAAAAAATCAGTGTTTAGAAATATACCATAGTTTTAACGTAAAAGAAAATTTAAACTGAAAATAATATCTTTATCCAGCAAGTGAAAATTTTGGAAATTTATGTAAAATTATAATATGTATGGGGAAATCTATACTATATTATTGTATTCTCCTAGGCTTTAAGATCAGGAGTTTAAAATGTTACACTTCTTTACATCTATTATATCAACTCTTCTCCAACTCCCTTCTCACCACCTCCCCTTTCCTTATGCCTCACCTCCCACCTCAGCTGTTAGATTAGTGCTTTGCATAGAGTACTTACAAATCACCATATTCAATGTCCGTTATAATTGGCTACCTTTATAAAGCTGTGTGTAAAGGCAATCCACTAAGATAGTTACTGACGCATTCCACAGGAAACAACTCAGTTCCAAGTCGTTGCTGTTTATACTAGACAATTCAAATCTCCCACCATTTTCTTTTCTTCTTTTTAAAATGATACCCTGTTTTGGCTTCTAAATGAAACCTGTATCTCTACTCAGTTCTTGCCATCCACCAGTTATGTGCTGCCCAAACCACTCAACAGGTTTGTTAAGGAAAAGAGATTGAATATGACAGAGGAAGATAGGGAGGACTGCTAGAAACGGTGTGAGGGCAGAAATTGTTTCTATCTTGAATTCTATTATATTGCATCCCCAACAACTAGCACAGTTCCTGGCATATATTGCATGCTTAAAAATATCTATCAAATGAATGAATAATATTTGGGGTCAGTCTTTGGATTTATATTATATATGACCAACTATAATCTATTTGCTTATCTCTTTTTCCTATCCATAAACACTGGGTTTTCACATTATAAATACTTTGGAGCAATATTCTTCCCCTCTGATGGCTCTTACTTATATGAAACATACCAATGTTTTAACAGTTGGTAGGGGGACAAAAGGGAGAATGATCCTAGTAATAGAGGTGTGTAATTGGAAATCAGCTAAGCCTTCGCTTTTACAAACCAGAGTAACAATATTGCATACACAGTGATATAACTAAAATAATACTGAGCTAAAAACCAGAAGACTCCAATTCTAGTCCAAACAACCACTGCCACTAATTCATGACATGATTTTGAAAAGTTCTCTTACTTCTTTGTGTCTCAGATCCCTCATCAATAAAAGATGAGCATGATGTACTACATTGGTGGTGCTTAAACTTTTTTTTGGAAACGGGTACCTTTGAGAATCTGATGAAAGCTTTGAATCCACTCCTCAAAATTTTGTGTATAATTTTTCCTTACCAATTTCCATGTCAAATTCCATGTCAAGATCTTTGGACTAGATGATCTCAAGGGTTCCTTCCAGCCCTATAACTCCAGAATGGAGCTGTCTTTGTCTCATATGACCACTGTGTGTGCTTTCAAGTAAGCAAATAATCCAGTTTCTTTCTCAGCGCTACAAGGTGGGGTACTAACAAATGCTGTAAGGTTTCCTCTCAGTCTGCAGTAAAAGAAGAGGGTCACACCTGCCTCCTAAGGTGAACTTCAGCCAAATTAGCAGCTTCTATACGGAGAGTTATCTGTTCCTCAGGCTCATTTCACAAACGTGTTGCTCTGCTCCTTCTGTTGTTAACAACTTTGATTCCCAACTTGACTAAAAGGTCTGCAGATGCAGAAACCATAAGTGGTAGCCAGCCTTAGTTTGGCCTCTAATTATGCCCACCACTTAATATTCACACCCTTGTGTGGTTCACTTCCACATTTCATGAGGGCCTTTCTTTGTGACCAGTGAAATAAGGCAGAAGTAATGGTGTGTCACACCTCAGTTTCCATCTTGGAGGTGTGCTCATTTTTTCCTTCTCTCCCTCTCCCCCTCTCTCTCACCACTCACTCTGGGGGAGGCCAGTTACTGTGTCATGAAGACACTGAGGAAGCCAGTCAAAAGACTTACGTGGTGCAAAGGAAGTCTCTGACTGACAGCCTGCCAGTTACCTTGTAAGAGCACTTGGAAGCAGGTCCTTCAGCTCCAGTCAAGTCCTGAGAAGCCTGCAACCCAGGTGACAGCTGACTGCACCCTCATGAGAGACCCTTAGCTAGAACCACTCAGCCTAGCTGCTCCCAGATTCCTGACCCTCTGACCCTATGAGATAATAAATATTATTTTCAGCTGCTAAATTTGGGGTAATTTATTACGCAGCATTTATAGCTAATACACCTTCTCTCTCCCTCCCTCCCTCAGTTGCTTAATACTATTGGTAACATTTTACAGTTAAAATCTATTCAAGCAATCTGCTCTAACCACCTCCCTCCTTTTTTTTTTCAACTGACATTGGCGGCTTTTTTTTTTAACATCTTTATTGGAGTATAATTGCTTTACAATGTTGTGTTAGTTTCTGCTTTATAATAAGTGGATCAGCTATACATATACATATATCCCCATATCTCCTCCCTCTTTTGTCTCCCTCTCACCCTCCCTATCTCACCCCTTTAGGTGGTCACTGAGATCCACAATAGTTAAGTACTTGCGCAAGGTCAATTAATTACTGGAAGAAAAAAGATTAAAACCCTAATATGATATTATTTCCACATCCCTATGCTGCTTCAGACTTTATAATCAATTCAGTATACTCCTAGGTGTTAAATAACAAGTATTAATGTTTATACTAAAAGAGCACTATGAAAATTAAAATCTACATACTGTCTTTGCACTAACTTATTTTTATTCCCTTTCTCTTGCCTCTTTTAATTGGGAAAAGTCCTAAAAGGATTAGAAATAAATAGAGAACATAGTAATTGTAGACAAAAGAAAGAACCAATTTGCCAATATACTGTTTCTTTTTCAACCTATCTTTCAGAAGTGCTTGTTAGAACAAACTCTCTGCGACTTCTTTCATTTGTTTTTGTGTTTGTTCCTTTTGGATTTAATGGGCTTTAGAGAGGGGAACTATGTGGCTGTACTCCTAAAATTGACTGATTTACTCTCTGAAATTAAATGGTATATATGTATGTATTCTGTAATTATGAAGGCACTTACTAATGAACAGAAGTATAAATAGTTTTAACAAATGTCAGAAATGTGTTTAAAATACAACCAAATCAAATTTTGCAATGTCTTTAGCAATTGGTAAGCAAAATAAACTGAAGGTTTCCACGCCAACTCAAGAGGAAGACAAATGGAGATGTTTTGTACAAGAAAAGTTGGAGCAGAGTTTTTATTTAATAATAAGAAAATGCCAAGTACTCATTAGGGCATATTACAGAGAAGAAAATTGCAGCTGTTTATAGTTCTTCAGATGCAAATTATCCAACTGCATGATGCAAATTAATGTGTGATATTTTAGTCACACCAGTGACAGTATAGTGATACATGTGTTAATAACAAAAATTATGCTTTGAAGTTAAACCTACTTGAGTTCATATCCCAACTCTGGCAGTTACTAGCTATGGAACCTAGAGCAAGCTACCTACCTCTGTGTTGCCTCATCTGCAAAATGAGCATATAACTCTGCCAGGCACACAGTAACTACTCAGTAAGTTTACCTCTTATAGTAATTTTTATGATCCTAAAATAATATTATTGACCTGTGTTATCATTATGGGGGAAAAGTATAACTTTAAAATACCTCACTTCTTCCCCTTCAAAGTCTCTTAGTATCTTGTGTTGACTATAAGGAAACTGGAAGTTTTAAAGTAGTATTCTGAATATGAACTTCTTGATCTTTAATATATAACGATGTTAATCACACAGTGAATTTATCAGGCCTATTATTCAATATCTACTATTTGTAAGTTAAGTGAATACCCAAATATTTCCATAAAACAATCAATTATTGCACACAGAGGTTTTTGATATGATCATTTCAATCATCAGCTTATTTTTTTTTTTTTTTTTGTGGTACGCGGGCCTCTCACTGTTGTGGCCTCTCCCGTTGCGGAGCACAGGCTCCGGACGCGCAGGCTTAGCGGCCATGGCTCACGGGCCCAGCCGCTCCGCGGCATGTGGGATCCTCCCAGACCGGGGCACGAACCCGTGTCCCCTGCATCGGCAGGCGGACTCTCAACCACTGCGCCACCAGGGAAGCCCATCAGCTTATTTTAAACACCAATCTTTCTTAATTAAAAGGAACAACACCTAAATAGGAGGCAAAACCAGCCTCTGTATTTTTTATTGAAATATAGTTGATTTACAATATTATATTAGCTTCAGGTATACAACATAGTGATTCAAAATTTTTATAGATTATACTCCATTTAGAGTTATTATACAGTATTGTCTATATTCCCTGTGCTATACAATGTATCTTTGTAACTTATTTATTTTACACATAGTAGTTTGTACCTCTAAATCTCCTATCCATGTCTTGCCCCTCCTCCTTCTCTCTTCCTACTGGTAACCACTAGTTTGTTCTCTATATCTGTGAGTCTGTTCCTTTTTTGTTATATTCACATTTGTTTTATTTTTTGGATTCCACATATAATTGATAACCTACAGTATTTATCTTTCTCTGTCTGACTTATTTAACTAAGAATAATACCCTCCAGATCCATCCATATTGTTGGAAATGGCAAAAATTTGTGCTTTTTCATGGCTGAGTAGTATTCCATCTTCATTCATTCATTCATTCATTCATGTGTTGACAGGCACTTAGATTGCTTTTGTATCTTGGCTATTGTAAATAATGCTGCTATGAACATTGGGGTTCAGTGTCTTTTTGAATTAATGTTTTTATTTTCTTTGGATATATACCCAGGAGTGGAATTGCTGGCTTATATGATAGTTCTATTTTTAGATTTTTTGAGGACCCTCCACAGTGGCGGCACCAATTTACACTCCTACCAATAGTGTACAGGGCTCCCTTTCTCTACATCCTCTCCAGCATTTGTTATTTATGGTCCTTTTGATGATAACAATTCTGAGAGCTGTGAGGTGATATCTCATTATGGTAGCCTATGTATAATTTTAAAACTAGAATTTGTATACTAGCAAACTTATGAAACTGGCCAATTCCTGAGGGTTTTTTCTTTCCTCTTGTAAAGTGGACTAATAGTGTGGTTGCAATCTTACAGCAAAGAGGTATTTTGAGGATTAATTAGAATGGAATGAAGTGTTCATCAATTTCAATACTGGCATGTGTACTTTTAAAGAATTAACATCATTTTAGTAATCTGCTTATATTTAGTCACTCAATAAACATGTTCCCAATTGTACATTGTGCAATTTTGTGTAGACTAAATTAGAAGATTTATGACAGTAACAAACAAAATTTATTTCTACACAGTGCAGTAATTTTAAAAGTAATATTAATATGAACACCCGATAAAATATTAAATAGTACCTTAAAACATGACAAGTTTTAGGTCCAAGTACAAACTTAACAACCATGATATAGATTTATTTATGTTTCTCTTCTTTGGGATGAATTTTTATTCAATATCTGATCAACTTCAAGCCAATTAAGAGAAAATTTGAAGACCAAATTAGAGCAGAATCTTCTCAGAGTTGAGAGCATCTCTCTATGTCTATTAAACATACAACATTATTTTATAATGTATTATTTGTACAGGAAGGGAGTTGAACACAATTTCTCAGAAACAGGGACACATCAGTAGATATATCTAAGTGGGAAAACACCTCACTTCATTGCCTACTTCCGGATTTAGAGGGAGTAAATCTGCACAGCTGCTTGACTACCGAGTGTCCTGGTTAAATAGCTGAAGCAGGTGATGCAACTCTAATAGTAATAAAAGTTGTCTTATCTTAAAGAATGTGGCAGATAACTTTCATAATTTTGTCTTTAAAGGCTAAGAAGAAGCTTCAAAACCATTGTTTCTCTCACTATTTAGAAACTGCTGTGGGGAAGAAAATCCTCCATAATCATAAGGTGCCATGATCATTACTGAACAGCTCACTTAAGCATATTACAATGATGATCAAAGATTCAAATTACATTGAAAAGAGAAAAATATTCAGTTATCCAGAAAAACAATATTATTCCAATTAGCAGAACTTCAATTATGCCTTTAAAAACTTTTCCTTTAAAGGAAATAGACATTTTTAGTAAGCAGAGCAATTAGACAAAGTCGGAAAATTGATAAAGGGCAAATGTTCTCATATTTTTTAATAGAAAAAAAAAAAGGTTTACCTTAGTGAGCTTAACATTGATAACTGGAAAGGTATTAAATCGCTTTCCGTTTCCCAACCTTGCAATACTTTCTTACTACCAAGCATGTAGAAAAAATATTTCCCCTGAAAGTAATACATTCGTCTTCTCTCTTTCATCCTGCTCATCCTTCAGGTCCTTTTCTCCCAGAAAAGACCTCCACGCCCACCTCCTCAAGTTGAGTTAGACAACACCTGAATGTGCTCTAAACTTTCCCCCTCTGACTTGTAGTTCACCCTCCACCCCCAACTAATCTGTTAATTCTCTAAATACACGGACTATGGACTTTTAATTACGGTAGCCTTGATTTGGTATAAGGAAGGTATCAATGACTGTTTGTCGAATTAACAAAGAATGAAAAAAGAAATCACCAGTCTTGTTTTGTGTGACATCTTCATCATTCAAGCAAGCAAGGGAGGAAACTTTTCACTGCCTACAGTGAGCTCCCATGACAGCTGCTTCAATATGAACCCCACTAACCAGGACTGTGGTCAGAAATACAGTTAGAGACATCATAAATCACCAAAAGACTATCTGAGGATCAGGCTACTGGCACTAAAACAAATTGAGAGTACGTTCACCAACTTTTTACTTCTCCCCAGCTCTCTCTTCCTATACACATGTCCTCTCCTCTCTTCAACCTTGCCCAAGATCAGTTTTATAAGTGCTGCTAGAAAGTAGGCAGATCTCTACATAAATATTATCAGCCCACTGCTGTTTTCACTAGTATAGCTCATTTAATTTTTAAAGACGTTTCCCCTCTTTGTATCCTTTTAGTACAGATATTCCTTAAGCCAATATAAACTACGAATTTTTTTCTGCATATAGTTTTTCACATGTAGGGATTAGTTGACAGTCAGATGAAAATAAGAATGAGTGCTGAGGAAGGCTGCCGCTTTTCCAGGATGGGTATTCACCATGCCCTGCCAATCACCCTTCCAGTGTCACCAGTGGTACCTGTGCCTGCTTAGATTATTGACCTCTACAATAAAATCTTGCCACTCCTCCCTTAAAATTACCTAGAAAAACATTAAGTCAAAGAGGTTCTGGAGACCAACATTTTCTTAATAATAGAGAATTTTAAAAAGTGAAGTGTACTTCTGTTTTATTTTAGCAAGATTTTTCATTCTTGTCCACATTAAATTTTCATGATAATTTACTAATCTATTTCTTACCTATAGTTAATTTTAAATGTATAAAAACTTAACAGAGAAATATGAGTGATTGTCAGTTTGTCTTCCCTTCTTCCACCCATTGCATTGAGCTATCTGCCATTGAGAGACAAAGGGAGAGTAAGACATGATACTTATCTTTCCAGAACTGACATTCTAGTGTCATTGCCAAATGCAAACAGAAGAAACCATAAGACAAGCAAATGTGTTGTATATGACTAGAAAAGCAGTTAGTTCTATTTAAAATCTCAAATAAGTGACTTTTTCAAAGGGTATGAAATTAATTTATTAAATTTGCAGTCCTCCCTTCTGTTTAGGTTAAATTTCAAACTTCTAAATAGTTTTTGGCCAGTAAATGAAACGTGTTCTTTATTGATATAATTGAAATAACTTCAATTTTTACTCAAACTGCTTTTCTGAAAAGTAAAACAAAGTTTATTGATTTTAGGTATATAAGATAAGAATTCTTCAATCATGTTGGAATGCTAAAATATTTTTAGATTACTGCATGGGAAATGTTTTTGTCAGTTTCTAGATTGCTCAAATGATAGCTGTTGGGCATCATTTCAGATTAGGAGAAGGTTCTTTAAAGCTTCTCAGAAGTCAGAAGGAGCTTCAAACTAGGCTTAAATCTCACTGCAAATCTCTGGATTTCAGTACAGCATTTATACCCAAAATACTACCCTAATAGTCCAAAATTATATGCAGGCTCCTGACTTTGGCACACATTTTTGGTTCAAGGTCACTCTTAAAACATTGGTTCAAGTCCATTTTTATAGCCTTTTTATTTGGACCTAATAACAGAGTGGAAGCTTGGTTTTCGTTCTTCACTACACCCGAGATAGATTCCCTAGGCAATAGCTCCCTAGTTTCCATTTAGAAATTTAAATGTTTTACCCAAATCAGGGATGAGAGTAGGGAGGGTAGTGGAGGTGGAGGGTATACTCTGCTGTCAGATAATTTTGGGAAACCATATATAGTTTTCTCCTAGAGTTTTGCAATTCATACTAGTGTAGTATAGGCTTGGAGAATTTTCTGCTGTGAAAAAAACTTGTTCAGCTTTATTTAACCTAATATTTTCCAATGAGCCACAGAAACTGTGCTGCAGGAAACACCATTAATATCTCAAAGGACACTAGTGTTCTAAGAAACAAAGTTTGTAATTGCTGCTGTAAGAAAAATCTGAGGCAGGCTGAGGTGATTCTGAATTTGATCTCAAATCATTTTCTCAGCATTATCTACAATTACATGTGAAGTTCAAATAGGCAGATGAAATGGAAAATATTACAGTAGCTTTTAATGGAACTTGATAAATATGCTATTTAAGGATGTTGAAATATGCCTCATTTCTCCTTTCTCGTATTAATCAGAAAAAATAAACTCAGTTTCAGAATAGTCTGGATAAATAAGCAAAGATTATTATAGCTAAAAGCACAAATTTTCAAACCTCCTATATGAGTAACGTATGCAATAATCTATTATCATTTCAACCCCTCTGTACACTATTTTGTTTTTGTTTGTTTCCACCTCAGAAATCCTTCATCTACTATATTATCAATCCATTGCATTCAATTTCCTTTATTCCATAAGGGCATCAAAAAGTTAGTGGACTATTGTACATCAACTACTTCAGTTTTTTAAAAGTTTAGTAGAGCTGTATTTTATAAGAATCTTTTATATTTAAGTCCTCCCTAAACTTAAAATACAAAATTCATTAATTTTTATATAAAGTTCTTCTTTCCTTTCATCTCTCACCTTTTTCTCTCCTGTTCACAGACAAAAGATATTTTCTTCCTTTTTATTCTTAGGACACTAGCCAATGGCCCTATCAAGTACTTGTGGCCACACCAGTAGAAGTGATTACATTCTTCTGCAGGAAAGTTGACTGGAGCAACTGAAGAATCTCTAGAGACAATTCTCCCCAATATACATTAAACTTTTTTTCTCTGAGAAGGACGTTGTCTGCCTAAAAGGCAAGTTCTACCTGGACATGGATATTGGATAATTCTTCTCTCTCCTTCTGCACCCTAATCCCTTTGTCTTTATATATTATTACACAAACCCAACTAGCTGAATAACTTTAATGACGTTTTCTTTGTTAGTAAATTTGGTATGGCTTCTCTACCTAAGTCAGGTGCAGATATCATCTCAAATACAGATGCGAATCTTGGTCAAGAAACAGTCAAATGTTCAGTGATTCTTTAATGTGGTTTTCAGAACCATGTGAAAGGCAGACAATTTTATTTTCCAACCTATTTTGCTTGCAGAAAGATTGGATATGAACCAGGAGGACATTATGTTAAGTGAAATAGGTTAAATACAGAAAGGCAAATACTACATGATACAACTTACAGGAAGAATCTAAAATATTAGTTTTAAAGATGTTAAAATAAAATAAAAATTAGTTTTCTCTTATGGAAGCAGAGTAGAATAATGGTTGCTAGGGGCTGGAGGGTGGGGGAAACAAGGAGATATTAGTCAAAGGATACTAAGTTTCAGTTTTGCAAGGTGAATAAATCCAAGAGATATACTGTACAGTGTAGTGTCCATAGTTTACAATATTGTATACTTAAATATTTTCTAAGACGATAGACCTTATGTTAAGTACTTTTATCACAAATAATAATAATAGTAATTAATAAAAAAGGGCAGGAGGAAACTTTTGGAAGTGATATTTACGTTTATGGCATAGAATATAGTGATGTATTCTTATCTCTGAATTCATCAAGTTTTATACATTAAGTAAGTACAGCTTTTTATATGTCAATCATACCTCAATAAATTTTTTAAAGAAAGATTGGATACGGTTTAGGAAAAGGAGGAATTCATATGGAAGCTCTTTTCATTTAATATTAATTTTTCTCAGTATTCCTTAGATATACACAATTCCTGCCTCTTCTTCTATGTGCCATATGTGAAATTAAAACATAGAAAAATGTTGTATTCCAGTAGTGATGAAAAAGAAGTTACTCTGCTACCATAAATTCTTTGATACAGACGAAGAAAGCTGGAATCTTTAGAAAAGAAAGAAAGCTTTGCCTTAATCCCCAATTTACAAACTGCTAGGTTCGTAGTCTTTCACTAATCTGGATAGACCCTCTAGGCTTATGGTTTCTTCCCTGTTGGATTTTCTAGACTGGAGTTTGTCTCTTTAAATCACTGCTTTCATGAGGTGGTCATAGGAGGTGAAACTCTAATTTGGGGCATCTGGGTTCATAATCATAAGTGGCTCATTTAAGTGCCTTGTAAGCTGGCATTGATGCCTGTTCTCCAGGTTCCCTGCTGCAGCACCACTTGAAAGTGTCAGAAGAGAGTCAGACCTGCCTGTCATTTTGAAACTGTGGCACCAGTCCTATTTTTCCCCAGCAATGAATTCATTCATGGAAGATGCCTTCTTAAATAGTAGCTGCAGAGCTGTTATCACGTGCATTTCCAAGCCAGTTCACCAAATGTTGGAGCCATTAAGATTTGTCAGAAAGGTTGAATGGACCCAGAAGAATTTCCTTGATGCATAATTCAGAGATTCATTCCTGATAAGCCCATTTCAAAATCCCCCAGGGTAGAGGTTAACTCTGGAGCCCTCTAAAGGTTCCAAAACATTCCCAGGACACCCAAGGGAATCCTGCTGAATTAGAAGCCTTGTCTCATTAAGTAGTGGTTTTCAGCCTTAGCTGCCCATTAGACTCACTGGAGAGCTTTAAACAAACACTGATGCCTGGGTCCTTCCTGCCTTCGCAAGATTCTGATTAAACTGATCTGTGGTTTCCCCAGTAATCTAATGTGATCCCCTCAGGCTCAGCTTTGGAGCCAGCCATGTCAGAATTATCTGGGGAGCTTTTAAAATTCCTGATGCCCAGGCTGCACCCCAAATACATTTAATGAGAATCTTTGTGGATGGAACCTGGTATCAGTATTTTTTTAAAGTTTTGCAGCTGATTACAATATTTAGCCAAGGCTGAGAAATAGAAGTCTAGAAAAGGAACCCCTTCCATATATCTAAAAGCTGGCTTCTTGCATCCTCTTCAATTCACTTGCATCTCTGAAAGCTCTAAAACTATAGGCTGAAGAGTTGTAAAACAACTAAGTCACAAGGTTAAATACATGATCAGATGCTCTGGATTAATATAGAAATGAAAGTGATGGCCAGTTCAGATGACAATTTACAAAATAAATAAGAGATGCACCTGTGGCAATAAGTTGTTACTAGCACTTAATAAGTGCCAGGCACTGGTGTTAGCCTAAAAAAAGAGGAAGACCATAAAATGAAAAATTATTCTTAACATTAAAGTTTTCAAAGACTAGCTAATATTTCCAAATCTAGCTATTTCCAAATTGCTAGTATTTCCAAATGTTCCATAATTTACAGCCTTGACAACTTAAAGAAGAGAGTAAGGTCACCAGTTCTACAGGATTCCATTTTGTCAGTAATTCTATGATTTTGGTTCAGTTCCATAGATATGTTCCTCTTTGTCTATTTTTTTTAGAGATGTGATTGTCATGGTTTTCTTATTTTTTATTTTGATGGCGTGAATTATTGTTCTTTTAGATAACTTGCTAAGAACTCTTTGGAGAATAAGCAAGTTTGCTATCTTTGTATTTAGAGGTGATATGTGTATTTGTTAGCTACTAGGAGAGATTCTTGTTGAGCAGGAGCTTATCCAAAGAATTGTTGACAGTTGAGTCACTGAAGATTTTGTGGTCAAATCAGATCCAACAGCAGTGTGTTTATTTGCTTTTTGCCAATTGTTAGGCCATATCCAGTCACAGTCTAACAATCCAAAAGACAATATTGCCAAATCATTGGCCAGTTTTCAGAATGGCTAACCCTTTTCTTGCTATGGAACTTACAATGCTTAATAATAACAAGTGAGGCATACTTTTTCTTGAATCAATGGCTTATGGCAATTAAGGATTTCCTCTCAAAAGGAATTGGAACCAAAAAACTTTTTAGTAATTGGATGCCAAAAGCAAGAAAATCATCCTGAGGGACTGAGTTTTCAGAGTCCACATGTGTCTCTCAGGGCAGTTGTTGCTTGCCCAGTGCACTGCTGCTGTCTCTCACTCACCACCTCAACTTCCAGCTTAAATAGCAGTGTTATTTGTGTCAGGTGAGGAGTGATTGCCTCTGTCTGCTGATGCGTTGCCTGGTCCAATTATCTAAATTCACCCTCTGGCCTTAGTCCCCAAGGGGAGAAACTCTGACAACAGCAGTGGAAGTATTGACCATCCATTGCCAGTCCTTTCATGATATTATTAATGTTCTCCTCTGCAGAGAATGTGGATATTTATTTCATTTTGAAGGGGCATTTTATGCTTTTATTATTCTTTTTATTAGTTCAGGTTAAGTTCTAGTTTCATCACTTAGAAACCTACTAAAAGGCTAAATGTGGTGCCACCAGAGAACAAGTTGAGAGGAGAGGCTTTCTTGCCTCCGGAGTAAGAATAACGTGCGATCTCATGACCCGTTCTCCAGTGATAGCTTCTCTCCCCTCCAGAGTCAGAAATGCAGTTCAGCATCTCTTGACCTCTTATGAATTCCTACTTTTACATAGTCAGGTCTTGCTTATATGGCTACTAATACAAGTCTTGTTTCTGTTGGGTTACTTGGTGCATTTTTTCTGACATTGACTCATTCTTATCTAGATTTAAAATTTTCACAAGACAACACTATACTTAAGACTGAAGTGAGACCCTTACAACCCAAGGTAGCTCAAGTAATTTTTTAATTCCCTAAAGATGTGAGACATGAGCCGTCATATCCACCTCCTTATCACTCCTGTTCTCTTCCTCCAGGCCCTCCATTCGCCTGCCCCAGATCAACACCTTCTGGAAGGAGAGTTATACACCCAGGTTTTTCACCTCACCTACCTACTCCAGTCCATTATCTTAGCAATATCTTATAAGCCACATTCCTATGAGTGAGCAGTGCTTCTGCTGGTGAAGTAAGCAGTCCTTCAAGATCCATTAACATCTTCAGGTCACTTTCCTTTCATTCAAAGCAAAGCCATGAGAATGGACTGGGGGCTTTTGTATGGTAACCCAGAGAAAAACTGTTTCAGGTCACTGGCATCTAACTTTTCATGCAAATTTTTATCATCTAAGACATTTAAATCTATACCATCTTAAAAGGCCTCCAAAGAAGGATATTTAACAACCAGTGAACGAATTTAAGGCATCAGAACACTGAAAATGAAATTCAAAGTTTAATCTTAACCTTTACCACTTTCTGACCTCTGCTGAGTTTCAATGTAGTAGACAATCCAATTGCCTTTTACTTTCTCATCTTAATGAAAATAGGAAGGAAACATCTTTTGTTCATTTGTTCATCAATTCAATTAAGGAATGAGGAATGTAAACAATCTACAAGTTTTATAATTTCAATTTTTTTGTTTTCTTTGACTTTTTAAAATTCTGTTGAGCACTTTCTTTGTACCTGGATTTATTTGTACCTGGATACAGTAGCTTCAACTTCACATGTGACAATTTGCATGTTTTATGTATGAGGCATTCAATTTTAAAATTGAATAATAGGAAATGACTATCAGAATTCTGTTCTATGTTATTCTCCATATATTTTTCAATGGAGTGCCTTAGGATTTCCTATAAACAACAGTGATTAACCCCTCGTTATGGAGAAGCCTGACAGGCTTCTTCTTCAATAGGATAGCACAACTTGACAACAATTTTGGAGCTACTGAAATGATCCCGATGTAAATTTCCCTTTCCAGGAGAATTTATCATATCAAGAAAGTATATAGACTAGGTATACAGTCTATGGAAAAGCTTATAGAAGTGAAGATTATTTACATATTTTATATCATGTCTTTTAGTACATTGGTATTGTGACATTCTAATTTATAATGATATAAAATGACTTTCTTTCCTTCCTTCCTTCCTTCCTTCCTTCTTTCCTTCCTCCCTTTTTCTTCCTTTCTTTTTTTACTGTAGAATTAGAGTTAGAATAGAAATTGTCTACCAAATTGGCTTTATGGTTACTCAAGGTCAATGCTAAATTGTGTTTCAAACTATAAAAAACGTCAGCATTTTGTGTATGTTTTAACATACCTGAGTTTCATGGTTTCAAGAAATTTTAATATAAAATAAAACATATATATCTGAATGCATTCCAATCATAGATATTCCAACTGATCCCAAATAATTATGAATATTATTCACTTTCACTGGATTTTACATCTAATTTTTCACTTTTTCATTACTTGGTAAAAGCATTCAAAAGGAATTAGCACATGGAAGAATTCTATAGTGTTTAGGTTCAGTAACCTTATTATTACAATTTGAAATTAGTTCTGACAGCTCAACTTATCATTGAGATAACATTCACTTTCATCTCATTCAATGTTTATGGTAATTATATGAGTACTTAGATTGTTCACATTTATGTTATATATTCTGAGGTTTAGAATAAAATAGACTGTAAGAACTAGAAGGTATATTGGAGATCATCTGTAGATAAAAAAAAATGAGAATTGGAAAAAGTAAGAAATTGTTCCAAAGTCATTCATAGGCAGGGATTGGACCTATCTGTCATAATTTCCACCTGGGCTCTGTTTTCTTCACCAAGTTCTGTTATCCATTATAAATCTCAATAACTTTTAAATAAATTTATTTATTGATGTGAGCCAAAGTCTGTTGCTCACAGAGAAGTAGCTATCCACAAAACTTTCCTCCAAGTAGTTATTTCCTTACCTAAACTTCAGTATAATCAGAACAATATTCTAGAACTAGCACATTAACATTATTAATAGAGGTAATAATAAAACCATACTGTTAGCAATCCATTTAAATGGCCTTAACATTCTATATCAATTATAGTTTAAAAAGTGGATTCTCTCATTTTCATATTGGAAATGTAATTCCCCATATTCCCATATTGGTTCATTAGTTTGGAAGCCTAAAAGCCATTTACTAAACAAGCAGAAAAAGTTTTAAATACTCACTATAATCCTAGCACTGTGCTAGGCAAATGTTTACACCATCACCCCATGCATTCTTTTTCAATTGACTTTAACGTACATAATATTATAAAATGATATGATAATAACATTGTTCAAGTACTAGTAATACAAACAAAATTTCCTTCCACTCAGTGATTTTAAATTCTTAATGTATATGTTAGGTATATATTGATATTTTACCGCATAAAACTTAATACTTTTGAAATTGGTTATTAATCATAACTGCTAAATGATAAATCCAACCCTGACATATCAACATGAAAAGAATAACTGATTCTTGAGGAAAATGTAATTATTTACATTTAAATCATGGAATTAACATCTCTTCCAACTCACTTTTATTTCCTACTTCACATTCACATTTCTCTTAAGGTAACATGGAACTTTTATGGCACAGAATATTTAGATAAAGAAAATGTTAGAAGGAACCTATTTTTGTGCCTAGGTAAATAATTAAGCAATCAAATACAAGCTCTTTATGATATGAACAGATGAGGATACCACCGATTCCCTTCTGTTTTAAAACTATACACAATTGCACAAGTCACTGAATGCATATTTTCAGTATTTCACACCATGGAAATATATTTTCAAGGGAAATCAAATTATTTTTAAAAATTATCTGTTCCTCAAACTAATGGTAAGTCATTTTTGGTGAGCATTTCCTGAGTACTCTATTAGAGTTCCTAATGACTTTTGCTAGAAGACAATAAATCACATTTCAGTATGAATACTAGCATTTACATTTTGCTTAACATATGAGCATTTTGAGCTTAGGACATGGAGAATATATTTTCAAATTGGCTTGAGTGATCAGCTCCAACTATAGTATTAGTAGATTTGCCCTACTCCAGGAGATAGTTTTAGGAACATAGTTTAACTATCCTGATTTAGAGCCAATAGAAAGTTATATTTAATTTTTTTCAAAAAAAAAGGAAACTGAGAAAACATGTCACTTGAAAATTGATCCTTTCACAGATTGTTAAGGTTCATAAGCTGTGTTGTAAATAAAAAACATTACTTACTGTAATTATTCTTCATCTCTTGGGTCCCTTTGACTTTGCCTCGTTTATCAATCCTCAGATACCACTGTGTTCGACAGAAGAGTCTTCTCACTCTTATATCCCCTCCTTCCATGTAATCGTAACTTCTTGTATGTCGCTCAGGGCTGGAACAGTTCACATTTGTAGCCATTTGCTCTGGAGTCATGTCATTGCAAGCTAAAGATATAGTGCCCACTAGACAGATAATGTGGAAGCATGATCTGTAGAGCAAACTTGGCAGGATCCATGTCAGTATCCATTTGCGCATTATAGTATAGTGCCCCGGGTGTTCATGAATAACATAATGAAAATTAAATCTTGAGTTGATTGTTGTTCCTAGGTCATTGACCTCGTCCTATCTGTGAACTGTAGATTGATTTAAGAAAGAGTAGTTGCACTCTCCAAGTTGTTAGCCCTATCCTTTTAGTTCCTGATAACAATATAGAATTCCTCCTTAAATAACTCTCTGTCAGTATATCCTTATAAAAACAGGTTGTAATAAGCTCAGTTGCTGCGTTGCTGTTTGCTACTTGACTTCTGTTTGCAATGAGAGATTAAGAATGGGGAGGGAGGAGAGAGAGGAAGATGAAAAGTTATATGTATAAATTTCAGTGTGTAAATACTATTATAACATACTGTGTAATTCATACTGTGAAGGTACATTTAAAACAGCTTTCACAGAGGATGTCAATGTCTTTACCACTCTGTATGTAGATTTACAAAAGTTATGCATTAGTAGAGACAAATCAGAATATGATTGTACCATTCATTCCAGTTCGTACTTGGTAAGAAACATCCTGCAGTTAGAGCTGTTGATTTAAATTAAGTTCTAAAATTACTATTAACAAAATATAAATGCTTTTCCCTATGTTTCTTTATTATATTCTTTTACGTTTGTGGTTTGTCTGTTATTTTCTCCTGAACTGCCCACATTTCTCAAGTTAAATGTCAGGATTGCTCTGGAGAATTTCAACCTTATCTTTATGTAAGTTCTACAGCAGAATTACTATAGATAATCTCACAGCTCAAAAATCTGGTAACTTTACTTTTCCCCTCAGTACTAAAACCAGAAAAAGAGATAAACTACTCACAAATATTCAGCATTATTTTTAAAGACAAATAACAGTCACTTACTTGTTCTGTTGATAACAGCTGGATACACAAGAATTCCATGTCTGTTGTCTGCCCTGTGCAACTTGAGCCTCTCTACTGTAGCTACAAACTATTTCTCAACTGAGAAATTCTCCAGCAGAATCATAATTGTTTCCATAAATCAACAGGCAAGAGGATTTTCTCTGTGTATATGAGCGCGTGTGAGCTTGTGTGTGTGTGTGTGTGGAGCCTTTTATTCAGGGCTTTTCGATAAATACCTTTGCTGACCTCATTGGAAGCAATTAAAACTTAACCAGTGAGCTGTTAGTTGAATACAACAGTGAGACTAAAGGAGGCTTGAATAGTATTCATTCAATGGTCATGAGAGGGAGCTATGAACATGGTTTATGCTCAGACCTACAACTGGGTACCTACTTTGTAGAAACAAATCTCTGACTCTGAAGCAGTTAGAAGGGGAAAGGGAATTTTTTAGATTGTCTTATAACATAGCAGTTGTATATAAGTTGAAAATATTTCTTGGAACATGTATATAAAAGGGATTTTTTTAATTTAAAATCTTTTACATAGCTTTATGATACATGCATTTCTACTGTTACTCCTTTGTGTTCAGAATGTTAGAATGAAACTACTAATATGTATTAATTCACATCTTACTGTCTTCAAGAACTATATAACTGAGTTAAGGGTATATCTCTTCATACAAGAGATATTTCAGCATTGCATATGAATATAATTTTATATCTTATGTTACTAGACTGAAAGTAAGAATAACAACATTCTTATTTGAGTTGGGCCACTAATTACCAGTATGACCTGGGCAAGTCACTTGACGTTTCTGAATCTCAGCTGCTACATTTGTAAAATTGGTCTAGATGATTCTGTTGTGCCTTGTAGTTTTAAAATTCTGTGACTTGTTACTTACACTAACTACTAAGATAAGGAAGAGGATACATACTTTTAAAATTATTATTCTTAAAAATTAAAAAATAATTTATATGGTTTTATATTGGTTATCAATGTTTGACTCTTGCCCTTAATAAGAACATTAATGCAATAAATAAATGTTAATTTAGGGGTGGAATTTTAAGAGGTATAGCTCATGTAAATAAGAGAATGCTACTTTGCTTTCCAACATGAGTTATTCTCCCCTTTATTTCCTGTTCTAACATGTATATAGTAGCGTTCTAGTGTTTTATTAGATATTTGTTGGAAAATAATTGCATTGTTCACCTAAAACAATATTTAGGAATACATATTAAAATTATCTTTCCCATATTAACACCCCCAACAAACACATACACACACACGCACACACACACACACACACACCACAAACACTTGAAATGCACTACTTTACCACCAGATGGTGCATGTAGACCAAATAGGAAAACAAAATTAAGTACGTTCAGTTGTATTATAATTTATGTGATTTCCCTTTGTTCTGAGACTGAACGAGGAAGAAATAGAAAATATGAACAGACCAATGACAAACACTGAAATTGAAACTGTGATTCAAAATCTTCCAACAAACAAAAGCCCAGGACCAGATGGCTTCACAGGCGAATTCTATCAAACATTTAGAGAAGAGCTAACACCTATCCTTCTCAAACTCTTCCAAAATATAGCAGAGGGAGGAACACTCCCAAACTCAATCTACGAGGCTGCCATCACCCTGATACCAAAACCAGACAAAGACGTCACAAAGAAAGAAAACTGCAGGCCAATATCACGGGTGAACATAGATGCAAAAATCCTCAACAAAATACTAGCAAACAGAATCCAACAGCACATGAAAAGGATCATACTCCATGATCAAGTGGGGTTTATCCCAGGAATGCAAGGATTCTTCAATATACACAAATCAATTAATGTGATACACCATATTAACAAATAGAAGGATATAAACCACATGATCATCTCAATAGATGCAGAGAGAGCTTTTGACAAAATTCAACACCCATTTATGATAAAAACCCTCCAGAAAGTAGGCATAAAGGGTACTTACCTCAACATAATAAAGGCCATATATGACAAACCCACAGCCAACATCGTCCTCAATGGTGAAAAACTGAAAGCATTTCCACTAAGATCAGGAATAAGACAAGGTTGCCCACTCTCACCACTATTATTCAACATAGTTTTGGAAGTTTTAGCCACAGCAATCAGAGAAGAAAAAGAAATAAAAGGAATCCAAATTGGAAAACAAGAAGTAAAGCTGTCACTGTTTACACATGACATGATACTATACATAGAGAATCCTAAAGATGCTACCAGAAAACTACTGGAGCTAATAAATGAATTTGGTAAAGTAGCAGGATACTAAATTAATGCACAGAAATCTCTTGCATTCCTATACACTAATGATGAAAAATCTGAAAGTGAAATTAAGAAAACACTCCGATTTACCACTGCAACAAAAAGAGTAAAATATCTAGGAATAGACCTACCTAAGGAGACAAAAGACCTGTATGCAGAAAATTATAAGACACGGATGAAAGAAATTAAAGATGATACAAACAGATGGAGAGGTATACCATGTTCTTGAATTGGAAGAATCAACATTGTGAAAATGACTCTACTACCCAAAGCAATCTACAGATTCAATGAAATCCCTATCAAACTACCACTGGCATTTTTCACTGAACTAGAACAAAAAATCTCACAGTTTGTATGGAAACACAAGAGACCCCGAATAGCCAAAGCAATCTTGAGAAAGAAAAACGGAGCTGGAGGAATCAGGCTCCCTGACTTCAGACTATACTACAAAGCTACAGTAATCAAGACAGTATGGTACTGGCCCAAAAACAGAAATATAGATCAATGGAACAGGATAGAAAGCCCAGAGGTAAACCCACGGACATATGGTCACCTTATCTTTGATAAAGGTGGCAAGAATATACAGTGGAGAAAAGACTGTCTCTTCAGTAAGTGGTGCTGGGAAAACTGGACAGCTACATGTAAAGGAATGAAATTAGAACACTCCCTAACACCATACACAAAAATAAGCTCAACATGGATCAAAGACCTAAATGTAAGGCCAGACACTATTCCTTAGAGGAAAACATAGGCAGAACAGTCTATGACATAAATCACAGCAAGATCCTTTTTGACCTACCTCCTAGAGAAATGGAAATAAAAACAAGAATAAACACATGGGACCTAATGAAACTTCAAAGCTTTTGCACAGCAAAGGAAACCATAAACAAGATGAAAAGACAAGCCTCAGAATGGGAGAAAATATTTGCAAATGAAGCAACTGACAAAGGATTAACCTCCCAAATTTATAAGCAGCTCATGTAGCTCATATCCAAAAAAACAAACAGCCCAATCCAAAAATGGGCAGAAGACCTAAATAGACATTTCTCCAGAGAAGATATACATATTGCCAACAAACACATGAAAGGATGCTCAACATCATTAATCATTAGAGAAATGCAAATCAAAACTACAATGAGGTATCATCTCACACTGCTCAGAATGGCCATCATCAAAAAAATCTCCAAACAATAAATGCTGGAGAGGGTGTGGAGAAAAAGGAACCCTCTTGCACTGTTGGTGGGAATGTAGATTGATACAGCCACTATGGAGAACAGTGTGGAGTTTCCTTAAAAACTAAATATAGAACTACCATACGACCCAGCAATCACACTACTGGGCATATACCCTGAGAAAACCATAATTCAAAAAGAGTCATGTACCACAATGTTCATTGCAGCTCTATTTACAATAGCCAGGACATGGAAGCAACCTAAGTGTCCATCGACAGATGAATAGATAAAGAAGATGTGGCACATGTATACAATGGAATATTACTCAGCCATAAAAAGAAACGAAATTGAGTTATTTGTAGTGAGGCGGATGGAACTAGAGGCTGTCAAACAGAGTGAAGTAAGTCAGAAAGAGGAAAACAAATACCATATGCTAATGCATATATATGGAATCTAAAAAACAACACAAAATGGTTCTGAAGAACCTAGGGGCAAGATAGGAATAAAGATGCAGATGTAGAGAAGGGACTAGAGGACATGGGGAGGGGGAAGGGTAAGCTGGGACAAAGTGAGAGAGTGGCATGGACACATATACACTACCAAATGTAAAATAGATAGCTAGTGGGAAGCAGCCACATAGCACAGGGAGATCAGCTCAGTGCTTTGTGTCCACCTAGAGGGGTTGGATAGGGAGAGTGGGAGGGAGACACAAGAGGGAGGAGATATGGGGATATATGTATATGTAAAGCCGATTCACTTTGTTATACAGCAGGAAGTAACACCATTTTAAAGTAATTATACTCCAATAAAGATGTTAAAAAAATAAAATAAAAATTAAAAAAAGAGAAGTCCACAGTCTATTTAGGGAAAGAAAACATGAAAAGTAAATCACAATAAATTTATAATTTGTAATTCAAGACAATAATAGAAAGATTATCAAAAGCCTGCACAAAGTGATCTCTTCAAAGAATTAGGGAATAACTGTTAGGACAGTTTAGAGAAGTACAGCTGGTAAGTAGGCTGGGAAGAGAATATTCTCGTTCATGCAGTATTACAAGTGCAAGTAATGAGATACATGAGCAGAGTAAAATTTTTACTAAAGAGAATAATTTAAGAAAGAGGTTGAGGAGAGTCTAGAAGGAATGCAGGCAAGAGAATGGAGGGTTCAAATCTTTCAGGACCATAAATAACAAGCCAGATCATCTCACCTCAACTGGGAAACAATTAGGAGCTATGAAGTATTTTGGAAATGGATAGTAATAGGTTCATTTATCTTGTGATGGTATAAAGGATGGTTTGGGTAGCAGAAAACTAGCATGGAGACAAATCAAGAAGCTATTACAGTAGGTTCTAGTGTGCGATGATAACTTCCAGAATCAACAGATTAGCAGTGGGAAGAGAAAAAAAAAAAAGCCGTTTTGAAGCCAGTAATTTCATTTACTAAGAAAGAAGAAGAAAAAGGGGAAGTCAAAGATGATCCTAAGGCTCTTTTGAGTTGAGAAGATGATAGAGCTCTTTAGATGCCAGCTTTGGAAAGCCATTTTAGAGGAAATTATGAATACAGTTTAAAAAAAATTCAGTCATACCTATGCATAGAGTTTACACATAAAGTCTGAAGTTTAAGAGAAAAAAAAAAAAACTGTGCTAAATTCCCTGAAAAGAAGTGAAACATAAAAGTGCCTTTGAGAGGCATCCCAGAGAAGGTAGAGTCCATAGAACAGGCAGCATAGAGAAAAGTCTATTTGGGAAACCAAGCTCTACATTTCTGGTAACTCCACAGCACACAACAGAAGCAGCAAAGCTCCAAAGAGTAAAGCCTGCCCATGTGTCTAAACAGACTGGCTCATAACCACCCCTCATAAAGATTTCCCATGTTTTAAAAGAAATCTGGAAGAGCAGAGAACTCAGACCTGAAGGACCTGTGTGAGCAGAGTCAGTGAACACCCAGAAGTAACCAGAGTAGACAAATGACTCAACAACCAGAAGCCCTTGGCTTGGCCCTGAATAAAACCCTTGAATTCTATCTCATCTTGAAGCAGAAGAGGGGAACCCAAGAATAATTGACATAAGTTTTCCACTAACTGGGGGTGGGAGGTAAGGGGGTTTGAAATTCTCAAAGTTGAAGCTAGGTTGATTTATAAATGTAAAGTTATATGTTATCCTTTGCATACTTGAGATTGTGGTCCAAGATTTATTTCCACTACATTCCCACCACTATCACCACACTATAGATTTATCTTCATCTTTTCTTCTGTCAGTCCCATTTCATAAATTCAGTCTCAACTTTGAATCATGCCATACAACCAACATTTCTCATTTCCTTGATTCATTCACTTAACAAATATTTATCAAATACCTACTGAGTGCCAGATGTTGTCTTGGACTTTTGGAGATACAATGGTGAGTATTCTAGAAGTGGTCTTTGCACTTAAAGAGTATGCATCCCAGTGGGAGAACATAAACGCGCTGATCTTTGGCATGTGTGTGTGTCAGGGGCAGGGTGGGTGTGGATGGGATACAAAGAAGGTATTCAAGAAGATAGGAGGCAGAGAGGTAAATGGGTAGAGGGACATACTTTAAGTAAGAAAGGCCCACCTGAGAAGGTAAACTTTTTTTTTTTTTTTTTTTGCGGTATGCGGACCTCTCACTGTTGTGGCCTCTCCCGTTGAGGAGCACAGGCTCCGGACGCGCAGGCTCAGCAGCCATGGCTCATGGGCCCAGCCACTCTGCGGCATGTGGTATCTTCCTGGACCGGGGCACGAACCCCTGTCCCCTGCATCGGCAGGTGGACTCTCAACCACTGCGCCACCAGGGAAGCCCAAGGAGGTAAATTTTGATGCCTGGAACAAGACTGACCTTGGTGTGTTCCAAGAACTGAAAGAAGGCCAATATTAATGAAGTACATGAGCAATGGGAAAAGGAGTGAGAGATTAGTGAAACTGGAAAAGTACACAGGAGCCAGATCATAAAGAACTTTGAAGGTCATGGTAATAGGAGTTTGTGTTTATTCTAAGTGTAATAGGAAGCTGGAGTACAGGCATGTCTACTTATAGACCTGGTTGAAGACAATAATTTAAACTCTGGAGTAAAATCCCAAAAGTAATTGAGCAAGCCTGGGGTTCCTATAAATCTTCATTTATGCAAACTTTGTGCTTACTCTTGTGCCCTAACATTTAAAAACTAACTGTATATAAGATACAAAATTTGAGTCATATGCTCAAAATTGTGGTGTGCCTGTGACTCAATTATATAAATATCTCAGTTTACAAATGTATCTAGACTCTTTGTGTCTGAGTCTATAAAAATTTGTTTTATTTCATTTTATATTTATAAAAAGTTATCTAAAATGCTAATCTAGAATTCAAGCTCTTGAAATTATGCTTTTAACTTACTAAACAACTTTGGACCTGGAGCAAGATCTCGAGAGTCACTAGCTCTTCTTTTTTCTGTATAATGAAGTTACATTATATAATTTACTCTTGATTGCCTTGACACCCTTTAAATTAATGCTTAACTTTAGCAAAGACTCAGTCTTCTTGATTCAGGGCAATACATTACTGCCTGTTTTTGACAGCCTGTTGCCACTCTAACAGTTGGAAATTGTTATAATGGCTGTGGAGAGAGTTTTGCTTCACCCCTAGGAAAACATTATGAAAAACAACAAATACTCTATGCAGTTAGGGTTATTATATTCTTTGCTTTAAATTGTCATTCTTTGGTTCCATATCCATTGCCTACATAGCAAAATGAGGAGTAAAACTAGCAATTTTTTTAATGTCATGGATGTCAGTGTGTTAATTACAAAATTGTTTTAATTTTTCATTCATTAGCTTTAAAACCATGACTTTTCAGCACTAGATGAACTTTTCAAAAGTGGAAGGAGGTAGAATAGAGATAATTATGGTAGTAAAGAAGAAGAAAGTTATAGAGTCCAACATTCTTAGTATAAAGATACATTTACAGAAAGCCAGGCATCTGGTAAAATATAGGTCCATGTAAAACTGGCAGCTAACAAAATAACTCATGCATAAGAGAAAGGAGGTTCATACTTCTCCCTGGCTTTCTTTTCAAACTAAACCTTCTTGCTATCTTTAAATATTACTCATATTTTCCCTTCAATTGTATTTAATATTAACTCAGTCATAATGAGTTCTCCCGCTAATCAATTCCAAAAATTATCAATTCTACCACCACAATTTCTTCAACACCTGTTTCTTCCTATCGGTTGTTACCTTCACATCCTAAGTCAAGTAATTGTTATCTTTCATGTCAGTTCTATCCTAACCCATCTCCTTTCATCTCCTCTCTCCAACCTCCAATCCATTTTATGTGTTGCTATCAAGTTAATCTTCCTAAAGCACAGTTGTAATCATGTTATTTTTCTGCTCAAAAGTATTCAGTAACACCTCCATTTTTCCTGAATAAAATTCTAGTCTTTTTCTAGCATGGGAACTTCTGTTCCAACATCCTCTGTGATGATCAACACTTCCAAAACACCTGTCTCACTAGATTTAGGGTAACAGGAGATTCACCTGCTCCTCACGTCGCTTGGTAGGGAAAGGAACTAACAGAGAAGAAATCCTCCTCACAAATTGTCTCTCTCCTTCTCCCTCTCCCTACTTTCTCTGCCTCCACTCTCCTCTCTTTCTTTCTTCTCTCTTATATCTTCAGTCTGGTGAGGAACCCAAGAGTCATGTAAGCAATTATCATATATTTCCTTTGAAATTTTACATATTGAGTTTTCAATGATGCAGTAAAATCTTTGCCCCTTGCTGAACTCAGCTACTTGCTTCAAATCAACATTTACGGTGTATTTAGGTAGTATGCAATATGATAGAGATATACTGTTCGGTAAGATAAGCAAGGTCCCTGACTTCATGGAGCTTAAATCATGGAGGAGGAGACAGATTATGAACATATAAAAGAATTCTGATTATATTGCAGGAGGAAATAAATAGGTACTATGGTAACAAATAACTTGAAGGAGAAGGGAGGAGAAGGGATGGTTTAAATCTGGTCACAAAAGACCTTTCTGAGGAGGTGACATTTAAGCTGAGATCTGAAGGATAAGAAGAAATCAGAAGTGGAGGTAATGCATTCCAGGCAAAGGTAACAGGGAAAACAAAGGCTCTGAGGTGAAAATGAGGTGTGTTCCAGAAACTAAATGACAGTATAACTGGAACAGAGTTAATAACAAGGGGAAAGTTAGGTGATTTGAAAGCAACGTGTGTAGGATCTTGATATCAACAATGGGGACTTTGGATTTGATCCTAAGTATAATGGGTAAAAATCAATGAGTAATGTGCTCATCCTGAAAACTTTGTGAGAATGGTTTGGAGGATGGCAAAAGTTGAAGTAAGGAGGCCAGTTAGGAGGCTGTGGCTAAAATCCACTTTGCACATGATGATTCCTTAGACTAGGATCATGGCAGGGAGAGGGAAAGAAGCAGGTAGAGAAATTTTGGAGACAAATCTTGGTGATAGATTCAATGTGAGAGACAAGGAGGTGTCAAGGTTAAATTCCAGATGTCTGACATTTGTAACAGGATAAATAGTGGTGTCATTTGTAGAGATAAGAAAGACTGGAAGAAGACCAGCATAGAAGGGGAAAATCAGGCAGTTGCAAAGTTTAGGTGAGAGGAATGCTATAACCCAAAAAACCTATTCATTCTGGATCAGAGGGATCTGGACCTGTTACTCTCTTAAAATGAGAACCAGTAGGCATCTTGCAAATCAGTTAACACAAAGTGTGGAATTAGAATCTCTTTTTAAGGTACTCTGGTGCAAAAGGAAAACTTTTCTCATAGCAGTATTAAGTATGTATTTTGACAAAAATGTTAAATGAGGGCTATCCTCTCTCATTTCCCTAATTAAAAATATTTCTGACAACCAGAATATCAAAGACCCCAGTATTATAACACATGAAATTATCAGAAGGCAAGCTATGTTATGAGACCTTATTATAAAAGCCTAAAGCAGTTTTATTTTTTGGTTTCAGCCATAAATGGGTTTTAAAGTTGTCCAAATATAGGTTAATGTACAGTTCAGTCAATTCTTGTGACACTGAGAAAGAAGTTTTTAACTAACAATGTTGGCAATTTAAAAAGAAATCAATACTTAATACTCTCTGAGTATTTTACCTAAAAGAAAATTGCTTTTATATTCTAGAGTAATGCTGTAGTAGAGTAGTTCATATCAGCATATAGTGTCACAGTGAACTATACAACAAAAAAATCAGAAACTAAACTTTCGTATATCTAATGCCAAGAGAAATTAGTGAGGTTAAAAAAAAAAGACAGTTATATCAGTCATTTGATAGTAGCCAGAAGAACAACAAAAGACTGCCTGATTTTTTTCTAATAGAATTTTTTGGCTGCACAAGATTGTAGCTTTGATTTCCTAGCCTAAGAAACTTGGAGGACTTCCCTGGTTGTGCAGTGGTTAAGGATCCGTCTGCTAATGCAGGGGACACAGGTTCGAGCCCTGGTCCAGGAAGATCCCACATGCCGTGGAGCAACCAAGCCGGTGCACCACAACAACTGAGCCTGTGTGCTGCAACTACTGAAGGCCGCACGCCTAGAGCCTGTGCTCTGCAACGAAGAGTAGCGCCGGCTCACCGCAACTAGAGAAAAGCCAGTGCACAGCAGTGAAGACTCGATGCAGCCAAAAATAAATAAATAAATTTATAAAAAAAATAAAAAAGCTTGGAAGTTGGAAGCATAGTTTCATGAGTTTAGAGAATTGCTGAATTAGTAAAAATCAAAAATTATAGTATATTTTAAAAGAAATACCATTTATTAATGCCAAGAACTATATGTGTAATAAATCAAACTGTCACCTGGCTTAATTGAATCAATAAGAAAAATATGGAAATAGCTTATTAACTTATTTGCAAATGTGAATGTGAAAGTACTGAAAGATGTTTGAAAGTTGCTTTCTCTCTTAAATATTTTTAAATCTCCCCTGACAACTGACTTATCCTACTAATTTGTACTATCTTGGAAATATCTGCAAAGCAAAAAGATAAACTTCAATGCAAACTCAATTTGAATGGTAACAAATTCTGAATTAAGGGACCACAAATGAATGAAGTTTTACTATATTTTAAATTATTCTAAGGATAATAGAATAGCATTCACTTTATGATTTTTTCCTTGGATAAATAAAATTAAAGAGAATAACACTAGTTCTTAGTATAATGAAAGGGATGATTAAAGACTAATTCAAAAATGGTAATGAAATTATGTATGGTGTACTCCTCCCTTCCCTTGATTGCCTTTACACCTTCCATTCCATTTATTCTACTCAGCATGTTGACATATTGTAGTAATAAGTATACTGTATTTCTGATATATTCGAAAATAAAACCAAGAAGCAAATTCAAAGCATCAAAAACATTATTGTTCTTTTCATCCCTCTAAAAATGTGGAAGAGAAGAGGTGAAAAATATAAAATTTCTGGATCATTTTATCACACCCAGAGCGTGTCATATTTTAAATTTAAAGGGGGCTTTTTTTTTCTTTCAACAATAGTCCTCATCTTTTTCGTATTTAATTTACTCCTTTTAGACTGAAAGACCATCTTGTCCCTGTTATTTCCCTTTTTCACTTTTTTGGTCCATAGGTAAAAATTCAATTATGCTATTTCCTTGGTGATACCAAATATTTATCAAGATTTAGGAGTTTTTTTTCTTCTGTTTTGAATTCTGAAACTGTTTCTTATCTTATCCTATTCATTCTCCTTCCCTTTCTCTCTGCATTTTTCTCCTTTATTTTTTTTATTCTTCTCTCTCTCTCTCTCTCTCTCTCTCACACACACACACACACACACACACACACACACACACACATGCTTTTTCTATTATACCCATGCTTCAAGTTTCTAGAAACCTCCTTAGGTCATTCTTATAATAATTTTCTACTTGTTTGTCATTTTTTTCACTCTAGTATTGAAAAACACATCTGGTTTCTATTTTAATCAGTATTCCTATGAGAATAACTTCATATTATAGAAGACAAACAATTCTCAAATAACCCATAATGATGCAACCTCTGGTAATTTAAACTCTTATCCAGTGATTTTAAAAGAGCTATTTATGTATTCTAGCTTGGCAGGCTTTTATTTTTAATTTAAGATAAAGTTTATGGATGTGGGGTTTGTATGCATAATCCTTTAAAGCAAGTTAATATTTGGAAACCTATTTTTTCAAAATGAGAAATCTTGGAAACTAAACATGGAAAATGATTCACTCTTCTCATTAGCAATTCATTTTTGAGAGTTCACAAGTTAAATGACACATACAAAGTGTTATGGGAGCAAGAAGATAGCAAAGCCTATGTACTGAAAAAAAAGACAAAAAAATGGAACCACTAAGCAACAGTAAATAAATATTAAGTGAGAAATTACTAAAACCTACTAGCTATGTACAGTATGAGAGGATATGGTATTGAGAGGTAATATGGAACAACTGGCCTGTGAAGGGTTTTCAGGATTCAGATGGTATCTTTGCAGTCAGACATACCTGGATTTGAATGACTATTCTTCTCATTGACTGGAAAAAAAAAAAAAAAAAAGCACAACGTGAGAGTTGTGAGTTAAGTTTTATTTGGGGCCAGATAAGGACTGTAGCATGGGAGATAGCATCTCAGATAGCTCTGAGGAACTGCTCCCTAGAGGTTGGGGCGGAGGTCAGTATATATATGATATTAGTAAAGGGAGAATACATGCAGTCAAGCACACATTTTGGCAGAAGGTTTCTCCTAGTCACGAGGAGCAGATGTCCCCATTAATGATTTTAGTGCTTGTCTGGATATGAGAAGATGCAAGAAATTGGGCTCATAAAATTGTCTCCTGAAAATATCTAACTACGTAAAGGCCTGTTCTGCCAGTTTTTCCCAGAGCACAGAGTGCCTCATTCCTGTTCTCTGCCCTGAACTCCTTTCAGAGTGTGTTGAGGGTCAGCAACTGCAGTGACTAGTGACTTTATTCTTGTAGAACCAGATGGCCAGCAATAATTTGTAATGACAGCTCCCCCTCATGGTCATAAATTCGACCATGGTTTGGGAGGCATTTTGTGACCATTTTGTCCCACAGTGCTAGGAATGCTCATTCCTAGGTCAGGCAGGGATTTCGTTGGTAGGCCGCTCAATGTGACTGGACTAGGTCCTATTAACAGTAGCCAAAGGTCTCTGGACCACCTGTCTTACAAGTCTGTTATGGTCCAGAAAATGGTTCCCTCTTGTTGCTTCTTACCATATCTAGAGTTACACTATTACAATCATTGCTCTTATATAGAACTATATAACTGGTTACTTGCTTCAGGTAACCTAGTCATCATTTTATCAAAGGCTCAGTCACACATTTAGTAATGCAAGAAACAGCAATCTTGTAAAATAGGCAATATACAGGTAATATAGCTAGTAGTATGAGTAAGGTCATAAGTAAGAATTTAAGTCAAGAATTTCCATTAGGTGTGGCACAGTATATCACCAGCTCTTCTGACGTAGACTGTTCTGTAACAATTCTTATCTTTAAGGGAAATGATACACAGGCATTGTGCATAAGGCACCCAGTCCAATTTCCTAGTGTTATTAGGCTGGTTATCCTTAGTATGGTTTGACTGTTCCCAACATAAGGGGGGCTTTAAAGTTAAGTGATCATAGCCTCGTGTTAGCCATATAAAGCCATCCCACAATGGAGGGAGGTTATATTTTTTGGCCGAAATTTTGCTTGTTGCTCTGATTGAGACTGAGTAACTTTAAGAGAAAATTTGTATTTATGGTGATGGTCAGAGCAAGTATAATTGATAGGCCAAGTGAGGGAGTCTCATCTAGTAATATCAATAGTGGCCCAAACAAAACTGTAACTTCTTTCTTCTAGAATAAATTTCCCAAGAGCCATCCAGTTAGAGCCTTGGAGAGGACAAATCCACCAAGGTAAACCAGAAGTTCCAGACACAACTTTGTGTCGGGTAATTGACCACAAACCTGACAACTGGATTGATTGATTGATTGATTGATTGATGGCTGCGTTGGGTCTTCGTTGCTGCATGCAGGCTTTCTCTAGTTGCAGTGAGCAGGGGCTATTCTTCCTTGTGATGCATGGGCTTCTCACTGCGGTGGCTCCTCTAGTTGCAGAGCATGGACTCCAGATGTGTGGGCTTCAGTGGTTGTGGCATGCAGGCTCAGCAGTTGTGGCGCACGGGCTCAGTTGCTCCACGGCATGTGAGATCTTCCTCGACCAGGGATCAAACCCATGTCGCCTGCATTGGCAGGTGGATTCTTAACCACTGCGCCATCAGGGAAGCCCCAATTGGATTGATTTTTAAAACTAGCATAGGATCAGGCCCATGATGGAAAAATGTTTTATCCATATGCAAAGTTCTAAGAAGTAAAAAAAAAAAAAAAAAACACTACAAATGATCATACGGGTCAGTTCTGGCATCTTGGGATATCTGTCTATTTCTGATGTCATCGTCTTCTCATCCTGGTATAAGTGTAGTTTCTCCTCTGTTTGAGTGTATTTTTAAGGTGAGTTTGTGTTGGTAGTCATCTCTATAGCCAGTCCAGTGCAGGGGCCCTTTCTAACTGGGAAGTGTTAATCCAAGAGTCAATTCCCTTCAGTTTTGCTGTGCATGAGCTAGTTAAGAGTATCTGATGAGGGTCCTTCCATTTAGGTTAGAGATAGTTCTTTAAATGATGTCTGTTCCAGTATGTATAATCTCCTGGTTGCAGGTCATGGAGCATCCAATCTTCATCTAAAGTTAGATTACTGAGATAAGCTTCAGAAACAAGCTTATAGTGTCCTTTTAATCATTCAATTAAACTTCACAGTAATAAAACAGTGAGGAGCTATCTGGGAAGTGAGACTTAGTAAATACAGACCATAATTAACTAAACTAGAATTTAATATTCACTGAAACGTAATCTTTTTCTGTCTATAATTACCCTCATTTCTACCAAATAAAGCCAGATTAAGACTAATTTGTTTGCAAAATAAGCCTGGTTTCAATAAACATGGCCTGATGATTTGCATAAGTGTAACTGATTATACAAGCTCTTTTTAAATTGGCTTTGCTGGAACTTTTTAATAAGGAATCTCAGATTGAATTTTTAAAATGCCTCTCAAGGCCAGGAAAACCACGGCAAGGGCTTATCACAGATTTTGTGGGTGATATCTGTAGATTCGAGTGAATTCCTCCTTTTTGAGGTTTCCAAAATACCTTGAGATTCCTGCACCTGTTAGGAGGTGGTCTTCCTAATTTACCTAATAAAGCTTCTGGGAACCCAAGAGTTTCCAGTCTCTGGAGGGATCAGGTAGTGAGAAAGGATAAATGTTTCAGTACTGCTTACAAAGATATAATTTACCAAGTCGCTGTAAGTCATAATTAGGAGATAACTTTCCTTATATCTGGAAAACACAGATTAAAAGCCAGTAATACTTCAGACAGAAACCATAAAAATTATAACCGTATTCACCAGTTCACTCAGTCCTATGTAAAAATTCCTTTTTTTTTTCTTTTGGCCACCCACGTGGCATGCAGGATCTTAGTTCCCCAACCAGAGATCGAACCCGCACCCCCTGCAGTGGAAGCATGGAGTCTTAACCACTGGACTGCCAGAGAAGTCCTTTTTGTTAACTGTCTTATGAAGCCATCAGGTTTTTCTATAAAATTCTTCAATTTTTCACCCAGTTCAGCATATGATCTGAAAGTTATCAGAAACCTGTAGTTGTCAAAAAGTTCTTGCTATGAATCTTCTTGAAGAGGAAGAGTTTTTGCAGACATCAGAGTAAAACAATAGCTATCTATGAATGATAAAAGACTTAAGGCACAGTTGAAGACCTGTTTACAATGCAATTGACAAAGAAATTTGGTTACTCCTGTGACATACAACATTTTAAGATAATAACTGGAATTATGACTGATAACATTTTACCAAGACATACCATATTTTTAGGAATTCCATATAATTTCTAGAATACTTAAATATTAATAGCATTTACCCATACAACATAAGATTTATTACTCATTTGACAATGTTAATCCCATGTAATTTAACACTCCAAATGAACCTAATTAGTTTAATCAGGTTTAATTAGACATCTCTTTGGGATGTCTCAGGGGCCCTTTGAAGCATCTCAAAGTTAGCTAGAGGTCAAAGGAACTTCATTAGATTTTGATTTGGGAAGTTTCTCCAAAAATATCCAAAAGGTTTTACAATACTTGGTCAAATAGGATCATAGGTCACTGTTAAACAATACTTCTTCACTTAATCAAAGGGACAATAAAAGATTTCAAAAGCAAATATGGCATAGATCACTTAAAGGGTAAAGAAACTTAAAATCTGTTATCAAATGCAGATTGACCGTTTAAGAAAACTTCGTCCTCTTAACAGAGAGAAAAGCAAAATTCAGATTTTGTACCAGCTTATGTTTAAAATTTATTTACTCAATTAAATTTATTCTAAATTTAGGCAATCCTGACCAGGCACAAAACTGTTTTCTCAGGGTTCCTTTTCGATAAACCTTCCATAATTTTCTGTACTCAAATTAATTTGTCCCTTTTTTTTTCCCATCCAGGAACAATCAACTCTAGAAAAAAATTACTTTCTTTTCCCTTAACAAAGCGCAATTCAACTCCTCGTACCTTCTTTTACTAAAAACACACATCCTACTTTGCTACTGTATACTAAAATGTTTCCCTTATTATTTCTACTAGCTTTAATTACATATTTAAATTAGAATCCTCAACTCTTAAAAATCTTAATTTCTAGTGAAAACTAAGAAGTAAGCCAATGATGAACTTTTACATTAGCATTCTGTAGATTGGCAAAATAAAATACCAATAATAAATTCTAAAAACGTGTTTCTTATAGAAAATACCTCAGTGTGGCACAAAATATATTTATTAATAATTCTAAATACCTTTATTTTCTCTGTAAAAGGAAGCCAGCCAATGTTCAGTAATTAATGTTTCAGTATCTTATTTTATTTGGGAATGACCTAGCTATTCAATAAACTTCCAACATTTAACTTAATTTAGCACAACTCTAATGTTCAAATTACCAAATATATGGAGAGATTTTTTTAAATCGAAGTATAGTTGATTTACAATATCATGTTAGTTTCAGGTGTACAGTGCCATGATTCAGTTATATATATATAGAAAAGGAATATATATATATATATATACATATATATATATATATCCCTTTTCAGATTCTTTTCCCTTATATGTCATTATAAGATATTGAGTATAGTTCCCTGTGCTATACAGTAGGTCCTTGTTGGTTATCTACTTTATATATAATAGTATGTATATGTTATCCCTCCCTCAACCCCCCTTTTCCCCTTGGTAAGCCTAAGTTTGTTTGCTATGTCTGTGAGTCTGTTTCTGTTCTGTAAATAAGTTCATTTGTATTATTTTTTTAGATCCCATATATAAACAATATCATATGATGTTTGTGTTTCTCTGTCTGACTTACTTCACTTAGTATGATAATCTCTAGTCCATCCTTGTTGCTACAAATGGCATTATTTCATTCTTTTTTATGGCTGAGTAATATTCCATTATATGTATATACCACATCTTCTTTATCTGTTCATGTGTTGATGGACATTTAGGTTGCTTCCATGTCATGGCTATTGTAAATAGTGATGCAATGAACATTGGGGTGCATGTATCTTTTCAAATTATGGTTTTCCCTGGATATATGCCCAGGAGTAGGATTGCAGGATCAAATGGTAGCTCTATTTTTTGTTTTTTGAAGAACCTACATATTGTTCTTCATAGTGACTGCACTAATTTACCTTCCCACCAACAGTGTAGGACAATTCCCTTTTCTCCACACCCTCTCCAGCATTTATTATTTGTAGACTTTTGATGATGCCCATTCTGACTGGTGTGAGGTGATACCTCATCATAGTTTTGATTTGAATTTCTCTAAAAATTAGCGATGTTGAGCATATTTTCATGTGCCTTTGGCCATCTGTATGTCTTCTTTGGAAAAACATCTATTTAGGTCTTCTGATCATTTTTTTATTGGGTTGTTTGTTTTTTTGATATTGAGCTGTATGAGCTGCTTATATGTTTTGGAGATTAATCCCTTGTTGGGTGCAGTGTTTGCAAATATTTTCTCCCATTCTGTGGGTTATCTTTTCATTTTGTTTATGGTTTACTTTGCTATATAAAAGCTTTTAAGTTTAATTAGGTCAAATTTGTTTATTTTTGTTGTTGTTGTTGTTCTTATTTCCATTGCTCTAGGAGATGGATCCAAAAAGATATTGCTGCAATTTATGTCAGAGAGTGTCCTGCCTAGGATTTCCTCTAGGAGTTTTGTAGTATCCAGTCTACATTTAGGTCCTTAATCCATTTTGAGTTTATGTTTGTATATAGTGTTATAGAATATTCTTATTTCATTCTTTTACATGCAGTTGTCTAGTTTTCCTGGCACCACTTATTGAAGAGGCTGTCTTTCCTCCATTGTATACTCTTGCTTCCTTTGTTGTAGATTAATTGACCATAATTGTATGGGTATACTTCTGGGCTTTCTGTCCTCTTCCATTGATCTATATTTCTGTTTTTGTACCAGTACCAAACTGTTTTGATGACTGTAGCTTTGTAGTATAGTCTGAAATCAGGGAGCCTGATTCCTCCAGCTCAAATTTTCATTCTCAAGATTACTTTGGCTATTCAGGGTCTTTCGTGTTTCCATACAAAGTTTAAGATTTTTTATTCTAGTTCTGTGAAAAAATGCCATTGGTAATTTGATAGGGATTACATTAAATCTGTAGGTTGCCTTGGGTAATATAGTCATTATGACAATGTTGGTTCTTCCAATCCAAAAACATGGTATATCTTTTCATCTATTTGTGTCATCTTTGATTTCTTTCATCAGCATCTTACAGTTTTCAGAGTACAGGTCTTTTGCCTCCTCAGGTAGGTTTATTCCTAGGTATTTTATCCTTTTTGACGTGATGGTAAATGGGATTGTTTCCTTAATTTCTCTTTCTGATCTTTCATTGTTAGTGTATAGAAATGCAACAGATTTCTGCATTAATTTTACATATTAATGCAAATTTATAATGCAAAATTCTGCATATTAATTTTGTATCCTGCAACATTACCAAATTCATTGATGAGCTCTAGCAGTTTTCTGATAGCGTCTTTAGGATTTTCTATGTATAGTATCATGTCATCTGCAAACAGTGCCAGTTTTACTTCTTCTTTTCCAGTTTGGTTTCCTTTTATTTCTTTTTCTTCTCTGATTACTGTGGTTAGGACTTCCAATACTATGTTGAATAAAAGTGGTGAGTGTGAGTGAACATCCTCGTCTTGTTTCTGACATTAGAGGAAATGCTTTCAGCTTTTCACCATTGAGTATGATGTTAGCTGTGAGATTGTCATATATGGCCTATATTATGTTGAGGTATGTTCCCTCTATGCCCACTTTCTGGAGAGTTTTTATCATAAACGGATGTTGAATTTTATCAAAAGCTTTTTCTGCATCTATTGAGATGATCATATGGTTTTTATTCTTCAGTTTGTTAATGTGGTGTTTCACATTGATTGATTTGTGGATATTGAAAAGTCCTTGCATCCCTGGGATAAATCCCACTTGAACATCGTGTATAATCCTTTTAATGTATTGTTGGAATAGGTTTGCTAGTATTTTGTTGAGGATTTTTGTGGCTATGTTCATCAGTGATATTGTCCTATAATTTTTTATGTGTGGTATCTTTCTCTGCTTTTGGTATCAGGGAATGGTGGCCTCATAGAATGAGTTCAGAAGTGTTCCTTCCTCTGCAATTTTTTAGAATAGTGTCAGAAGGATAGGTGTTAACTCTTCTTTAAATGTTTGATGGAATTGTCCTGTGAAGCCATCTGGTCCTGGACTTTTGTCTGTTGGAAGTTTTTAAATCACAGGTTCAATTTCAATTCTTGTAATTGGTCTGTTTATATTTTCTATTTCTTCCTGGTTCAGTCTTGGGAGATTGTACCTTTCTAAGAATTTGTCCATTTCTTCCAGGTTGTCCATTTTATTGGCATATAGTTCCTTGTAGTAGTCTCTTAAGATCCTTTGTATTTCTGTGGTGTCTGTTGTAACGTCTCTTTTTTCATTTCTAATTTTATTAATTTGAGCCATTTCTCTTTTGTTTCTTGATGAGTCTGGTTAAACATTTATCAATTTTGTTTATCTTTTCAGACAACCAGGTTTTGCTTTCATTGATCTTTTCTATTGTTTGCTTAGTCTATATTTCATTTATTTCTGCTCTGATCTTTATGATTTCTTTCCTTCTACTAACTTTGGGTTTTGTTTGTTCTTCTTTCTCTAGTTGCTTTAGGTGTAAGGTTAGGTTGTTTATTTGAGATTTTTCTTGTTTCCTAAGGTAAGCTTGTATTGCTATAAATGTTCCTGTTAGAACTACTTTTGCTGCCTCCCATAGGTTTTGGATCATCGTGTTTTCATTTCATTTGTCTCTAGGTATTTTTTGATTTCCTCTTTAATTTCTTCAGTGACCCATTGGCTCTTTAGTAGCATAGTTTTTAGCCTCTGCCTGTTTGTGTTTTTTGCAGTTTTTCTCTTGGAGTTGATTTCTAGTCTCATAGTGTTGCAGTTGGAAAAGATGCTTGATATGATTTCAACTTTCTTAAATTTACGAAAGCCTTCTTTGTGGCCCAGCATGTGATCAATCCTAGAGAATCTTCCATGTGTACTTGAAAAAAGTGTATTCTGCTACTTTCAGATAAAATGCTCTATAAATATCAATTAAGTCCATCTGGCCTAATGTGTCATTTAAGTCCTTTGTTTCCTTTTTGATCTTCTGTCTGGATAATCTCTCCATTGATGTAATGTGGTGTTAAAGTCCCCCACTATTATTGTGTTACTGTCAACTTTTCCTTTTATGTCTATGTTAACAATTACCTTTTATATTGAGATGCTCCTGTGTTGGGTGCATATAAATTTACAGTTGTTATATCTTCTTCTTGGATTGATCCCCTGATCATTATGAAGTAATCTTTTTGTCTCTTGTCATAGTCTTTATTTTAAAGTCTATTTTGTCTGATATGAGTATTGCTACTCCAGCTTTCTTTTGATTTCCATTTGCATGTAATAACTTTTTCCATCCCCTCACTTTTAGGCTGTATGTGTCTCTAGATGCGAAGTGGAGTTTTTGTAGCCAGCATATATATAGTCTTGTTTTTTATCCATTCAGCCAATATTTATCTTTTGGTTGGAGCATTTAATCCATTTACATTTAAGGTAATTATCAATATGTATGTTCTCACTGAAATTTTGTTAATTGTTTTGGATTTATTTTTGTCAGTCTCTTTTTCTTCCTTTCCTCTTTTTTTCTCTTCTCATTTGATTTGATGACTTCCTTTAATGTTGTGTTTGGATTTCTTTTTCTTATTTGTGTTATGTCTATTATAGATTTTTGGTTTGTGGTTACCATGAGGTTTTGACATAGCAGTCTATATCTATCTATCTATCTATCTATCTATCTACCTATCTATGTATCTATATCAGTCTCTCTCTCTCTCTCTCTATATATATATATATATATATATGTGTGTGTGTGTGTGTGTGTTAAGTTGTTGATCTCTTAATTTCAAATGCATTTCAAATATCCTGCATTTGTACTCTCCTCTCATGATTATTGGCTTAGATATCATATTTGTATATGGATGATTTCCTATCTTTACTGTATATTTGCCTTTACTGGTGAACTTTCCCATTTCATAATTTTCTTGTATCTAGTTGTGGTCTTTTATTTTAAGCCTAGAGAAGTTCCTTTAGCATTTGTTGTAAAGCTGGTTTGGTGCTACTGAATTCTTTTAGCTTTTGCTTGTCTTTAAAGCATTTGATTTCTCCTTCGAATCTGAATGAGAACCTTGCTGGGTAGAGTATTCTTGGTTGTAGGTTCTTCCCTTTCATCACTTTAAATATATCATGCCACTCCCTTCTGGCCTGCTGAGTTTTTCCTGAAAATTCAGCTTATAATCTTATGGGGATTCCCTTTTATGTTATTTGTTGCTTTTCCCCTGTTGCTTTTAATATTTTCTCTTTGTCTTCAATTTTTGTCAATTTGATTATTATATGTCTCAGCGTGTTCCTCCTTAGGTTTATCTAGGGAACTCTCTGTGCTTCTTGGACTTGGGTAACTGTTTCCTTTCCCATATTAGGGAAGTTTTCAGCTATTATCTCTTCAAATATTTTGTCAGGCCCTCTCTGAGTTACAAGAACTTTTTAACAAAGAGTTAGAAAATATAAAGAATAACCAAGCAGAGTTGATGAATACAGTAACTGAAATGAAAAATACACTAGAATAAATCAATAGCAGAATAAATGAGGTAGAAGAATGAATCAATGAGCTGGAAGACAGAGTGGTGGAAATCACTGCCATGGAACAGAATAAAGAAAAAAATAATGAAAGGAAATAAGGACAGTTTAAGGGACCTCTGGGGCAATGTCAAATGCACCAACATTTGCATTATAGGGGTCCCAGAAGGAGCAGATGGAGAGATTATTTTTAAGTAGGCACTTCTAAAACATAATTATTCCTAAAGATTCCACCCAAAAGCTCTTATCTCACTTAATTTACTTATTAAAAATTTAATCATACCAAGTTATTTTTCTTGCCGACAAATTTGCAACAGACATAATATGTTATTTGACTTCTATTAAACCTAGGTACAAAGAAAAGTATTACACTTAATGTTGATGACTCTAAAGATGTGTCTATATTAATTAAACTGACAAGCTTAGAATAACTTTAATAACCTTAATAGCTTTAAATCAGTTTAATACTGAGTGTCTCCCAGTTCACAGGAACCTGAAATTCATTTGGGTTAGTTTCTCTATATTTCTGAGAAATTTTATAAGTGCTAATTTCCTTTATGCCAATTAAGTAGAGCTCATTTACAAATTAATTTTGATAGTACCATCCAAAGGTAGAGAAATATATTTATAATGCACACATAGACATATAGATAGACACAACCAGTTATCTAATATCTTCATTTTAAAACTTAGTCATGAATCAGGTGTTACAATATAAAAATCACTAGAAGTGACCCTTGAGAAAAAGATAATCCAGGAAATAGAAAATATTTATTTCAAATTCTAAATATCTTTTTTATACTCACTTATTTAACAAATATTTACTGAACACCCATTATCTATCAGACACTGGTTTGTGGTACAAAATGCCATGGTAATGAAACACACTCCCATCCAAAAACAAAAAAAAACATCATATCTGCCCCCATGGAGCTCACTTGAAATTACATTGCATCATAAAAATAAAAAGCACAATCTGACAAGAAAATGGAGCTGATAAAAAGTAGTTCTTAGGAATCAAGAATATGATGGGTGAGTAAATATCTTAGCAGAATGGTTAAGCAATAGACCGAATATGGATAAAAAACAAACAGTTAGGAAGATCACAGCATTCAAAGGTAGAACAAAAATACAGAAAGGTTAACAATAGAGAAATGTTATGATATGGAAGATGAATTCAGATAGTCCATTCTTCACTACAAAAGGAATTCCAGAGAGAATATGAAGGAAAAGAGAGAGAGCAAAGAACACGTTACAAAGTTGAATGAAAATTCAAGACTTCAGACTGAAATGGCCCACCAAGGGCCATGAATGAATGAATGAATAAAGACCCACAGCTTAGTGAAACCTGTGAACTCGAAAGACTGAGAAAACTCTGAAAGTTTCAAAAAATAAAAGTTACACAAACAGTTTATAAAGGGACTAGAAATCAGATTGGCATCAGATACATCATTTGGTGGCACGTGGTCCTAGAAGGAAGTGCAGAAATACCTACAAATGTCTGAGTGTAATGACATTAAACCAAAATATATACCAGTCAAAATATCATTCACATGCAAGTTTAAATAAAAATATCTTGGCATAAGCAAGAACTTCAAAGGTCTACTGGCTACAGACTCTCTCTGAAAGAATTACTGCAGCAAAATAAAAAAGGTGTCCAGAGGAGAGTGTGGGATATAAAAAAATTGATTAAATACTACTCAACAATAAGGAGAAACAAGTTACTAATATGCACAACATATGCATGAATCTCAAATCATTATTCTAAGTGAAAGAAGCCAGACCCAAAGTCTGTGTATGGCATGGTTCCATTCATGTGGCATTCTGGAAAAGGTAAGAACTATAGGTACAGAAAACAAATCAGTGGTTGCCAGTGACTGCAGTGAGAGGAAGGGTTGACTACATTGGGGCACAAGAGGATTATCTGGATAATGGAACTGTTCTATATCTTGATTGTGGTGCTGATTATACAACCATATTCTTTTCTCAAAATTCATAAGACTGGGCTTTTCTGGTGGTGTAGTGGTTAAGAATCCACCTGCCAATTCAAGCCCTGGTCCGGGAAGATCCCACATGCCGTGAAGCAGCTAAGCCCATGCACCAAAGCTACTGACCCTATGCTCTAAAGCCCATGAGCCACAACTATTGAAGCCCGCGCACCACAACTATTGAAGCCCGCGTGCCTGGAGCCTATGCTCTGCAACAAGAGAATCCACCACAATGAGAAGCCCTCACACCACAACAAAAAGTAGCCCCCACTCGCCACAGCTAGAGAAAGCCCATGCGCAGCAGTGAAGACCCAACACAGCCAAAAATAAATAAATTAATTAATTAAAAAAAAGAATTCATAGGACTATATACCAAAAAGGGCAAAAAATAAAGCACTGTGTAAATTATGCCTCATAAATAAATAAGTACATACATATAAACACAAATACATTAGTGCTAATATGGGGGGTGAGAACAATGAAGACTAAGAAAACTAGTTAAGTGTATATTTAAATCTCAATGTTAAAAAATTTAAAAGCAATCTTGAACTAAAATCTTTAATGATTACAACATTGGAGATGGTGAGAGGTAAAAGTTTAGTGAGAATAAAAGTAATTTACTGAGACTACTCCTTTATTTACATGGAGAATAGCGATATAAATATATTCTAAATGTTGATAAAAGATATGCTAAATATTTTTAGATTAACCCCTAGAAGAATAGAAATGAAGTTTATAACTTCCAAAGCCAATAAAGAAAAGAGTAATAGAAAACAATGTAATAAGAAAGTAAAATAGACATAACTGAAAAGTTTGGTTAAAAGAGGAAAACTAAAATAAAATTGCAAAAATAATTTCAGACACATTAGTCATCATAATAAATAAGAATATGTTAAATTTTCATATTATAAGACAGACCCTAAGAACTGATTAGAATTAAACACAAATGTTCACAAGTAAAGATCCAGCTATATGCTGCTTGCAAAAGACAGACCTAGGGCTTCCCTGGTGGCGCAGTGGTTGAGAGTCCGCCTGCTGATGCAGGGGACACGGGTTCGTGCCCCGGTCTGGGAAGATCCCACATGCCACGGAGCGGCTGGGCCCGTGAGCCATGGCCGCTGAGCCTGCGCGTCCGGAGCCTGTGCTCCGCAATGGGAGAGGCCACAACAGTGAGAGGCCCGCGTACCGCAAAAAAAAAAAAAAAAAAAAAAAAAAGACAGACCTAAAATTAAATGACACAATATGATCATCTTGTGAGATACAAAAAAAATATAATAGTTAACGTGATTTAATATTCATTTTTAATAGAAGATGAAATAAATGTAGTTTGGTGAGACTTAGAGGAAAACTTCATTAATTTGATAGAGGGCAATACCACAAGCCTGTAGAACATCCTGCTTAATGGTGATACACTAAAAATAGAGTCACTGCTCAATTCAATATTGTTATTGCAGGTTTTAGTCAATATAAGAAGAGAAAAAAAAAGAGAAAATTTTATATGATGACACCTGTAGAGCTAAAGGTGACAGCTAATCTCAGTCTAATACTTGCTTCTATCAAGATTCTCTTTGCCTATTAAATGACTTTTTATTTCAATAATTGCATGAGTGCATTGTTCTAAACAGTTTTCTTCCTGACTTCTTGTTCACATGTGTTAAATTAGCTGTTGAAAATCTATTGGTGCTCACTACACATCAGCCTGCCTTCCATCAGCCAGCAACTGTATCTTGGTTGAATGACTGCCAGAACTCACTTTGCCCACATGTGGAGGGCCAGAATTAATACCCTCTGAGGGTAATTCCTTAACTGATGACTGATGAGAGAGAGTTAATAAATGCCACAACTTCCCTCCACTTCCCATTCTTGGCTGGGATAATTCAGAGGCATGTATTTTGCACTTTTTTCCAGAGTTTGTTTCCCTACGGGATTATGACCCAGTCACCCACTGTGGTAGCTGGCTTGATACTGCATCTTTCATTGGCTATTTTACTTTTCCTGTATCATTTGCCTCTCTAACCCATGTTCCTTGTTTCTCCCAATAACCTGCTTACACTGGAATCCTTGGTACAGAGTCTGCTCCTGGGGAATGTGAGCTATGCATAGGCATAAATGATAATAATCATTGGTATTTAAATGCTTTTTATTTGCTTAACTTTTTTAATGCTAGCAGAGTCTGCAACTTATTTTCAAAATAATTTAACTGAGTAAATAAAGAGAAAGCAAATGTGGCAAAATGTTGAAAAGACATAGAGTTATTCCATTTTGATAGTTTTACAACATTTCTTAAGTTTTTAATTTTTCAAGATAAAAAGTTGGAGAACATGCTGGATGACTTCTGGTTTGAAGATGGCAGCATAAAAGTGACATTTCCCTCTTCATGGAAGTCATCCAAAATCAACAAGAAGAAGAACAAGCAATTGAAATTTCACTTTCAAAAGAGAAATTGGGAAATAAACAAAATTCAATACCACAAAACAGGTAGAAGGACTTCCCAAAAGAAGAAGAAAAATAAGGAGGGAGGAGCAAAGGAACAGGAAAAACAAATGGCAGATGAAGGACATTCTCCAGAGGAATGATACCATGGAATAGGAGTAAAATATAACTAAATGTTTTACTACACATTTAAAAACTTACTGATGTGCTTCGGTGAATGAAAACCACAGAGGATAAAAGCAAAAGCTTAGTGAAGAGTCCTACTGAAAAAATGTGAAAAAGATAGCCATCAAGAGATATGAAGGTGAAACTGGAAGAAATCCAAGAGAGAATAAGACACTGATGAAAAAAAGATAGTAAGGATAGAAGGAAAGGAGAAAATGAGCAAAATGGAAATCAAGAAAAAGTTTTAAATGTTAGAGAAAATGATGGTTAAAATAGGCAAAGAAACTCTATAAAATTGAAGCCCCCAAAGAGGCAAAACCAAAATAATAAAAAGAAACACATATTTTTAAATATAATTTTATTTTATTTTATTTTATTTATTTATTTTTTTTTTCTTTGTGGTACGCGGGCCTCTCACTGTTGTGGCCTCTCCCGTTGCAGAGCACAGGCTCCGGACGCGCAGGCTCAGCGGCCATGGCTCACGGGCCCAGCTGCTCCGCGGCATGTGGGGTCCTCCCGGACCAGGACATGAACCCGTGTTCCCTGCATCGGCAGGCGGACTCTCAACCACTGCGCCACCAGGGAAGCCCTATAATTTTATTTTTAAATATAGTTTTCAAAAATAGTTTTCAGAATGGAACTTCTTTAGACTCTTTCATTTGTAGAGTCTAAAGTGCAATGAGGCTTGATAGGAATTTCTGTTTCAGTTGCACCTTAAGAAGGATTGTCTTCTTTTTTAAAATAAAGCTACCAGAGTAAGTACATCAAGGGAAGGCTATGAAACCAACCAGGACCCTGTGGAGCCTTCCCAGGAACAGACACCCCACGCTCTGACCCCTGTGTTCCCTGCCTCTTGTTTTAGGAAAGCTTTAGCTTCCTAGGCCTTCCCTGAGTTTCAAAGAGCACATTTAATCAGAGAAGTAAGAAAATGCAGAAACAAAGGAAAGCAGTCAAACCAGACAAAATAATGATAGTTTAGCCATAAAACAAAGTTAAGGACCTTTAGTTCCTCCTCAAGGCCTACAGATAATATTCTGAACCACATCCTTGGGTAGTTTTGCAGATACTAAAACTCCCACCAGGTGGAAGAAGTTAATTGCATGCTGACCACAAGCACATAGACCCCAGGTGGGTTGGGACCAGAAGGTTGTTGATGTTAACCCCAGTAATACCACCCTATTACCTCACAACCAGCCAATCAGAAGAATGTCCACAAGCTGATCAGGCACCCTACAACACTCACCCCTAATGTTGCCTTTGAAAACCCTTCCCTGAAAGCCACCAGGGAATTCAGGTCTTTTGAGCGTAAGCTGCCCATTCTACTTGCTTGGCCCTGCAATAAATGTCGTACTTTTCTTCACCACAGCCTGGTGTCAGCAGATTGGTTTTGCTGTGTGTCAGGCGTTCAGACCCAAGTTTGGTTCAGTAACAACTGTGAGGAATTTCACAAAATACGTCATGATATTATAGACAAAAGAGAAATAAGGACTGGGTAATTTTGGATTTGTAACAACTGAGTAACAATATACAAAGTTTGCTTTTAACATATCATTGTTTTCTAGTGGTGAACCACAGGTTTATGTCCCTGCTACTCTTCTGTTCTGTACATTTCTTATTTTAATAAGGATATGGATTATATGTAAAAGAGATTAACCATCAACATAAAGCTGGAAGAAGTAGCCAACACAACAGAAAACAGAATCAGGAACCAAGAAGATCTCAACAATCAGCTGACTCAGACAAGATGAAATGTAATAGGAGTAAATGTGAAGCCCTACAGGTGGATTCAAAATTCCAGCTATAGGGCTTCCCTGGTGGCGCAGTGGTTGAGAGTCCGCCTGCCGATGCAGGGGACACGGGTTCGTGCCCCGATCTGGGAAGATCCCACATGCCGCAGAGCGGCTGGGCCCGTGAGCCATGGCCGCTGAGCCTGCGCGTCCGGAGCCTGTACTCTGCAACGGGAGAGGCCACAACAGTGAGAGGCCCGCGTACCGCAAAAAAAAAAAAAAAAAATTCCAGCTATAAAGATAAACTTTGGAAGACATATGGCTACATAGTAACACACTTTTTAAAGACCCAATTAATTAATTTCAAGCACAATATGAATCAGTGTATGATTACCAAATAGCTAATGAAATCTTAAAGGCTGTATTTTAATAGGTGCAGCATGTCAAGGACACAAGAAGTAACCACTCAATGTGCTTGTTGAACAACACCTGGAGCATCATGTTCAAATAAGGACAAAAATAGTAAATGGACTATAAACCTAGCTATCATAATAATGACTATCTCTCTGTGGAGATGGAGTTTTACTAAGCATTTTCACTATCACGCTAAAGCTTCATAGTTTGCTTTAAGATTGATAGAATGGTTATCCCTGTTTTACAAATGAAGACCTTAAGAGGTTAAGTAACTTGTCAGTTTCTCACAATTAGTAAGTAATGGTGTTGAGACTTGAGATATAACAAGAATAATATTAAAAATTCAAACATACTGAATGCTCTGTCCTTTTTATGTCTGAAAATGTCTATTTCACTTTCACATTTAGCACATTTTTGCAGATCACATATTTCTATGTTGGCAGTGAGTTTTATTTTGGGGTTTTTTTTGTCATTTAAAAATTTCATTTAGTTTGCATTGTTTCTGTTAATAAAATCTTATCATTTCTCCTTTGAAGATAATGTATCTTTTTTCTCTGGTTGTTTTAAGATTTTTCCCTTCGTCTCTAGTTTTTAGCAATCTGAGTGTAATGTGCTTACGTGTGGTTTTATTTGTACTCTTTGGAATTTTCTAAATCTTTAAAAATCTGTGAGTTGATCTCTTTTATCAGTTTGGGGAAATTTTCCACCATTATCTCTTCAAATGCTGCTCTGCCCCAATCTTGCTGTCCTCTCCTTCAGAATTCCCATGTCTCTTATACGGTTTTGTTTTTTCCATTCTGTTTGCATGCGTGTGTGTGTGTGTGTGTGTGTGTGTGTGTGTGTGTGTGTTTCGGTTTGGATATTTTCTTTGGACTTCCTTCAACTTCATTAATCTTGTCTTCTCTTAAAAACATTCAATGAATTTTTAATTCCAGACATTGTATTTATGAGTTCCAGAATGCATCCTTTATTCATTTCACAGATCCTGATTATTGGTGAAATTTTTATCTTATTTTGTTCATCTTTTCTTTTAATTTCTTGAGCATATTTATAATATTATTTTAAAGTCCTTTGTCTCTTGACTCAATTTGTGGGTCATCTGTGTGTCTGTTTCTATCATGCACTTGGCTTGGCTTGCAGTCTTTTATTGTACACTAAGCATTAGGTATTAAGTAACTGTAGAGCTTTAGATGGTATTATTGTCCACCAGAGATGGTTCTCCCTTTTTCCATTTATCATGAGGGACTGAATACCATGACTTAATCAGTGATTGAACTGGATCTCAGCTGGATTACAGTTTTGGTAAGATTAGCCCACCTCTAGTTCAGGCATGGTCATCGTGGGTTTTTAGTTAAGAACCTAGGTAGTCTCTATATCCTCAGCCATGAAATAGGAAGGGAGAGTTAATTCTGTGCTTTGAATGTTTTGAGGTTAACTCTTTAACCTCCAATAACACACATCTTCAAAATCTGGCATATTGTTCTGAGGGGAAGACCAGCCAGGTATTTGTGAGATGTTGTCTCCTAGTCACTGTTTAAGAACTATAAGAGACTTTGTGCAGCCTTTTAGAAGTTTCTGGCCCAGCCCTACCCCAGCCTTCCATACCACCGCAGAACTCTATAAATATCCCACAGTAAAAATTGGCTGCCATGTACATGGGGCTTGTCTTGATTTTACACCAGCCTATGTGACTGTTAAAGCTCTGATGGTTCATGTCTTCTCTAGTAGAGTAATTTTGCCTATGCCAAGCCTGATTCTCAGTAGTACCCCAAATCAGTAAATACTTTCAAGGGATGAAGATAAATGGAGATTGTCAGCTCACAAAGGAAGGGCTCTTCCCTCTATGGAATTTTCACTTGTTCCCATTGTTTCCAATATCCTTAAAAATATCATTTTTGTAATAAAGAATACCATTTTGTAATTTACCCAGTTTTTTCTAGTTATTAAAGTGGAAACATTGGCCTGTAAGACCTACTACATCCTACTCAGAGCAAAAGCCTCACGTAGATTATTTTAAAAGCATCTTTATTCTTCTCACACACACACAAAAAGAAATACCCAAAACAAAACCTCCTAGAAAAGTTAAAAATGAAACGCTGGAAAAAGTTAATAATGGAAGAAGATATTCACTAAAAGAAAGCGGATATAGTAATATTCATATCAGACAAATTAAAGGAATAAAGCATTAAAAGGAATAGACTACCTACTGATAAACCATCCAACAGAAGGTGTAATAAGTCTGAAGATATATGTACCAAAAACTTTGCCTAGAAATATATAAAGCAAAAATGTTCAGACGATCTCAAGGACAAACTCACAGTTTTTCACTTAAAATCCACAATACTTTAATCCTCCCTTCTTAGATAATAATAGCTAAATCTGGCAAAAACAATTAGCAGATAATATCAGGAAAACATTAGTGATTATGACGTGTGTGTGTGTGTATGTGAGAGAGAGAGAGAGAGGCAGAGGGTGCATGCAACAAATCAAGACTTTACATTCAAGTGTAGGTACACGTGGAACATTTCCAAAAATTTTCCACATGCTAAGTCAAAAATGAAATATCAACAATATTTAGGTCCTATTAACCTTTCCACTGTCCCTCACCCCACTGATGTCCTTTCTTCCCTTCTTACCTAACTAAATACTGTGGTCAATAGTTATAGTTACTTCTTTGCATTCATCTTCAACTCCTTTTACAATTTGCCAAGTAACTAATTAAAAGTAGTTAAAATAATTAAAAATAATTCTCCACCTTTCCCACATCTGAAAGTGTTCAGCTAAACATACATAGAGAAAGCATTCAACCATGCTAACTTGTCTCATTTTTAGTTCATAAGTACATAACTCAAATTGACCTTCTGTCAGGCAAACAGTTTTCCCTAGTCCTTTATTTCTACCACTCACGAAGACAACTATTTCCACCTTTTTTCTCTTCATATCTCCAACACTACATCCCCTATCCTCAATCTCAGATAGTGATTTTGCTTCTTATCTCAATGAGATAATTAAGGCAATGAGAACTTCCACAAACTCCCACCACTACATCTACCCAAATACCAACATAATTTCCCATATCCTCTGCTCTCCCTTCTGCGCTCCTTTTTAACGTGAACTTTGCCAAGCACTTCACAAACATAATTTCACTTACAACTCTAGTGATGCCTCTGAGATTGGTGTTCATGGTACCATTTTACAGCTGAGAACACAGGTTCAAAGTCACATAATTAGTAATTGTTGCAGCACTATGTTACCTACCACCTTATTACTCAAAAGGCAAATCCATGATCATGGTGTAGCATCACCAACATCTGTGATGTTATTAGGCCCCAGACCTAATAACAAATCAAAATTTGCATTTGTAAAAGATTCCCAGGTGTTTCTTATTTCCTTCAATATTTGAAGAACACTGCTATGTAGGCCATTCTGTTCTTTCCCATGGACTTTCCACTGTAATATAGTGGTACCAATTACTTCAAAATACAGTTCGTTCTTAGACCATATTGTAGTAGCACTCAGTCTTTCTCTCTAAGAAAATTTTATTAAGAATGACAGGTCTTCCCAAGGTACTAACTAATTCAAACCTTCCATAAGTTCTATTAGTGTCTTGTGGTCTTAAAATGAAATTTCTGATAGTGTCCCTTCTTTTGGTATGATTGATTTGATTAAGTTTGGATTCAGTTAGTCTCAGCAGTCAGGATAGGAGCTTAGTGGTAGCAGAACAAAGAATTGGGGATTACCAGCCTTAGAAGAGCCAGTTCTTATTCTAATCATTCATTTTAACTATTAATTTCTCATTCACATAGAAATCTGGGTTTAATTAAAAGCAGAACTAAATTTTGCAAATTTGATCTTGCAATATGAACTTACTTTAAGGTATATTGTTAGTGGTGAATATTGAGAATCCACCCATGGAAGAGGTTTGAGAGCCTTAGAACTTTTTTTTTTTTCAATTATGGAATAAAATGCTAGTTTCTTTGTTTAGTACAGAAGTCTAACTTACAGTAACTATTCTGATGGAAAGATTTTGGTGAAAGGGTGGGGAACTGACACTGCGTCACTAGTACTTCTGCTAGCATTTTTCCCATTAGAGCACAGTGGCTCCAAACAAAGAGGAAATGATATGGGTGAACCACAGCACCCTTCATTTAACATGTACACTAAGAGGAAAACACAATGAGCTCTTGCAAAAGTTTTCTCCCTGCTACATTTGACCTCTCCACCCACATTTTGAAAGAAGCATATGCATTTCATATGTCATACATAACACTGACCTCACCAAAGTGTGAATTCTTTACCACTTTGATTTTATTATTTCAATGTGTTGAATTTTTAACTGACAGTACTGTACTTTATTCCTTTATGGTAACAGGTAACAATGCATTCCTTGGCTTTTCTTTTCTCTATGATTTTCATACTGGTAGTGTTGGTTGGTTCATTCCTGGTTCATTTATGAAATTTATGATAATTTGAAATAATTAGGTTCATTAACACATTTATGACTTAAGGGGTAAAACCACATCACTCACATCATTTGTTAAGCAACTATAATATTTAAATGAACTCATAATTACCCATCAATTATTTCAGTCATCCTCAAAGTTTTGAGTTCAATGTATTACTTCCTGACAGACACATAGTAAAGATCTGCTTACACTAGCATAGCCACTTCATCTTAATCTCTTTTGTTCTTTTTCTTCTTCGTATTCTTAAAACATTCCCTAAGGTAACCCTTTCCTGCAACCAGGGTGGTCTTCTCAAGGTCCTTCTCAAATGCCTTGTTACCCAACGTCACCCCACTGTATACTCCATTGGCCTGAACTCTTTTTCGATGCCTGAACTCTTTTTCGATGTCTGAGCTCTTGCAAATCTGATCAGTTTTTAAGTGAGCATTCTCTGATTACCTCATCCCACAAACAGTCTCGGTTTCATCCTTAAAGTTTTATTTCTGATACAATCTATTTGCGTCTTTATCTTGTATTAACTTTTCAATAGATGTTAGATTGTTCACAAGTATTACCTACATATGTTTTATCAACCTATCTGATTATAATTGGTTACTAAAGTCAGCCACTGTATCCTTTCAACCTCTCTTGAAATTTGTAGTGTTTTTCACAGTCTGCAAAAAATATATCTTGAAGCAATGCATGAATAAATGAACAAATGGAAAATAGATTTAGGTTTAAGAAATCACATCTTTTTCCCACTTTATGGAGATAGATTAATCTATCCTTTCATACCTTAATTCATATAATTTAAAATAAGAAACATAATTTGAACAAACTAAAAAATGTCTTAAAGACCTCACTTAAACAAATAAGGAAGTTTAGACTCAACTGGAACGTGGGTCACTGGAGATTACATATATAGTTGTAGTCTAATTCATTATTTCATTGCCCAGAGCAAGCTGCAAATTCCATAATTATCTTCAAAGAGGGTAGATATTTAGTCCTACCATGAGCCTTGAAAGGATGAAAAGGTGAATACTTCTGAACAGCTCAATTAACCTGCTCTCCCTAGAGAAGCTCTGTGTAATGCAATGAATGATGTTTGCCTTATTCTTATTCTTTCCCTTTTACACTGAATGTAGTATATTGTATACATTGTATACATTCTTTCCCATTTACACTGAGTAGTATATTTTATATATTGTATACATTCAATCAAGTAATATACTCTCTTCACTGTTCTGCAACTTGCTTTCCTCACTTTATGATATGACCTGTAGATATCTTCACATCTGTATGGAGATCTTGCTCATTTATTTTTTACAGCTTATAGTATTCCATCAAATAGGAGTGCCATAGTTTTTTCAACAAGTACCTGACTGCTAAATGCACAGGTTGTTTATAATCTCTAAATTTTACATATTATGCTATAATCATTAAACCTGTACATATATTTTTTGTGCTTATGTAGGAGATTGTGTAGAATATATTCTCAGGAGAGGGATTGCTGAGTCAAAGAAAAGTGTCTGTATTATTGGTAGATACTGTCAGATTCTTCTCCATAATGGGTTGTATGCTTTTGAGCAAGTTTTAAAGTAGAAAAATTATATGGTTCATTACCTTTCTTGCCCATTCTAACTCCCAACTTAATCTAACTTTGGTTCCACTCAAAATTTTAAAATACAGGCTCCTTGCTAACTAGTTCTTTAATCTCTGTCAGAGATAAATGCCTACTTGCCTCCAGTATTTCAAGCTAGTATCTAATATCTTTTAATGGGTAATGTCAAAAATCAATTCAAGTGACTTTCTTCAACTCTTCTAGGTTTGTCATCAGCATCACAATCTGTAGATCTGATTTGTCTACCTGGTAACTGGTAATAATTGTCTGTGCCAGAATCTAGTACAAACTTCTCAAATCACCTGTTTTCTCTGCTCTATATTAAGATATCCTTAATAATTAGCATATGCTTTTAGGCTGACTGACATGGCTGATTAAATCATTATAGTTCTCCTTTAAGACAAGACTCCCTGTCTACCCTCATGCATATTTACACTGGCTGCAATGAAAAATTACCAAGTCTTTCCTTATCTGGGTATGTTTCAGTATATGGAAAAGGTAGACTCTAGCATGCAGAGACCTAAGCCTTCTATTGCATTTAACTAGAGGTCATGGAAAGAGCTCTGAAATCAGAAGCAAAAGACCTAGGTCTGCATCCTCTTCCTGTACTGTTTGTTTTTTTTTAATTACAGCTTTATTGATATAGTTCATATACCATACAATTCACCCATTTAGAGTACAATTCAGTGGTTTTTATTAGATTCATTGATGTGAACAACTATCACCTTAGAGCAAGACTTACTCTTAGAAAAAGTCATAGAGTTTCCTTAACTTTAGTTTTCTAATCTATAAATTGTGGGAAATGTTACTTAGCTCATAAAATGGTTTGTGAGGATGATGTGAAATAGTGTACATGAATGAATTTGAAAACTCTAAAGCCCTGTTAGGTAAAATGAGATGGAATATTCATTTCCTCTGACTGGGGCAAGCTATAACAGTATCCTAACCTTCTCTCATACATTTTTACCTCTCTGCATGTTTAAGGTGCATTGCTAGGAAAAAGAAGGGGTATCATGCCTTTTGTGAAGAAAGAAAGAATTTAAGAAAATATTTTATCTTCTGTTTTAGATATAGACTTCAATATGACAAAAATTTTAAAGAACCCAGAAGGATATACAATGCCCGCATCCAAGGAAGAATCAAGATTATCAGGACTACCAACAAAGGTTTGGAGTATAATAATTATAAAAAATGTCCTTCTTTAATTTCCAATATAATTAATTGAACAGTTTCACATGGACGATGTTGGTTATTACACTCTTGATATATATTTTAGAAGAAAATTAATAATCAGAAGAGATTTATTGGAGAGGTTAATCTTAATATTAAAGTCATATTTATTTCTGAAACTATCCTCATCTCTAAGGAAAACGAATAGCATTTATCTTTTCCTCATACTTCTGGCACTGCTTCTCCTTGCGTTGACATACAGACATGGCTCTGATCTCAGTAAGCATCAAAGTGCAGAGAAAACTTCAATGGCACTTTCAACAGTGGTTGACCTGTCCTTACCTCTTAAACCATGGTCCTGGAATAAATGACCATATGTAGATACTGTTGATCTTAAGTCTTGAATACTTGCTTTCTCCACATTTTTGAAGGTGCCTCCCAAACAGAGATCCTATGGATTTGCCACCTTGTGTTGCTTTAGCCAAGATTTGATGAGACCATTGGCTTGAACTTCTGAATTTGATCTCTTAACTTGTTAGCCAATTGGGTTTTTAATCTGTTCCAGTCTTTTTTGTTAAAATTTTGTCTGAATTATCTAGTCAAGTCTGACTGTTATTTTAAATTTTAAATTATGCCTATACAAAAACCACTTTCTGAAAGTCAGTATTCATATATTTCCTGGTCTTTAATAATCCAGTATATAGAATCTCTTCCAACCTTCACAGTGTTGCCAAGGATGTCCGTACTTAGGATAGAAATTGGCGACTCTAGGAGTCCATCTGGGGTAGATGGCAATATTGCACCATCTTGGCTGCAGGGGGCGGGAGGCAGGGGAGTGCATTCTATTACATTTCCTTGATTGCTAAATTTAGAAATCAAGGAAATGTAATAGAAATTGTATATCTGATCTTCAGCAAGCACTAAAAATGGTCTTTTATAGTTTGTTTACAAGTTGAAGAAATATGGACAGATGGATTTGTAACTGACAATAACTTTTTTCAGATATCACTATTAAAAGATAGAAAGCAAATTGCAGATATGTCTTTGGTAGTGCACTGTATTGCTGCATCATTGGCTCTGTCTCATGCACAATATTTTATCAACAACTTTGATAAAAATATGGTTGCCATTTTTCATTAGCCATGTAGAAGTCATAAAACCTGGAAGAATTATGAATATATTGGATGACCAAAAGTTTACAACAGGCAGGGGTAACAGGCCTGATCTTAGAAGATAAACTGTTACTGTGGAAAAAGTATAGAGGTCCAAAATTACAACTGCATAAGTATAGGTTAATAAAGCCTTGCCTTGGAGGCCGCTGAAAAGATTTGGGAATCACTTTTAACAGTAGGCTCTGTATATGTCAAAAGTAGAATGTTGTTGACCCCCAAATCTACTGTATTCATGGGCTGTTTAAACATGTGGAATCTACTCTGTGCTGATTAGACAATAATTGTGTATTACATTCATTCTGGAGCCCTGCTTTCAATCTGCTCTTGCCTGATTGAACTATGCTTAAAAAAAAAAAAATCATAGTTTCTCATAGAGGAAGAAGGATCTGTGTACTGTGGTTTTCTTAGTTTAAAAACTGGTAACTGCAGAAAAAGAACAGGAATGTCTGTTTCTAAAACTTCAGTAAGATAGAATTTCTATCTTACTGAATACACCAGGCAAAAGCCAGGAAAATGCTTGGTGTGGTTTTGCATGCAAGTTTTAAGATCAGGCTAGGTATAACCTGATGTGAATTGTCATGGGAGACTATGGTGAAGTAAATGATTTACATCACAGAAAAAACAGCTGATATTGACATCAAGTTTTCACCATCAAAGAACTGCTTTTGATTACAATATTACCATTATTTGAAATAATTTTGGAGTAGCTATGAATGAATACAATGAAAAATTGACCATAAGCAAACAAAACACAAGAGAATTTTACATATCAGTAAAAACGAATGAGAATAAAATCTTACTTCTCCACAAGAAGTGGAATCAACAATAAATCTCTCATCTAAGCATTATAAAAACTGAGGAGAGGGCTTCCCTGGTGGCGCAGTGGTTGAGAGTCCGCCTGCCGATGCAGGGGACACGGGTTCGTGCCCCGGTACACGAAGATCCCACGTGCCACGGAGCGGCTGGGCCCATGAGCCATGGCTGCTGAGCCTGCGCGTCCAGAGCTTGTGCTCCGCAATGGGAGAGGCCACAGCAGTGAGAGGCCCATGTACCGCAAAAAAAAAAAAAAAAAAAAAAATTGAGGAGAGACTTAACATATGAGTAGTCACTATACTTGCATCCCACAAGAAGTCAATAGTGGAATATTGGAGCAATTATAATTATGGTGATTGTTTCCTTGATACAGAATTCGTGGTCAAAGTTTTTTTCATCAGCACTGTGATGGGCTTCTAGCCTCTTTGTTCTGATGAGAAGTCACCTTGTTAACCTTATTGGGGTTCTCTTATATGTTGTTTTTCTCTTGCTGCTTTTGAGATTTTTCTTTTTGTCTTCGTCTTTCAACACTTTGACTATGACGCATCTAGATGTGAATTTATCCTACTTAGAGTTAAGCTTCTTGGATGTGTTTTTCATAAAACTTAGAAAGTTTCAGTCATTATTTCTTCATATTTTTTCCTGCCCCTTTTTCTGGGGCTCTGCTTATTCTTTTCTCTTTCTGTTCTTCAGATAGAATGATCTCTATTGGCCTGTCTTCATGCTAAAAGACTAGCAGAACCTTACTGTACATATTCATAGTCTCATACTTTAGTAAATTACTTTAATTAAGATGCCTTACAGAATTTCCCTTTATTTGTTTTAATATACCAGATAATAATTGTATTTATGGTTATAATGCAGTTATATTTTATTTACAGTTCTTTAAAAATACACAAAAGTAATAATTGATTCATTTTTTTTCCTACCCCTTACAGTCCCATTATAGCAGTAGTGGCCCAGAGTTTAACCGTGTTCTCTTCAATTTTGGAGGTCAGAGTCCACTGATTTTATACTATCTTAAGATGCATGAGCTAGCTGGTATTTCCAAAGCCCCTAGACAAGTCAAGATTAAACTCACTGAAATATTGAAAGAACCATATCCTTTTTTAAGCTTTGCTTTAATATGATGCTTCCAAAATATTCAAAACTTTTAACTGTTTTTAATGTCTCAGTTAAGAAAAAAATTTTAATGCATTTTGTAACTAATACTTTACTTAGCATTTAATTACATTCAAAACTTTTCATAGCATGTTTGGCTAAAAGTATTTTCTCTTTTAGTTCTAAGGCTGTGATTTTACATGTAAGGAAAATAAAACAAACATAAAACCCAGGAACTTAAAAAATCGGTATATTTAGCTCTTTAGTAAAAGACTATTTTTACAACTTTACTGTTCAGTGTTCAGTTTCAAACATTTGTCAGAACTGTGGGTCATGGACTTCTAGGTTTCTCCAGAAGAAAGTTTCAAATGTGCCTTAGCTATGTAATCATTTGTTCTAATGAAAATTTATTAGAAAGCTTAATGTATAAAATATAATATAAATGAAATTGGAACCCTTTGGCTGGAGCAGGGGTATCTGTTTACATTCTTGTGCCCCCTCTGCATAACCCATCCTGGCCCAGGTCTCACTAGGGACTTGGATGAACCCCAAGAGATCCAGTACAAACCGGGGTATACACAGCTCCAGGTGGAAAATATATATATATATATTTCTATCTTTAAAAATGAAGAAGTTGCACTTTACTAATACTTAGTAGACAGGTACCCTCACTCAGTTGATATTTCAGTCTGCACTCTACTCTGTTGAGGGATAGTAATAGCATGTTTGCTCTTGTGTTGTCTGAGTTTCACAACATATTGCTGCTTTCTTTGGGTGGTTAAGCAGATTTATAGATTATATCATTTGGTTTAACTAAATTGACACTTACTAGTGGACCAATAGCTTTAAAAGTTTAAAAGAAATATTACTCAGCCGTAAAAAAGAACAAAATAATGCCATTTGCAGCCACATGGATGGATCTAGAGATTGTCATATTGAGTGAAATAAGTCAGACAGAGAAAGACAAATATCATATAATATGATATTGCTTATATGTGGAATCTAAAAAAATGGTACAAATGAACTTTTTTACAAAACAGAAATAGAGTCACAGATGTAGAAAAGAAAAGGGGAAAAGGGGGGTGGGATAACTTGGGAGACTGAGATTGACATATACACACTACTATATATAAAATAGATAACTGATAAGAACCTACTGTATAGCACAGGGAACTCTACTCTATACTTTGTAATGACCTATATGGGAAAAGAATCTAAAAGAGAGTGGGTATCTGTATATGTATAACTGATTCACTTTGCTGTGGAGCAGAAACTAACACAACATTGTAAATCAACTATACTCCAATAAAAATTAATTTAAAAAATTAAAAAATAAAAAGCATTTGTTGTTCAAAAACAAAAAAACAAAAAACGATGTGGTATACATACACAATGGAATACTACTCAGCCACAACAAAGAATGAAATAATGCCATTTGCAACAACATGAATGAACCTAGAGATTTTCATACTAAGTGTAGTAAGCCAGACAGAGAAAGACAAATATCATATGATATCACTTACCTGTGGAATCTGAAAAATGATACAAATGGACTTATTTACACAACAGAAATAGACTCACAGACATAGAATACAAACTTATGGTTACCAAAGGAGAAAAGTGGGGGGTCATGAACTAGGAGTTTGGGATTAACATATACACACTTCTATATATAAAATAGCAAACAACAAGGACCTACTATATTGCACAGGGAACTATACTCAATATTTTGTAATAACCTATAATGGAAAAGAATTTAAAAAAGAATACATATGTGTGTGTTTGTGTGCATGTGTGTGTGTGTGTTTGTATCTGAATCATTTTGCTGTACACCTAAAACTAACACAATATTGTAAACCAACTATATTTCAATAAAAATTTTTTTTAAAAGGAAAAAAGAGGGGCTTCCCTGGTGGCGCAGTGGTTGAGAGTCCGCCTGCCAATGCAGGGGACACGGGTTCATGCCCCGGTCTGGGAAGATCCCACATGCCGCAGAGAGGCTGGGCCCGTGAGCCATGGCTGCTGAGCCTGCGCGTCCGGAACCTGTACTCTGCAACAGGAGAGGCCACAACAGTGAGAAGCCTGTGTACCACAAAAAAAAAAAAAAAAAAAAAGGAAAAAAGAAATAGTTTCCTGAAAAGAAACTTTGGATTGATGATAATATTTATAATGCAAGAATAATTTTTTTTAAAAAACACAGAATGATATTTCCTCTATTCCTTGAAGGAGCTCTTTTTCAGCTACACTAAGAGACAAAATTAGTGGTGATCCAATCAGTTCTGCCAAGATATAGGCCAAAAAAATTTTTTTTTCAAAAATATCAATTGAAATATGGACATATGTCATTATTATAAACAGTGAACCTAGCCCTAAGTGTATGTTACACTTTTCAATATTAGTAAATGATAGTATGATGCCAGTTTAATTTGTAAGGCATTTATAAACCAACTGTCTAGACATCAATATAAATCTCTATAATTTGAGGATAAAAGGTTTGGTGTACCAAAAATAAATATAGTGTTAAATTTTATTTTTTTAATATTTTATTTCATCTCACTGTTTTCTATCCATAGACTGCATATCTTTTATAATATGCATAATATATAAATACAGATTGATATGTATATAATTTATAAATTTAAAATTATATCTATGAGGGAGTGTGCTCACATAGCTTTTACTCATGGGGTACATGATCCAGGAAGTGTGGAGAACACTGCCCTAGCAGATTCTCAAAATTCTTCCCAGGACACTTCTTCTCCCATATTTCAGTCAAGACAACCTCCAGAGTCTCACTGACCACAGGCACATGGAATTAACTTGGATGGCTCTGGAACACAAGGAGAAAGGAAACTACAGAGGTAAATCAGTCTGTTCTGAGACTTGTAACTTAAGGATTCTCATCAACCTTGGATTATTCAAACAAATGGTTAAATACAAAATTTTTAGATGTCTAGAAGTGAAATCTGAAAGGTATGAAAACCATTCATAATAGATTACTTTTATTTTTAACTAATTTTTATTGTGATTATAAAAATATCAGTCTTTGTGTTTATATTTCTGATGGGCATGGATTTGTCCAACAACAATACAAAGATTCATAACACCAGTTCACTGAGAATGTGGGAAGAGTATGAGTATATGTGGGGGTGGGGAAAGGAGGAAATGGATATCTAGAGCATGAAATCTTTTAGGAGAGTATTTCATTCCATAAAGATCAGAAAGAAATCACCATTTAGAAAGTAATAGGTCTGGACAAAACTATAATTCAAAAAGATAAATGCACTATTATATTCATAGCAACACTATTCACAATAGCCAAGATGTGGAAACAACCTAGGTGTCCATCGACAGATGAATAGATAAAGAAGATGTGGTACATATATATAATGGAATGCTACTCAGCCATAAAAAGAATGAAATAATGCCATTTGCAGCAAGTTAGATGGACCTAGAGATTATCATACTAAGTGAAGTAAGAAGAAAGAGAAAGACAAATACCATATGATATCACTTATAGGTGGAATCTAAAATAGAACACAAGTGAACTTATCTATGAAACAGGAACAGACTCACAGACATAGAGAACAGACTTGTGGTTGCTGGGGGTGCGGGGGCGGGGGGTGGTGCTGGAGGGAGGGATGGATTGGGAGTTTGGGATTAGTAGATGTAAACTATATATTATATATAGTATGGATAAACAACAAGGTGCTACTGTATAGCACAGGGAACTATATTCAATATGCTGTGATTAAACCATAATGGAAAAGAATATGAAAATAATGTGTATATATGTATAACTGAATCACTTTGCTGTGCAGCACAAATTAACACTACATTGTAAATCAACTACACTTCAATAAAATAAATTTAAAAAAAGAAAGACAGAAAGTAATGGGGCTTTCCATGATGCTTTCTGAGCTTGTAAAATGTAATGCCCGCTGATAAGAAAAACTATTCCTAGATCTAATGATGAACAAAGTGATAATGATGCCTCACATTCATCAGCACTTTACAGTTTTTCAAAACATTTATTGAATCTTCCTATGTATCATTGCAAGAAATGACAAGACTCCTGGGACAGTGGACAGAGCAGGCACCCATCACAGACACTTTACAGATGAGGGAACAAAACTCACAGAGGGTAAGTAGCTTACCCAGGTGATTCATGCAACAGAGCTGGCAACAGAGTCTACCATTCCCTGAGCCATGCATACTTTTCTGACATGACGATTGATCCAGGCTAGAATTCTCCTTGAGCATGATACTAGTGGTTGGTGGCAGAGCCCAGTAATGTTTTCTCCAAGACCTTTTTTCTAAAGTATTTTTTCTTTTTTTAAATTTATTTTTTATTGAAGTATAGTTGATTTACAATGTTGTGTTAATTCCAAGAACTTGATAGCTGCTAATGAAATTTGTGTCCAGAGTTCCCATAATTATGATGACTGTATGATCACTGAATTTATCTCTTTCTCACTGAAATTTTACATTGAAGCTATTAAGAATATAGAACATTTTTATTAGTTTTTCTCAGGGCTTGCTGGAGTCCTCTGGCTTTCCTGAAGTGGAAAAATAACACTTTCTGGCTAATGCATCTATGCAGAGTGAAGGAGTAGGAGAAAGTAGAGAAAGTGGAGGAGTTAAATAACAAAAAAGACAAATATAATTCATCATATCTGGGGTTGGCAGACTCTAAAATGGTCCCCAGTGATCCCTGCCTTCTGGTTCATGCCCTTGTGTAATTGCCTCCCACTGGGTACGGGCTGAACCTATGACTTGCTTCTTCTAACAAATAGGATATGGCAAACATAATGAAACGTCACTTCTGAGATTCAGCTACAAAAAGACTGACATCAGTCCTGCTCGACTTTTTTTTTTTTTTTTTTTTTTTGCGGTACGCGGACCTCTCACTGTTGTGGCCTCTCCCGTTGCGGAGCACAGGCTCTGGACGTGCAGGCTCAGCAGCCATGGCTCACGGGCCCAGCCACTCCGCGGCATGTGGGATTTTCCCGGACCGGGGCAAGAACCCCCGTCCCCTACATCGGCAGGCAGACTCTCAACCACTGCGCCACCAGGGAAGCCCTGACAGGACTTTTAACGTACACTTATAAGGAAAATAATGAACTTTTAAACTAGATAATGTACATTAAATCATTAGTAGAAAATTTGAATTTTTTAATGAATAGTCTTTGAATTTCTTTTTTAAAAACTTGGTTACTTATGCTAGAGTTATGAGTAAAACTAAAAAGAAAAACTGACTTAGGACCCAGGCTGAATGTGTAGTGTGTTTTTAAACTGGGAAGAATCTTGTGCAAAATATATTTGGAGCTCCTAATTTTCCCATCTTACATTGCCTGCATTTTTGTAAACTACCTCAACTCCTTTATGTATTGAGAGTAAACTACCAAATACCCAAAAGTCTAATAATTATTTTACATGTTTCACAAATTCTTAATTTTAAAAAAAAAGGAAGACTCAGGAACAAAATGTTGGGTCTCATTAAAAAGTAAAGTTTATAGGCTGTATCTGTATTTCTAACTTGAGTTTAGAATGTTCGTTCACATTTTTTTTGCCGTTTGGGAAAAATCTGAACTTAAGGCAGTGTCACAATGAGGCTATTGTGTTACTGTAAACACATGCTCCCACCATCACACATATATACAGACTTTTTAACATGTAAAAACTGTCCGGAGTCAGATAATTCAACTCTACAATTAAAAATAATATGGGATATATCAACATTTATCCCAGCATAAAAATAAAAGCTATACGAAGAAACCATCTGTTGTGAATTATCTGTGATGTGGGAGAAGCAAATAGTCAATGGGGAAAAAAGGAAAAGAAAGAAACCCTGAGACTCATATAAGGTCACCAGCTCTGTATAACACTCTGTCTTCACACAGAATCTAGTGGGAAACTCTTTAGAGCCATGTGCAACTTCCTTTCACTTTTATTTATAAAAAGATTTCCAATAATCTTTGTCACACATGCATATATAGATTTTTTTCTCACTAATATGTGAATAACAACTTGTGAGTTGTTACTAAAAGTTACTATGAATGGTATTTTTCATTTCAAGTCAGTTACATTTCAAGTTAATTTCAAGTTAATTAACATATACTAAGGATTTGGTAATCAGACTTTTAAAAGGATACCTTAGCTAAAAGACAAATGTCTGAAAAAAACTTCTAATCCAGAACCATTTTATCTAGTGTTTTTTCCAGTAAAGACAGGATAAAATACTTTTTTCCCTCAATCCTAAAACTCTCAGGATGAAATGAATAGGAAAGCCTACACCTGCCAGAAAGTTTGTTCCATTATTTATGAGATTGTACCCCCAAAATCTAACCCCCACTTTCCTCAGCTTCAAAAATGGGGATATGGACATTATAATATCATCTGTTAATGAGACCTTTCAGATAATAGAAACCAGATGTTAGCTTCCTGGAGTGGGAGGTCTTTTTAAAATACTTTTTGTTGAAAACACCCAGCCCTAAAAACCCTGTGGCAACACAGACTCCCTCTACCAAAACACGAGGGAGGACTGATATTTCCTCTAGTTGTCTGCAAAGAGGAAAAACAGGCTGGGGAGCAGAGGAGAATAAGAAGGGAGATGAGGAAGTAGAGAGGAAACCTAAAAACCTTAGTTGCATGGAAGAGGCCCCTTCAGCAGTATAGGGAAAAAATTTAATTTGAGCCCAGATTTGAGCCTATATTCTCCATGTGTATCAAGCAGACGGATTGGGCTATATAAGTTTCAAGTCCTTTTTAATCCTGAGATTTGTGATTCTGTTGGAGGAATTTGACTTTCCACACCATTGGTGGTTGAATTGGTAAATATTGGTAAATAGCTCAAATTTTCACTGAAATGACAACCTTCTCATTTTGTCAGGTCACTGTAGAACCATGTTCTTCTGAGGCTACAGTAAGAAAAAGAATGCATAGGCACCATTTTTCCCATTCACAATTGTCAGTTCCCCTAAAGGACCACCAGAATAACCTGTTGACCAAGAAAAGCTAAGTTTAATAGACTTATTGTAGTAAAAGAGAACAACAATTTAACAGAGCTTTAGTAGTGTCTCAAAATGGATAAATTCAGGAATGACATTTGTAGGGTCTTAGGACCTAAGTTGGATGATTTTGAGGCAGGTTGTGCAAGGTGAGAAACTGCTTGGGATTGGGCAGAGTTTAATATTATAATTTTGGACTAGTGGGCCCAGTGAAGCAAGGGTCTTGAAGTAAGCTTTGATGTGCAAGCTGTTTTAGCTGGTTCAAAGTCTTATCTTTCAGGAAAAAGCATTTTCTGGGCAAGTTGTAGGTTATTTTTTCTTATTCTCAGTGTTGTTAAACACAGGGACAGAAAAAAGTATGCATGGCCCCCCATTTTTTAACACAGGGACAGGAGTGACATCAGCATCGTGGCTGAATAAGACATCATGTCGCCCCTCAATGACAACAATTTGGCGTACATCCACGGACAAAAATGCCCTTGTGGGAGTTGTGGGATCCAGTACCATTTTCCAAGGGATCTGAGAGGAGGGTCACCCACGTGTGCATCATGTAATAGGCATGCAGATTTCTGTCCTAGCTGTGGAACTTGTAGTGGCCTATGAACCAACTCTATCACCTCTTGACCACAGTCCAAGAACCCCTGGAAAACACTGTCATAGGCAATCACCTATAGATGAGAGAGCCCTTGTGGAAGTCCAGGCTTCCAGAAGAGAAATTTCAGCACACCACTGAAACAAAAAAATTCAAATGTAGATGCATGGGAAAGGATAACAGGAACAGTTTAACTTCACCTCTCCCCCAAGGCAGCACAGCTTAGGTCCAAGAGAGATCTTCTCAGCCCATGATTTCTTGTGTGGGGGAAAGTGAGAGCGAATTAGGGACCACCTGGCTTCCCAAGCAGTGTGGTTGCTGCCAAAGAGGCTTGTTTCTCTCTTCCCCATCCAGAGTACTGAATGATGAGCTTCATGACTTAGGGGTTGGAAAGAGGCTGGGAGAATTGTAGATAGAACTCTCAGAGGGCATTAAAGGGATGCAGATTCTACTAACCATGTCATAGACTCTACCAAGAAGCCTGCCCATGAGTCCCTGAGGACACACCACCCATAGATACCCCCAGCTAGCCCATAGACAGCACCAGTCCTCCATGAACCCCACCCACATACATTCTCACCCTGTGACCAGCTCCCTGTGCACACTCCCAATAGCAACAGCAAAAGCGAGCTTTGGCAGACAGCTAGTGAGTATACACAGAAAGTCTGTGCCAGCCCAAATCTGTGGGCCAGAGAGAGACCACAAACTTGAACTTATATGCCACCTTTGGGAAAGCAAAAGGAAGGCTGTCAGTGCTTGGCCTGGTGTGTTAACAGTGTAGAGAGATGACATAAAAGCTTTAAAATTCTGCCACTAAAGGGAGCAAGAAGTGTAAAACAGATGTATCCATAGAAGGTCTGAAAAGCCTCAGAATCCCTAGCAGAAGGAATTTATCGCCCAAAGGAAGTTAGCAAAAACTAGAGGAGCTGACTGCTATTTCAAATGTGAAGACAGCAATGCAAAACTTCAAAGAACATAAAAAATTTAAGGAAACATGACACCACCAATAGATCACAATGATTCTCCAGTAACTGATCCCAAAGATATGGAGATCTCAATTTACCTGATAAAAAATTCAAAAGAACTGTTTAATGAAACTCAGTGAATTACAGAAAAGCACAGAAAGATAATTCAAGGGAATCAGGAAACAGTGCAAATCATGAACAAAATGAGAAGTTTAACAAAGATATAAAAATTATAAAAAAAAACCAAACAGAAATTCTGGAGCTGAAGAATACAATGAATGAGATGGAAAAAAAAATGTGATGGAGAGCATCAATAGCAGAATGGGTCAAGCAAAGAAAGAATCTGTGAGTTAGAAGACAGGAACTTTAAAATTACCCAGTCAGAGGAGAACAAAGAAGAAGAAATTGAAAAGAGTGAAGAAAGCTTACTTGATCTGTGGAATCCCATCAAAAGAAATAATCTACAAAGTATTCGAGTTCCAAAAGAAGAGAGGGAGAATGGAGCACAGATCTTAATTAATAATGGCTGAGAACTTCTCAAATCTGGGGAGATGTTTAGATATCCAAGTTCATGAAGCCCATAGGTCACCAAACAAATTCAACTTAAAGAAATCTTTGCCAAAATACATCATAATAAAACTGTCAAAAATCAAAAACAAAGGGAGAATCTCCATTTTTAGTCTGCTTCCCCAAAAACCCAACCCAAGATAGTATATTTGTTATGAGTATTATTTAACAAAGGGACAACAATGTTGGTTTCACTTCTCACCATTATGGAGAAAACAATCCACTGATTTCTCACTACTTTTCTTGTGGATCGCTGATAGTCAACTAAATGGAAGGAGAGAAGAAAATGTACAGGAATTACATTTTTTAAAAATTCAACATTGTACTGTGCATCTCACTTGCCACCATGAAATGGGGCTACCTGCTCCAAGAGTTTGGGCAGAATTGGCCAGATGGCTTCCCACATCTTTTAGAGTTCATGATCTAGAAGCAGGAGGGCTAAGTACTGAATTAGACTAACAATCCCATATCTAGTAGTCATTTTTGTGTTTAGGAGACATTTAAAACTCTAAATTTTGTATTCATTTAGAACCACTCATTGTGGCTCTAAGTAAATACACTGTGCCTATGTAGTTCTTGTTTCTCCACTCTGTGAGTTCAAACAGATGCAAAGAAGGCTAACAAAAAATGATCTACACAATGGATAGTTTCTAAGTAAGAGGCAGGAGAGCCTTTAAAATGAGCCATTCTTTTTTATGGCTGAGTAGTATTCCATTGTGTGTGTGTGCGTGCGTGCCACATCTCCTTTATCCATTCATCTGTTGATGGACATTTAAGTTGCTTCCATATCTTGGCCATTGTAAATAATGCTGCTATGAACATTGGGTTGCTTGTATCTTTTTGAATTAAGGTGTTTGTTTATTTAGGACATATACCCAAGAGTGGAATTGCTGGGTCATATGGTAGCTGTATGTTTAGTTTTTTGAGAAAACTCCATACTATTTTCCACAGTGGCTGTACCAAATTACATTCCCACCAACAGTGTGCAAGGGTTTCCTTTTCTCCACATCCTCACCAACATTTGTTATTTCTGTTCTTTTTGATGATAGCCATTCTGACAGGTGTCAGGATATCTCATTGTGGCTTTGGTTTGCATTTTCCTGCTGATTAGTGATGTTGAGCATCTTTTCATGTGCCTGTTGGCCATCTGTATTTCCTTTTTGGAAAAATATGTATTCAGTTCTTCTGCCCATTTTTTAATTAGCTTGTTTGGTTTTTTGATGTTGAGTTTTATGAGCTGTTCATATATGTTGGATATTAACCCCTTATCAGTCATTTGCAAATATTTTCAACCATTCAGTAGGTTGTCTTTTTGTTTTGTCAATAGTTTCCTTTTCTGTACAAAAACTTTTAAGTGGAATTAGGTCCCATTTTTTAATTTTTGCTTTTATTTCCTTTGCTTTAGGAGACAGATCCAAAAAATATTGCTACAATTTATGTCAAAGGGTGTTCTGCCTGTTTTCCTCTAGAAGTTTTATGGTTTCTGGTCTTACATTTAGGTCTTTAATCCATTTTGAGTTTATTTTTGTATATGGTGTTAGAAAATGTTCTAATTTTATTCTTTTACTTGTAGCTGTTCAGTTTTCCCAGCACCACTTATTGAAGAGACTGTCTTTTCTCCATTGTATATTCTTGCCTCCTTTATCATAGATTAATTGACTGTAGGTGTGTGGATTTCTGGGCTCTCTATTCTGTGCCATTGGTCTGTGTGTCTGTTTTTGTGCCAGTACCATGCTGTTTTGATTACTGTAGCTTTGTAGTATTGTCTGAAGTCAGGGAGCATGATTCTCAAGGTTGTTTTGGCTATTCAGGGTCTTTGTGTTTCCAAACAAATTTTAAAATTATTTGTTCATGTTCTGTGAAGTATCCTCTTAGGATTTTTGTAAGGATTGCTTTGAATCTGTAGATTGCATTAGGTAGTATGGTCATTTTAATGATATTATTTCTTCCAATCCAAGAACACAGTATACCTTTCCATCTGTTTTTTTCATCTTCAATTTTTTTCATAAGTGTCTATGGTTTTCTGAATACAGGTCTTTTACCTCCTTAGGTAGGTTTATTCCTAGGTATTTTATTCTTTTTGATGCACTGGTAAATGGGATTATTTCCTTAATTTCTCTTTCTTATAGTTGTTATTAGTATATACAAATGCAGCAGGTTTCTGTATGTTAATTTTGTATCCTGCAACTTTACCGAATTCATTGATGAGCTATAGTAGTTTTCTGGTGGCTTTGTTAGGATATTCTCTGTATAGTATCATGTCATCTACAAACAGTGACAGCTTTACTTCTTCCTTGCCAGTTTAGATTCTTTTTATTTCTATTTTTTGTCTGATTGCTGTGGCTATCCAATACTTATGCTATGTTGAATAAAAGTGGTGAGATTGGGCATCCTTGTCTTGTTCCTGCTCTTAGAGGAAATGCTTTCAGTTTTTCACCATTGAGTATGATGTTAGCTGTGGGTTTGTCATATATGGCCTTTATTATGTTGTGATAGGCTCCCTCTGTGCCCACTTTCTGGAGAGTTTTTATCATGAATGGATGTTGAATTTTGTCAAAAGCTTTTTCTGCATCTATTGAGATGATCATATGGTTTTTATCCTTCAATTTGTTAACTTGGTATATCACACTGATTGATTGTGGATACTGAAAAATCCTTGCATCCCTGGGATAAATCCCACTTGATCATGGTGTATGATCCTTTTAGTGTATTGTTAGATTCAGTTTGCTAATATTTTGTTGAGGATTTTTGGGTCTATGTTCATCGTATTGGCCTATAATATTCTTTTTTATGATATTTTTGTCTGATTTTCATATAAGGGTGATTCTGGCCTCATAGAATGAGTTCAGAAGTGTTCCTTCCTCTGCAATTTTTTGGAATTGTGTGTATATTAAATAGCCATGTGTGAATATTTAAACTTATACTTAAATTAATAAAGTCAAAGATAAGTAAAAATTCGGTTCATCACTTACACTAGTCACATTTTAAGTGCTCACTAGCCATGTGTGACTGTTGTCCAGTACAGATATCAAACATGTCCATCATCACAAAACTGTTCTATGGACAGCACTCTCTTGAATAAGAGGAAAAGTTTAATCCATTCACAGAACTTGAGATATCATCTTTGGATATCAGATAGCCAGCACATATAGAACTTTCTTTTACCTTGCCACTTACAGCTTTCTAATTTTAGAAGTTTTGTGGCCTAAGATTATATATTATCTTGTTCATCCATTGTTTAATCCAACAAAATTACCAACCAAGTTAATTTCCCATCTGAGTTCTTAAATTTCCAGTCACACATTTTGCTTTTTTTAGTTGGATTTTTTTTCCTTTTATTCTAGTTTCATTTTATTTGATTTTTGTTTGTTTTTGCTCCAAGGTAAACTACTTTTGTCATCATGCAGATTTTTGCTCCATACAACATGGCTTCAATCCATAGTAGAAAGTGTGCTACTCTCTGTATAAGCCTTCAGATAAACAACTTCATAAGTAGCCTAGATCTGTATAAAATTCTGATTGCCTTTTTGTATAGTCATATTTTTGACCCATGGACTCCCTTTACTTAATTCACATTGGTACTAATTTATATCAGTTACCTAAAATAACCTACAAACTCTCCTGCTACACTCTTAACGATTCCTTAAATGATAAGATTTTTAATTTTAAAGAATATATTTAAGATTTATTTAATAGAGCATTTTATAAGCAGAGAAATATCATGGAGTCATAGTAGGACAAAGGATACATCAGGTATTTAAATTTTGCTCTTCAAAGAGAAAAGGAGGTTTTATTTTTAGTTTTAAGTAACTTTTCAAATGGAAAGCTATTCTAGACTTTGCTGAGTAGGTTGCTAAGTTTCTTCTTTTCATGAACTCTGCCAATAAAGAATGGGGGCCAAGTTAAGAAAGGTTGGGGGGGAGAAGGAACATCATATTTTTTTTAAAAGAACTTGAGGGTTTTGTTTTACATGAGTAAGTATGTGCATGTGTGTTGTAAGCATTTTGCAGCCACCTTGAGCCAGAGACAATTACAGAATTGCTTGTAAGATCCAGCCCTTTTTTCTTACAGATTCAGTTTAAATTCTAGTTAGGGTTTTTTCTTTTCTTTTCGTTTAATAAAATACACAAGACCCAAACCACAATTCAGCAAACTTGTTATTAAACTAAATAATGAAAACTTCAGTTGCCTTCAGTAATCAGGTTCCAGGGAGTGGGTTGTATCAATTCTTTTTAGCCAACATTTGGACTTTAGATTATAAACATGGCTCAGTGGAAAAATAAGAGGGGGAGCAGGAGGAGTTTTCATATCAGAGATTTAGTAAGAGTTCAGGTTGGTTTTTTTTTTTAGTGTAAATATGGTAAAGCCCAATTTGTAACAAATAAGAGAAGAAAACTTCATTTTCAGATACTTTAAATGATCTTTAGACATTGAAAAAAACAGATATTCTTGCTATACATGTTATTGGTCAATAAAAAAATCAGATGGAAAAGTCATAGCTTCTTGAATGCTTAGAATTTAAGACTAAAAAGTAATATCTCAAGTAAATATTAGAAATTGACTAAATTATAATTTTGTGTTTACTCAACTATTTCTCCTCCTAGGAGTTAGGCAGGCAAAGGAGAAAATCTACTCTGTTACTACACATTCACCCCATAAAAATCACTGCCATTTTATGGCTCCAAGTGATTCTGCAAGATGTTCCAGGATTTCAGAAAATAGAAACCCTATCCTAGCTTAGAGCTGAAGTCCTATGTATTTAAGGAAAAATCACATTGGCTCCTTTAGGTGGTTGCCTCATATGTATTTATTCTCTGTTTTATTTCATTTTGGTCTGTGGGAAGTGGGGACTTGAGAATTTCTCTTTTTATAGGAGGGACTTAGATATTCAGTCCAGTTACAAGGAGGGTGCGTAGAGAACCTGTACTTACAAAGCAAACCCAAAATTTGTGTGTTCATTTGGAATAGCTTTGTGGGGGGAGTAGGGGTTGATGGAAATAAAGGAGATGGCTAAAGTTCCTCCAAACAACCCTTGGAACTGTCTCTGTTCAAGGGTGTAATTTATAAAAATGGTAGAATCTCTATAAATCAACAACTCGTTTATCCAGCCTTATCAGAGAGTGAACTGTTACCCATAACTAAATTTTCCAAATAACTATGGCCAAGCATTTGAAGCACCAAAACTTTTTTTTGTTAACTATTTTAATGAAAATTTTCCTTAAAGATATTTCATACTTCCCTGACTTCTTAAACAATATAGCAAAAAGTAACTTTATCATGATGACTAGGCTTCTCAAGATGAAATCTGTAATAAATAAATAAATAAAAATTAAACATCTGCCCCCCCAAAAATGATGAAGTCTGTGACTCATCTGCACTGAGATATCAATAAGAATACTTGTTCAGTAGATGATGAATATCTGTTACGTACCAGGACTAGTACTAGTGAAGGTGCTAAGTAATCCAACAGCAAAGACAGAAACTGTGTCATCAGTGACAGAAGCCTGCAAAGATGCTGTAGTAGCACAAAGGAGCACCCTCATCCAATTTGAGACAGTGCTGCACTAAAGGAAAACAGGTTGTTAGGCTTTAATAGTCTTTATGCCTAATTTTTATAGTTCTTCTGTCTCCTACTTCAAAAACTGCCTGTTGTCCCTTCTCATTCCTATTAACTCCTTAAAGCCAAACATCATGAGAAACAAACTCATCTTTCTTTCTTAAAGTGGGGTAAACGTCCTGGCAAGTTTGTTGAATGCTTTTAGTTAAATCTGTGTTAATATTTCCAGTAGTCCTGTTCCTTCAATGTTCTAGACTATGCTACAAAAACCTGCTGCTAATAATGTATTAAGTAATGAAACTTACTAAAACAGTAACCCTATTTTACACATCATTCCACGCCATATAGAATCTGGATGACATTCCCACAGTGGTATTATCTCCTGTAGAATAAGGCACATGGGCTTAGTAATAACATTATTTTAGTCTTTTTTTTTCTTTACTTGACTATATTATGAATGTTTGACACTTTTGCAAATGCAGCATTAGAATATTTGAAGTATAAAAAAGGTAAACATTAAGCAGAAGATAACTGCTCTAAGATCAGTTTAGGCCACACGCTGATAAGTTACAAGAATTTAGTTTTTAGGATTAAGAATCAAATGAATTCTAGTGTATAGAGGAGATTCTGGTCACTGCTTGCTGCTTACCTTCCTTTTACTTCTTATATAATAGCATTATGTGTAGAATGAGCACTTGAACCTGGGAATCTCAGGAGCATTCTGAGAATACTCCCAGAATTGTCTTTAAGGGATATGAAGAAAACAGCAAAGCTTCCTGCAACCTCATCCTAGGACATTATTTTTGGCAGATAGGAGCAAAATTTGCCCTTGAGCCATTCTTTATCTAAGTCACACACGCCCAAGCTCTCAGACAGGGTACTTCCCTTCAAGAAGCCTCAGTTTCTCCATGTATACTATAATCACATTGGACCCTCTGATTTCCAAGGCCCATTATTTCTCTAATACTCTGTGATTCTAAAGGGAGATCAACGACCCCAGAGAATGAATGGAGGCCTCTAGGATGTCTCTATGTCTTTGTTTGTCACATCCCAACCACAGCTGTTGCGAAGTCCCAGAATAGGATCATTTTTATTAGTACCCAGATGGCTCCTTCTCCATTTAGTGTCTTGCCATGTAACCTCCACGTAGCAGTGCAGAAGAAAATGAAGTGTGAGATCAATTCAGACAGTGGAATTGGAAAACATGCTGCCACAGTCATCCTGAAGGACTAGAGTATAGCCATTTTTCATAATTTATAAGCTTTAAGTACTCTGTTTTTCTACAGTTGGGAAAAAATGATGGCTTTAAGTATCTGAAGAGAATAAAAATTAGGATATTCATTAACAAATATTAACAGAAGTCTACTGAAAACCATCACCATTGAGTAGTGCAGGAAAATGCTACAGTCTTAGCACCAACTCCTTACACAACATGAATATAAAATTATGACCAAATTTTGTGGGCAATGAGAATGACTTTATAAAGAATGTGTACCCAGTTCATTTCAATAATGACATATGTTCAAAATTAATAATTTATAAGAAATAAAACAGTTCTTTGTCTCAATACTAATAGTTTATAATGAATGTGAAAAGCAAAGAAAATTCAATTAGTTCAGAGTGAGAAACATCATCTTGCTACCAAATACTTCAACATGGAACTCATACTCAACGGCACAATATAAATTTGTAGAAGGATAAAATCTTTGAAATTCTAACAGCACTCTGAAGGAGAAATTACAGGCAAAACCCATTTTTTTGTACTTCATGGATATTGCATTTTTTACAAATTGAAGACTCATGGCAAGCCTGCTACGAGTGTGTCTGTCAGCCCCATTTTTCCAAGAGCATTTGCTCACTTCATATCTCTGTGCCACATTTTGGTAATTCTCACAATATTCCTAACTTTTTCATTATTATTATTATATTTGTTATGGTGATTTGTGATCAGTGATCATTGATGTTACTATCTTAAGGTTTTGGGGCACCATGTACCACATCTGTATAAGATGGCAAACTTAATAAATGTGTGTTCTGACTGCTCCACCAAATAGCCGTTCCCCAACCCCTCTGCCTCTCCTCAGGCCTCCCTATTTCCTGAGGCACAATATTGAAATTAGGCCAATTAATAACCCTATAACGTCTCTCATTTAAAATCAAGAGCTAGAAAAGATTAAGCTTAGTGAGGAAGGCATGTCAAAACCCGAGATAGGCTGAAAGCTAGGCCTTTTGTGCCAAACAGCCATGTTGTGAAGGAAAAGGAAAAGTTCTTAAAGGAAATGAAAAGTCCTACTCCAGTGAACACATGAATAAGAAAGCAAAACAGCCTTATTGCTGATATGGAGAAAGTTTTAGTGCTCTGGATAGACAAAAACAGACACAATGTTCCCTTCAGCCAAAGATGAACCTGCAATATTGCCGAGGTATGCCTGTAAATATTAGTAGGAAGTAGCTAATTGAACATGCCCATTTAATTTTTAACATCTTTATTGGAGTATAATTGCTTTACAATGGTGTGTTAGTTTCTGCTTTATAAAAAAGTGAATCAGCTATACATATACATATATCCCCATATCCCCTCCCTCTTGTGTCTCCCTCCCACCCTTCTAAGTGGTCACAAAGCACCGAGCTGATCTCCTTGTGCTATGCAGTTGCTTCCCACTAGCTATCTATTTTACGTTTGGTAGTGTACATATGCCCATGCCGCTCTCTCACTTCATCCCAGCTTACCCTTCCCCCTCCCCATGTCCTCAAGTCCATTCTCTGTGTCTTTATTCCTGGCCTGCCCCTAGGTTCTTCATAACCTTTTTTTTTTTTTTTTTTAGATTCCATATATATGTGTTAGCATACGGTATTTGTTCTTCTCTTTCTGAGTTACTTCACTCTGTATGACAGACTGTAGGTCCATCCACCTCACTACAAATAACTCAATTTCGTTTCGTTTTATGGCTGAGTAATATTCCATTGTATATATGTGCCACATCTTCTTTATCCATTCATCTGTCGATGGACACTTAGGTTGCTTCCATGTCCTGGCTATTGTAAATAGAGCTGCAATGAACATTGTGGTACATGACTCTTTTTGAATTATGGTTTTCTCAGGGTATATGCCCAGTAGTGGATTGCTCGGTCGTATGGGAAGAACATGCCCTTTTTTTTTTTTTTGAATTTTTCAATTTTGTTGTATTTATTTTTTTATACAGCAAGTTCTTATTAGTCATCAATTTTATACACATCAGTGTATACATGTCAATCCCAATCACCCAATTCATCACACCACCACCCCCACCACCACCCCCCCGCCGCTTTCCTCCCTTGGTGTCCATATGTTTGTTCTCTACATCTGTGTCTCAATTTCTACCCTGCAAACCGGTTGATCTGTACCATTTTTCTAGGTTGTACATATATGCATTAATATATGATATTTGTTTTTCTCTTTCTGACTTACTTCACTCTGTATAACAGTCTCTAGATCCATCCAGGTCTCTACAAATGACCCAATTTCGTTCCTTTTCATGGCTGAGTAATAGCTCACTGTATATATGTACCACATCTTCTTTATCTGTTTGTCTCTCCATGGGCATTTAGCTTGCTTCCATGACCTGGCTATTGTAAATAGTGCTGCAATGAACATTGGGGTGCATGTGTCTTTTTGAATTATGGTTTTCTCTGGGTATATGCTCAGTAGTGGGATTGCTGGGTCATATGGTAATTCTATTTTTAGTTTTTTAAGGAACCTTCATACTGTTCTCCATAGTAGCTGTATCAATTTACATTCCCACCAACAGTACAGGAGGGTTCCCTTTTCTCCACACCCTATCCAGCATTTGTTTTTTGTAGATTTTCTGATGATGCCCATTTTAACTGGTGTGAGGTGATACCTCAGTGAAGTTTTGATTTGCATTTCACTAATAGTTAGTGATGTTGAGCAGCTTTTCATGTGCTTCTTGGCCATCTGTATGTCTTCTTTGGAGAAATGTCTATTTAGGTCTTCTGCCCATTTTTGGATTCGGTTCTTTGTTTTTTTAGTATTGAGCTGCATGAGCTGTTTATATATTTTGGAGATTAATCCTTTGTCTTTTGATTCATTTGCAAATATTTTCTCCCATTCTGAGTGTTGTCTTTTCATCTTGTTTATGGTTTCCTTTGCTATACAAAAGCTTTGAGGTTTCATTAAGTTGCATTTGTTTATTTTTTTTTTATTTCCATTACTCTAGGAGGTGAATCAAAAAAGATCTTGCTCTGATTTATGTCAAAGAGGGTTCTTCCTATGTTTTCCTCAAACAGTTTTATAGTATCTGGTCTTACATTTAGGTCTCTAATAAATTTTGAGTTTATTTTTGTGTATGGTGTTAGGGAGTGTTCTAATTTCATTCTTTTACATGTAGCTGTCCAGTTTTCCCAGCACCACTTATTGAAGAGACTGTCTTTTCTCCATTGTATATCCTTGCCTCCTTTGTAATAGTTTAGTTGACCATAGGTGCATGGGTTTATCTCTGGGCTTTCTATCTTGTTCTATTGATCTATGTTTCTGTTTTTGTGCCAGTACCATATTGTCTTGATTACTGTAGCTTTGTAGTATAGTCTGAAGTCAGGGAGTCTAACTCCTCCAACTCTGTTTTTTTTTTCTCTCAAGACTGCTTTGGCTATTCGGGGTCTTTTGTGTCTCCATACAGGTTTTAAGATTTTTTGTTCTAGTTCTGTAAAAAATGCCATTGGTAATTTGATAGGGATTGCATTGAATCTGTAGATTGCATTGGGTAGTATAGTCATTTTCACAATATTGATTCTTCCAATCCAAGAACATGGTATATCTCTCCATCTGTTGGTATCATCTTTAATTTCTTTCATCAGTGTCTTATAGTTTTCTGCATACAGGTCTTTTGTCTCCCTAGGTAGGTTTATTCCTATGTATTTTATTCTTTAAATTGCAGTGGTAAATGGGTAAATGTAAATGGGTAAAGTGGTAAATGGGAGTGTTTCCTTAATTTCTCTTTCAGATTTTTCATCATTAGTCTATAGGAATGCAAGAGATTTCTGTGCATTAATTTTGTATCCTGCAACTTTACCAAATTCATTGATTAGCTCTAGTAGTTTTCTGGTGGCATCTTTAGGATTCTCTATGTATAGTATCTGCAAACAGTGACAGTTTTACTTCTTCTTTTCCAATTTGTATTGCTTTTATTTCTTTCTCTTCTCTGATTGCCGTGGCTAGGACTTCCAAAACTATGTTGAATAATAGTGGTGAGAGTAGATATCCTTGTCTCGTTCCTGATCTTAGAGGAAATGGTTTCAGTTTTTCACCATTGAGATGTTTGCTGTGGGTTTGTCATATATTGCCTTTATTATGTTGAGTAGGTTCCCTCTATGCCCACTTTCTGGAGGGTATTTATCATATATGGGTGTTGAATTTTGTCAAAAGCTTTTTCTGCATCTATTGAGATGATCATATGGGGTTTATTCTTCAATTTGCTAATATGGTTTATCACATTGATTGATTTACATATATTGAAGAATGCTTGCATCCCTGGGATAAATCCCACTTGATCATGGTGTATGATCCTTTTAATGTGTTGTTGGATTCTGTTTGCTAGTATTTCGTTGAGGATTTTTGCATGTATATTCATCAATAATTTTGGTCTGTAATTTTCTTTTTTTGTAGTATCTTTGTCTGGTTTTGGTATCAGGGTGATGGTGGCCTCATAGAATGAGTTTGGGAGTGTCCCTTCTTCCGCAAATTTTTGGAAGAGTTTGAGAAGGATGGGTGTTAGCTCTTCTCTAAATGTCTGATAGAATTCGCCTGTGAAGCCATCTGGTCCTGGACTTTTGTTTGTTGGAAGATTTTAAATCACAGTTACAATTTCATTATTTGTGATTGGTCTGTTCTTATTTTCTATTTCTTCCTGGTTCAGTCTTGGAAGGTTATACCTTTCTAAGAATTTGTCCATTTCTTCCAGGTTGTCCATTTTATTGGCCTAGGGTTGCTTGTAGTAGTCTCTGAGGATGCTTTGTATTTCTGTGGTGTCTGTTTTTACTTCTCCTTTTTCATTTCTAATTTTATTGACTTGAGTCCTCTCCCTCTTTTTCTTGATGAACCTGGCTAATGGTTTATCAATTTTGTTTATCTTCTCAAAGAACCAGCTTTTAGTTTTATTGATCTTTGCTATAGTTTGCTTTGTTTCTATTTCATTTATTTCTGCTCTGATCTTTATGATTTCTTTCCTGCTAACTGTGGGTTTTGTTTGTTCTTCTTTCTCTAGTTGCTTCAGGTGTAAGGTTAGGTTGTTTATTTGAGATTTTTCTTGTTTCTTGAGGTAGGCTTGTATAGCTCTAAACTTCCCTCTTAGAAGTGCTTTTGCTGCATCCCATAGGTTTTGGATCATCATTTTTTCATTGTCATTTGGTCTAGGTATTTTTTGATTTCCTCTCTGATTTCTTCAGTGACCTCTTGGTTATTTAGTAACATATTGTTTAGTCTCCATGTGTTTGTGTTTTTTACATTCTTTTCCCTGTAATTCACTTCTAATCTCATAGCATTGTGGTCAGAAAAGATGCTTGATATGATTTCAATTTTCTTAAATTTACTATGTCTTGATTTGTGACCCAAGATATGATCTATCCTGGAAAATGTTCTGTGCACACTTGAGAAGAAAGTGTAATCTGCTGTTTCTGGATGGAATGTCCATAAATATCAATTAAATCTATCTAGTCTGTTGTGTCATTTAAAGTTTCTGTTTTCTTATTTATTTTCATTTTGGATGATCTGTCCATTGTTGTAAGTGAGGTGTTAAAGTTCCCCAGTATTATTGTGTTACTGTCAATTTCCTCTTTTATAGCTGTTAGCAGTTGCCTTATGTGTTGAGGTGCTCCTATGTCAGGTGCATATATATTTGTAATTGTTATATCTTCTTCTTGGATTGATCACTTGATCATTATGGAATGTCCTTCCTTATCTCTTGTAACATTCTTTATTTTAAAGTCTATTTTATCTGATATGAGTTTTGCTACTCCAGCTTTCTTTTGATTTCCATTTGCATGGAATATCTTTTTCCATCCCCTCACTTTCAGTCTTTATGTGTTCCTAAGTCTGAAGTGGGTCTCTTGTACAGCATATATATAGGTCTTGTTTTTGGATCTATTCAGCAAGCCTGTGTCTTTTGGTTGGAGCATTTAATCCATTCACTTTTAAGGTAATAATCAATATATATGTTACTATGACCATTTTCTGAATTGTTTGGGTTTGTTTTTGTAGGTCCTTTTCTTCTCTTGTGTTTCCCACTTAGAGAAGTTCCTTTAGCATTTGTTGTAGAGCTGGTTTGGTGGTGCTGAATTCTCTTAGCTGTTGCTTGTCTGTATAGCTTTTGACTTCTCCATCGAATCTGAATGAGATCCTTGCCAGGTAGAGTAATCATGGTTGTAGGTTCTTCCCTTTCATCACCTTAAGTATATCATGACACTCCCGTCTGGCTTGTAGAGTTTCTGCTGAGAGATCAGCTGTTAACCTTATGGGAGTTCCCTTGTATGTTATTTGTTGTTTTTCCCTTGCTGCTTTCAATAATTTTTCTTTGTCTTTCATTTTTGCCAGTTTGATTACTATGTGTCTCGGTGTGTTTCTCCTTGGGTTTATCCTGTATGGGACTCTCTGCACTTCCTGGACTTGGGTGGCTATTTCCTTTCCCGTGTTAGGAAAGTTTTTGACTATAATCTCTTCAAATATTTTCTCAGGTCCTTTGTCTCTCTTCTCCTTCTGGGACCCCTATAATGTGAATGTTGTCCCAGAGGTCTCTTAGGCTGTCTTCATTTCTTTTCATTCTTTTTTCTTTAGTCCGTTCTGCAGCAGTGAATTCCACCATTCTGCCTTCCAGGTCACTTATCCGTTCTTCTGCGTCAGTTATTCTGCTAGTGATTCCTTCTAGTGTAGTTTTCATTTCAGTTATTGTATTGTTCACCTCTGTTTGATTGTTCTTTAATTCTTCTAGGTCTTTGTTAAACATTTCTTGCATCTTCTAGATCTTTGCTTCTATTCTTTTTCCGAGGTCCTGGATCATCTTCACTATCATTATTCTGAATTCTTTTTCTGGAAGGTTGCCTATCTGCACTTCATTTAGTTGTTTTTCTGGGGTTTTATCTTGTATCTTCATCTGCTACATAGCCCTCTGCCTTTTCATCTTATCTATCTTTCTGTGAATGTGGTTTTTGCTCCACTGGCTGCAGGATTGTAGTTCTCTTGTTTCTGCTGTCTGCCCTCTAGTGGATGAGGCTATCTCAGAGGCTTGTGCAAGTTTCCTAATGGGAGGGGCTGTTGCTGGGTAGAGCTGTCTGTTGCTCTGGTGGGCAGAACTCAGTAAAACTTTAATCCACTTGACTGTTGATGGGTGGGGCTGGGTTTCCTCCCTGTTGGTTGTTTGGCCTGAGGCAAGCCAACACTGGAGCCTACCTGGGCTCTTTGGTGGGGCTAATGGTGGACCCTGGGAGGGCTCATGCCAAGGAGTACTTCCCAGAACTTCTGCCACTGGTGTCCTTTCCCCACGGTGTGCCACATCCACCACCCGACTCTGCAGGAGAGCCTCGAATACTAGCTGGTCGGTCTGGTTCAGTCTCCCCTGGTGTCACTGCTCCTTCCCCTGGGTCCTGATGCATACACTACTTTGTGTGTGCCCTCCAAGAGTGGAGTCTCTGTTTCCCCCAGTCTTTTTGAAGTCTTACAGTCAAATCCCACTAGCCTTCAAAGTCTGATTCTCTAGGAATTCCTCCTGCTGTTGCCAGACCCCCAGGTTGGGAATCTGACATGGGGCTCATAACCTTCACTCCAGTAGGTGGAATTCTGTCAGTATAAGTGTTCTCTGGTGTGTGAGTCACCCACCCAGCAGTCATAGGATTTGATTTTATTGTGATTGCGCCCCTCCTTCCATCTCACTGTGGCCTCTCCTTTGTCTTTGGATGTGGGGGATCTTTTTTGGTGATTTCCAATGTCTTCCTGTCAATGATTGTCCAGCAGCTAGTTGTGATTCTGGTGTTCTTGCAAGAGGGAGTGAGAGCACATCCTTTTTCTCTGCCATCTTGGTTCCTGTCATTTCTTTTTCTAAGTGCCCCCAAATTAAACAGCTTATGCTGAGTTCTGCTATCTAGTCTCATGCCCATTTTTAAAATACCTTCTCATCCCCTATAATACAACCTTCAAATTGACAAACTTCCCAATTTCTATAAAGTGATTGCATCATTATCCTTGCCATAATTGATCCTTCCTTCTCCCTATCTCTTATACAGCCCCCATATCTAAATATTAAACAGATTCTCTCCTATATTCCTTTGCAAAATCTCAAATTCCACCCCACTCTCTCCAAGCCTTTTGCCATTACCCCAGTGATGGGTCGGAACTTAAATAGGCTCATTTTCTACCTCTAATAGAGGTTAAAATTTTTTCTGATAGAAAATCATAATAGGATGAGAGCTACAAAACCATGAAGCTCAACCCTCATACTTTACAGATAAGGAAAAAGAGGGCCAACCCTGTCAACTACCTGGGCTACCATGGCCCTAGATGGCAAGTGCTGACCATAGTGTGAGAACTAGAGCTGAATTTACAGCATGGCACTCTATAATCTGTGGGAAATATGATCTGTTAATGCCAGCCAAGGAGCAATGAAGAACTAAGAGGGTACTAAAAGAAGAGCATCGAGAGAGATGAGTGAAAGACACCGAAGACACACACTCTGTTGACTTCCCAATATTGCTTCATGCTGGCCCCAAAGAGGGCTATTTACTGAATGTGTCCTTGAAGCCAATAATGAGAGCATTCTCACTGCTCATGTGTACATGCAGTTGTCACTACTGGTCTGCCTCCTGGGAGGGCTGGATGCTATCACTGCACTGATGCGATTTTCACCTACATAATGCACATAAACTTTTCATTAAATTATAAGTTTAAGAAAAATATACCATTGTGACATTAAAGTCAGGCTTATCTCTTTTTTTATTGAAGTATAGTTGATTTACAATATTGTGTTAGTTTCGGGTGTACAGCAAAGTAATTCCATTTTATATATATTATATATATATATATTTTTTCAGATTATTTTTCATTATAGCTTATTAAAAGATCATGAATATAGTTCCCTGTGCTATATAGTAAATCCTTGTTGCTTATCTATTTTATGTATAGTAGTATGTATCTGTTAGTCTCCCATACTCCTATTTTATAACTCCCCCACTCCCTTTCCCCTTTGGTAACCGTAAGTTTGTTTTCTATGTGTCTGAGTCTGTTTCTGTTTAATACATACATTCATTTGTATTACTTTTTAGATTCCACATATAAGTGATATCATATATTTGTCTTTGTCTGACTTACTTCACATAGTATAATATTATCTAGGTCCATCCATGTTGCTACAAATGGCAATATTTCATTCCTTTTTATAATGTTGAGTAATACTATTATATATATATATTTGATCCTTCAAATATATATATTTATACACACACACACACATATATATACCACTTCTTCTTGAGCCTATTGGCATTTGGGTTGGTTCCATGTCTTGGCTATTGTACTTGGTGCTGCTATGAACAGAGGGATATGTGTATCTTTTCGAATTAGAGTTTTCATTGTTTCAAGATATATGCCCAGGAGTGGGATTGCTGGGTCATGTGGTAGTTCTATTTTTAGTTTTTTAAGGAATCTCCATACTGTCTTCCATAGTGGCTGCACCAATTTACATTCCCACCAACAGTGTAGGAGGGTTCCCTTTTTTCCACACCCTCTCCAGCATTTATTATTTGTAGACTTTTTTTTTATAAAGCTTTTTTTTTTTTTTTTGGCTGCATTGGGTCTTCGTTACTGCATGCGGGCTTTCTCTAGTTGCGGTGAGCAGGGGCTACGCTTCATTGTGGTGCACGGGCTTATTGTAGTGGCTTCTCGTTGTGGAGCATGGGCTCTAGGCATGTGGGCTTCAGTAGTTGCAATGCGTGGGCTCAGTAGTTGTGGCTCAAGGACTGTAAGCACAGGCTCAGTAGTTGTGGCGCACGGGCTTAGTTGCTCCACAGCATGTGGGATCTTCCTGGACCAGGGCTTGAACCTGTGCCCCCTGCATTGGCAGGCAGATTCTTAACCACTCTGCCACCAGGGATGTCCCTATTTGTAGACTTTTTGATGATAGCCATTCTGACTGGTGTGAAGTGATATCTCATTATGGTTTTGATTTGCTTTTCTCTAATAATTAGTGATGTTGAGCATCTTTTCATGTGCCTGTTGGTCATCTGTATGTCTTCTTTGGAGAAATGTCTATTTAGGTTTTCTGCCCATTTTTTGATTGGGTGGTTTGGTTTTTTGATATTGAGTTGTATGAGCTGCTTGTATATTTTAGATATTAACCCCTTGTTGGTTGCATCATTTTCAAATATTTTCTCCCATTCAATAGGTTGTCTTTTTGTTTTGTTGATGGTTTCCTTTGCTATACAAAAGTTTTTAAGTTTGATTAGGTCCCATTTGTTCATTTTTGCTTTTATTTCTTTTGCCTTCAGAAACTGATTTAAGAAAATATTGCTACAACTTATGTCCAAGAATGTTCTGCCTGTGTTCTCGTGTTTTATGGTGTCATGTCTTATATTTAGATCATTTAACCATTTTGAGTTTATTTTTGTATATGGTGTGAGGGACTGTTCTATTTCATTGATTTACATGTAGCTGTCTAGCTTTCCCAGCACCACTTGTTGACGAGACTGTATTTACCCCATTGTGTACTCTAAGTAGATTAATTGACTGTATGTGTGTGGGTTTATTTCTGGGCTCTATAGGTCTGTTCCATTGACCCATATATCTCTTTTTTTTTGCCAATACCATAATGTTCTGATTACTGTAGCTTTGTAGTATTGTCTAAAGTCTGGAAGGGTTGTGCCTCCAGCTTTGTTCTTTTTCCTCAGGATTGCTTTTGCAATTCTAAGTCTTTTGTGGTTCCATATAAATTTTAGGATTATTTGTTCTAATTCTGTGAAAAATGTCATGGGTATTTTGATAGGGATTGCATTAAATTTGTAGATTGCTTCAGGCAGTATGACCAATTTGATAATATTAATTTTTCTAATCCAAGAGCATAGGATATCTTCCCATTTCTTTGAATCATCTTCAATTTCTTTTGTTACTGTTTTATAGTTTTTAGCAAATAGTTCTTTCACCTCCTTGGTTAAGCTTATTCCTATTTACTTTTTTTGGACACAATTTTAAATGGAAATTTTTTTAACTTTCTCTTTCTGATACTTCATTGCAGTGTAAAGAAATGCAACAGATTTCTGTATATTTATCTTGTGTTCTGCTACCTTGCTGAATTCATGTATTAGATCTAATACTTTTTGTGTGGAGACTTTAGGTTTCTCTATATAGAGTATCTTGTCATCTGCAAATGGTGACAGTTTTACCTCTTCCCTTCCAATTTGGATACCTTTTATTTCTTTTTCTTACTTGATTGCTGTGGCTACAGCTTCCAATATGATGTTGAATAGCAGTGGAGAGGGTGGGCATCCTTATCTTGTTCCTGAATTTAGCAGGAAGGCCTTCAGCTTTTCACCATTGAGTATTAGGTTGGCTGTGGGTTTGTCGTAAATGACTTTATTATGTTGAGATATGTTCCCTCTATACCCATTTTGGTGAGAGTTTTTATCATGAATGGATGTTGACTTTGGTCAAATGCTTTTTCTGTGTCTTTTGAGATTATCACATGTTTTTTGCCTTTCCCTTTCTTAATGTGGTATATCACATTGATTTATTTGTGTATGTTGAACCATCCTTACGACCCTGGGATAAATCCAACTTCATCATGATGTAGGTCTTTTTTTGTATTGTTGGGTTCAGTTTGCTAATATTTTGTTGAGGATTTTTGCATCTATATTCATCAAAGATATTGGCCTGTAACTTTCTTTTCTGGTAGTGTCTTTGTTTGGTTTTGGTATCAGGGTGATGGCTTCACAGAATGAATTTGAGAGTGTTCCTTCCTCTTCAGTTTTTTTTTTTTAATAGTTTGAGAAGGATAGGTATAAGTTCTTGGTATGTTTGGTAGAATTCCCCAGTGAAGCCATCTGGTTCTGGATTTTTGTTTGCAGGGAGTTTTTTTAAATTATTATTGCAGATTCTATTTTACATCTAGTGATCAGTCTGCTCAAATCATCTGTTTCTTCTTGACTCAGCTTTGGCAGGCTGTTTCTAAAAACTTGTCCATTTCTAGGTTTCCAATCTATTGGCATATAATTATTCATAGTATTCTTTTATGATTTTTTGTACTTCTGCAGTATCCATTATTATTTCTCCACTTTCATTTCTTATTTTGTTTATTTGGGTCCTCTTTCTTTTCTTCTTGGTGAGCCTGGCTAGAGGTTTGTCAATTTTGTTTCTCTTTTCAAAAAAACAGCTCTTGGTTTCATTGATGCTTTCAATTGCTATTCTTTTCTCTACTTAATTTATTTTCTCTCTGATCTTTATTATTTCCTTCCTTTTGCTGACTTTGAGTTTTGTTCTTCTCTTTTCTGATTTTTTAAGTGGTAGGTTAGGTTGTCTGAGATTTTTCTTGTTCCTTGAGGAAGGTCTGTATTACTATGAACTTCCCTTTTAGAACTGCTTTGCTGCATCCCATAGTTTTTGTAAAGTTGTGTTTTCATTGTCAATTGTCTTGAAGTATTTTCTGATTTCATTATTGACCCATTGGTTTGTTATAGCATCTTGTTTAGTCTCCATGTGTTCTCTTCCCATTTTTCTTTTTGTGGTTGATTTCTAGTTTCATACCATTGTGGTTAGAAAAGATACTTGAAATAATTTCTAGCCTCTTAAATTTGTTGAGGCTTGTTTTGTGACCTAATATGTGGTCTATCCTAGAGAATGTTCCATGCACACTTGGAAAGAATGTGTATTCTGGGTGTTTTGGATGTAGGGTCCTGTAGATATCAAATAAGTCCACCTTGTCTATTGTATCATTTAGGACCTCTGTTGCCTTATTGGTTTTCTGTCTAGAATATCTGTCCATTGATGTCAGTGGGGTTTTAAAGACTCCTACTATTGTATTCCTGTCAAGTTCTCCCTCTATGTCTGCTAGTATTTGTTTTATATCTTTCAGTGTTCCTATATTGGGTGCATGCACATTAACAAGTGTAATATCCTCTTCTTGTATTGGTCCCTTTTTCATAATATAATGTACTTCTTTGTCCCTCCTTTTGGACTTTGTTTTAAAGTCTATTTTGTCTGATATGAGTATTGCTACCCCTGCTTTCTTGTCATTTCCATTTGCATGAAATATCTTTTTCCATCTTCTTACTTTCAGTCTGTGTGTGTCTTTCGCCTTGAAGTGAGTCTCTTGTAAGTGACATATTGTAGGTTCTTGTTTTCTTATCCAGTCTGCTGCTCTGTGTCTTTTGATCAGAGCATTTGTTCCATTGACATTTAAAGTAATTATTGATAGGTATGTACTTATTGCCATTTTAAACTGTGTTTTCCTGTCAATATTGTAGTTCTTTGTTTCTTCTTTTTGTTTTTTCTTTTGTGCTTTGATGGTTCTTTTGTATTATGCTTGAGTTCCTTTCTTTTTGGTATTTGTGAACCTATGGTATGTCCTTGATCTGTGGTTACCCTGGTTTTCAAGTATGTTGACCCCTAACTATATCTATTTGCTTTAAACTGATAGTCATACAAGCTTAAACACACTCTAAACAATCCACATTTTTATAGTTCACTCCCCCACACTCTTTGATTTTGATGTCCTATTTTATATCTTATCCTTTTGCTGCTAATTGTAGTTATAATCACTTTCACAAAAAATTTTTGATTGTTTTTTAATCTATGTACTGGCTTAAGTGATCTTCAATCCTTTTATATATTTGCCTTTTCTATTGTGACTATCCCTTTCCTATAGATTCTTGTTTCTTTTCTGTTTAGAGAAGACCCTTCAATATATCTTCTAGAATAGGTTTAGTATTGCTGAATTCTTTTGGGTTTCGCTTGTCTGAGAAATTCTTTCTCTCTCCTTCTATTCTAGATGATAATTTTGCTGGGTAGAGTTGCAGGTTTTCCCTTTCAGGACTTTGAATATATCATGCCACTCCCTTCTGACCTGCAAAATTTCTGCAGAGAAATCAGCTGATAGCCTTATGGAGGTTCTCATGTAACTGACTCTTTGTTTTCTCTTGCTTTTAGAATCCTCTCTTTAAGTTTTGCCTTTTTAATTATATGTGTTGGTGTGGATCTGTTTGAGTTCATCTTGTTTGGGATCCTCTGTGCTTCTTGCACTTGGATATCTGTTTCCTTCTTTAGGTTTGGGAAGTTTTCAGCAATAATTTCTCCAAATACACTTTCAATCCCCTTTTCTCTCTCTTTTCCTTCTGGAACCCAGCTTATGCATAGTTTGGCATGCTTTATATTATCCTATAAATTTTGTATGCTGCTTTCATTTTATTCATTTGTCTTTCTGTCTGCTTTTCTGATTGGGTGATTTCCATTAGTATGTCCTCCAGATCACATATTCATTCTTCTGTGTTATTTAGTCTATTCATTGCTTCTAGATTTGATTTTATCTCACTGAGTTGTCTAATTTTGATTTGATATTTTCTAGTTTGTTACTACAGTGATCTGCATTTCTATCAATCTTTTAATTCCTTTAGCATTTTTATTACCTCCTTTTTGAACTCAGGGTATAGTAGACTGGTGAGGTCTGTTTCATTATTTGTTCTTTCAGGGGATTTCTTTTATTTTAATTTGGAGTAGTTTCTCTGCTTTTTCATTTTACTTAACTTTCTCTGTCTCTATGAATTTAGGAGAAACAGTTATCTACTGTGGTCTTGAAGGGGTATTTTTATTTGGAAGCATCCCTGTGTAGACTGTGAATCCAATATTCTGGTGCGAGGGCTGGTTTCAATATGGGTACCAGCCACATCTTTCCTCAGAGTTTGCTGGTTGTTATCCCCTTGATAGGGGAGTAACTGGTGAGGTGTCCAGAGCCTATGCTCTGGGTGGGGCCTCCTCCTTGCTCTGTGGCTGTTACAGCCCTGTCAGCGGTGGTGTCTGCTCCCCAGTTGTCAGAGTAAAAGCTCCGAGGGTCAGGTTCACTCAGGCTCCTTTGACCTTGAGTGCGTGACCTGCTCCACAGGAGGTGACTGCTGAAGCAATTGAGGCCCGTGTCGTCACAGCGAATCTATGCACTACCCATGCAGACATCTGCAGTTCTGTCTAGAAGCAGCCAAATGCCACATCTCTTTTCCTGTTATGTTTATCCCAGGCCTAGTGCTAGGCTGTGGTGTGGAATGGGCTGGTGCTGGGGGCTGGGACTTTGTGGCTTCAGGAACCAAGGTGGTTGTGCTGCTGCCTGAGAACTAGGCTGCCTCTGTTCCAGACCTCTCCCAGGACCTGTCCGTGCCAGATGCTGCTCCAAGTTGTGGTGTGGGGTGGGCAGAGCCAGTGAACTCCCTTTGGGAAACCAACCACTGCATATTCCTACCCAGGGGCTCTCCATCTGAGACTCAGCACCCCCTGAGCATCTCTGTGGCATCACCCTTTGCAGGCGCCGACAAAATCCACCACAGCTGGACCCACCCCTGCCATGCAAGCAGTGACAAAGAGCTCTGCAGTCTGGCCTGGACTATACCCCAGGCCCTCTGAGCTATCTTCACTAAGCTAGATAGAGTCCTCTCCCAGGGTCTGTCTGCCAGAGATTCAGCGCTTAGCCATTGCACATATTTGTAGCCCTGCCCGATGCATGCCTGATATTGGGAAGTGTGGCAAGCCAGCTGCCAATCTGTCTCTGTCCTGATTGTCAGCAAGCCAGCACACACGCACTCCTCACAAGTAGAGTCTGGGCTTCTCCAGCCCCTCTATCTGTCCCAGCAGATTTCCCAGCAGGCAAGGGGGCTCCCCAGGGTCTGCCCATGTAGACCTTTTCTCCTTTATAGATCCCTCCCAGGGACACCAGTCCTGTCCTGATTCCTTTTTTTCCTTCCTACTCAGTTATGTGGAGATCTTTCTTGCAGCTTTGGTTATATAGGAGATCTTCTGCCAGTCTCCAGCTGGTTTCCTGTGAGAAATGTTCCACATGTGGATGTATTTTTGATGTGTTTATGGGGGAAGGTGAGCTCCACATTCTCCCCTCCGCCATCTTGATCCCCCTCCAGGCTTATCTCCTTCTTTAAGGAAAACCATACTCTAAAACCTAGCTATGATGAAGGGGTTAAAGTAAACTTGGAATGCATCATAAAGAGCAGCAGACTTCTCTGTAAAATGTATTTCAGAGAATTCCTATCCTATTCAGGATAACATAATCATCCAGACCCTCGCAAACTCTGTGCTTAGTAGGATGGAGTATGGTCTGCTATCAACACTGCTTCCCAGCAACTTAGTGATGCTGTTAAGGAACCTTCTTAAACAGGTTCAATGGCTGGCAGAGAGAATTTATCACCCTGGCATTGCTGAGAAAGTCATCTGGAGTGTACAGAAAACAAATATTCTTTTCCTTGATTCTAAGACCTTAATATTCAAATTATAAGTGATTGAAGATATTTTCTGAGTAGTTTAGAGTGTCATAGGAAAGACATAAATTTTATTCAAGTTTATTGTGAGAATCTTTGTTGTGGAGCCATTCATGTTTTTCCTTCTGGTTATCTCAACTGAGATATAATACTCAGGAAATTAAGGTTATAAGGTTAAGTGCCTATGTGGTCTTGTCCCAGGGACCGGATCCACTGAGCTTTTCCTAACATTCTTATACCAGATAATTAAGATTAAAATGAGCATCAAGGACATTCTTGAAGGGAGCATAAATGTGTTTTAAATGAGCAAATTGCATTCAGAGAAAGATGGAGGTAACACTGAAGTGTGGTTCAGGTTGGAGGGTGGGACCATGGGAGGACAGACTCATTCCCTACATCTTGGTGACTGCAGAGGTTTAAGAGCTCCTAGTTTACCAGTGAGGCTAAGGTCTTAACACAAGATGAGAGCTGCCTTCTTGTGTCATTTACCAGTTGCCACTTCAGAGGAAGCGTCTGCTTTCCAGACACAGACATGGGTTAAGACCAGCGTTAGGGACAGAGCCACAGGCTGTACCAGAAACAGACAGTAGAAGAGCCCCAGCCACATTAGCAGAACATTTTTACCTTCTGCCTATCATCCTTTCCCACGCAGTTAGCAGAGGTCGGGCTAACTGAGGCAGCCAACATATGCTGCCAGTCACCTCCAGAGCCTCTCAGAAGTCAAGAGACTTTGAAGTTCTCAGTATATGTAGAAATGAAGAAATGTCTAAACAGAGTTACAAAATGTACATTTTAAATTTTACATTTAACAAATCGCTTCCTGTAAAGTACACCAAAAAAACATGAAAATAGTAATTACGGGATTTATGAAACTACTAAGTCCTTGTGCGCTATGGATCGTGTGGTCCAGATAATGGGATATAAGTTTAAAGTAGTCTGATAGGTATTGTCTCCTTTTGGTCCTTTCAGTGCAACGCCAGACATAATATTCTTGTTTATACTTGAGACCCTTCATGACTGGGACGCCCAGGCAAGATGGTTCCCTGAGTCCCCCTGTGAAGGATACTCTCCCAAGTTAACCTCTCCCAAGTTTTCCTAGTTGAAAATCTTTCCTTAACCATAAGCCTATCACACCACCTGCTCCAACTTACTGTGATATTCTAAAGGAGGCAAAAAGACAATTTGCAAACAACCAAAAGGATTTTAGAATGTAAGTTGACTCCATACTATTGATAAATATAAAATCATAGAATCCTTTAGAGCTGTAAGCAATCATAGAAATTATCTACAGCTAAGCTTCTTATTTTACCGATTAGGAGAGTCACCTCTGAGCATCTTATAGACTCGGAGATTCTTTTCAGGTAGGTGTCAAAGGATGTATGTTGTAACCATGGAGACACGGCACATGTCAGGGATTGAAAAAAGGAAGGAAGCTTTCCTGTGGTCTGGATGGATGGGGGGATGCACCCCAACGTGGAGAGACCAGGAGAGAGTTCCCAGGAAGAGAGACTGGAGTATTGTTCATTTACAAAGATAAGCCCTGGAAGAAGAACAGAAAGGTTGTCTGTAATAGAAGGAGTTCCTTGTAGCTGGGGTGGCAGCAGGGGTGATATGGAGGAAAGCAAGGCAAGGAGTTCTTTTCGGAAACGTTTTCTTGGGGAAACATTTTAAGTTTTTTGTGCTTAACTAAAATGATTACTCTTGGCCAGTTATGGTATTCTTATGTGCCAGGAAGCGAGAAATGGCTTAATGAGGATGTCCATCGATTTTTATGAGGACAAATTGGCAGGGTCCAATTCTTCTGTCTGTGATATCAAGGTCACTGCCTAGCTGTCTTATTGCCTTAAAGGGGAGAAAGGATGGGCATCCTATCCTTTGGGTACCTGATGCTGTTCCGGAAACACATCAAAGAGAGGTAAACAGAAGAGCAGCCAGCCTTGTCCTACCCAGCAGGCAGGACAGAAGTCTGAGCCTCTACTTTCCCTGGGGGCCCATTCCCCTCCCACTGACATACACACATGCACCTGCACACACACAGACACACACACAAAGCCCTTAGATTTCCTATTTTCAGTGGGAAGAACAGGGATGGGCACCTTGTAAGAGGGCCCATGTGGGAACAGCAAGGTAGAGTCCAGGCTGTACTCAGCTGACATGGGTGATGCCTTTGGCACATGTTTATAAGGGGCAGTGTGCTGGGGGATTCCTCGTACCACGTGGTGCATTGGGAGGGGATGCTGAAGAACTGTTTTGTAATGGACCTTTACTGATATGTGGAAGGCAGCAAATTGTTGATTTATTCTTTCTCAATGAGAATTGCCTGCTTTATTTTAAAATTTAACTCCAAACTTTGACTTTATAGAGAAAAGCACATAATTAATGAAGAAATAAAACTAAGACAGCGACAGGAAAGAGTTGACAAGGAGCTTCATAGGTTTGTTTCTTATTCAACTCATAGTGCTTAAAAACATTTTAATTGAACAAATGTGTTACATAAACCACAATAGGTTTAATATGTAAAAATTCATTAACTGGAATATCTGCAGAAGTTTTCTACTCCGTAGTTCATCAAGAGTAACACGAACTTTTTTATCCACATAATCACTTACTCTAATTTAATTAATTGCTAAACATTATCATCATCTCCTTTTACTCTACCAGACATAAGACTTAAGCTGAGGGCCTTTTAAATATAGACTCATAACCACGGGAAGATGTAAATTAGAAAAACAACCTATTTAGCTGGTCTCAGGCTAGTTCTTTGTCCCTTTCTGCCCCTGCTGCTTCCCCTATACATATAAACATTGTACCCCACTGAAACAAGGAAAGTTGGGCATCTTTGTTTATTTTATTACAGTGTAAAAAAGAAAACCATAAAGTGTTGGGACTAACCCAACACTTCCAGTACATCCACATAGGCAAGAATAAATGTCAGATGAGTACAGCCCTTCAAATAAACCCCTGTGGGAAACCACAATTTTGTGCCAGTCATGCTGCCATAATTCTAATTGCTATTTTGGAACTTATAAAGCTAGTCTCCCAGTCACATAGGAAATTCAACTCATTATGTTAAAATCTTACTTCATTTTTCACTAAAAATTTTATCACCCAGCTTTCCCCTTCACAACCTAAGATCTGACTCCAGATGACTTTTACCAGTTCCCAAAAATCAAATCTATAGAGAACAGGATTTCTCACCACTCAAGATATGCAAAAGGATGCAGACTGGTTTTCAGAGCAACTCACAAGAAGAAGCACTCAAATATGTTTTATGCGATGGCATATTGCTGGAGAAAGTGAAGGGGAAAATACTCATTTGGGTATATAACTCCCACGTGCCTGTTAAATTTATAGGCACAGTGTCCAAGTTTCTATCTGTAATCTTCAAAAAAAGATAGTCATGGAAAGAAAATATAGAAAGATGGGAGATTGGGTAGTGGTGACGCTTGCAAAACTTTGTGAATATACTAAAACCTACTGAATTGTATACTTTGAAAGGGTGGATTTTAGGTTATGTAACATATCAACAAAGCTGTTAATAAAAACAAAAGAAGAGGGCTTCCCTGGTGGCGCAGTGGTTGAGAGCCCGCCTGCCGATGCAGGGGACACGGGTTCGTGCCCCGGTCTGGGAAGATCCCACATGCCGCAGAGCGGCTAAGCCCGTGAGCCATGGCCACTGAGCCTGCGCGTCCAGAGCCTGTGCTCCGCAACAGGAGAGGCCACAATAGTGAGAGGCCCGTGTACCGCAAAAAAAAAAAAAAAAAAAAAGGGGGGGAACTGTAAATTAAAGTGGGTTGGAAAATGTCAAATAGATAGCTAGTGGGAAGCAGCTGCATAGCACAGGGAGATCAGCTTGGTGCTTTGTGACCACCTAGAGGGGTGACACACAAGAGGGAGGAGATATGGGGATATATGTATATGTATAGCTGATTCACTTTGTTATACAGCAGAAATTAACACACCATTGTAAAGCAATTATACTCCAATAAAGATGTTTAAAAACATGATACAATAAAAAAATAGTTACTCTAAAAAAATAAAAGTGGGTTGGAAGATGGATTGATTTAAACAAAGTGAGATGAACCAGTCTCAGGATGACTTGAAGTCAAGAAGATTCTAAGAGTGTGTACTGAAAAAAGGGCACCAGGGATATTTAAATAGGACTATGAGGAAAAGACTCAGAGCCAGATTTTAGAAAAGCAGGGAAGAATAGTCCAAAAGGGTAGTAAGAAGTGAGGAGAAAACCTAGGCTGAGGAGATAAAATTGGCAGAGATAAAGTAGAGAAAGAGTAAGGGAGTATTTGTTAGTCAGAGAACACTAACGCAAGAGGCCCCTCAGAGGTAGCCCTACTGGGTGCCCTCAGGGAACCCCTAGGCTAAATGATAGAGAAACCTAGAGCAGGCCTTATAGGGGTTAAGCTAATCCAAAGTTCATGCTTCAGCAAAGTGTATTTGGAATTTTCAGAAAATTTCACTTCCTACAGATTTCACAGAATAATTTCAAATGTTTCACTTGAAAATCGCCAGTGAAATCAATAGCCTTATACCATTTTTCATTTTTCTTTCTCTCATCTGTGTTTCTCTTGCTGTCTCTCCCTTGTCCTAAGTTCCTACCGTTCCTTGCCTGGCCTACCTCTGCTTCTGTCTTTATCCGTAGATCTCTGGAAAGTTTCCTGCTGCCTCCTCAATTCAACTATTCAACTCCTTAAAAATATTTCTTGAATGAGTACGTGGTGACAGAAATCATGATAGATTCCTGGATCCCCACCCTTGATGAGCTTACAGTCTAGTAAGCGCCCCCCTCACCCTTTATCCTTTTCCATCTCTCTTTCTCTCTCTCCCCCAGATATTTTCCAGGCCAGTCCCTTTTACTCTTCCCTCCCAAGTGACTCATCTTAAAATCTGCACTGGAGCCCAGTGAGTGGAATTAGTTGAGGGAATACTTACTGTGTGAACCATCTCACTGAAGAGGATGCTTCACTGCTGGGATGCAGTGTCACACAGTGGTTAGAATAGAGGGCGCAAATCACACTGCTTGGGTTCAAATTCTCTATTACTTGCTAGCTGTATGACTGTGGACAGGTTAGTTAACCTATCTGAGCCTCTTTCCTCATCTATAACATAGGATAATAGTAGTACCTACTTCCTAAGATTGTTGTCAGAGTAACTGAATTAATATATGTAAAGTGGTGGCAAATGCCCAGCATATTAAACTCTTCGTAAATCGTGGCTCTTAGTTGGTGTCAGTATGAAAACAGTTAGTTTGGTTACCAATTTTCTTTCTTTCATGATTAGGCTCCAAGCAAAGGCTACCAAGAAACCTTACGAAGTTAAGAATGATTTTGAGAATTTCCTACAAAAACTGGTAAGTTTTTTTCTGAAAATAATTGAGAATTCTCTCTCTAGCTTCTCTTATATAGACTGGAAAATATTTAATAAGCAATGTATGGTTTCACATCCAAGTTACAATGTCAGGATGGAATACATTCTTGTTATTTAATCATCCACTTGCACATTTAGGGTAATCTCTCTCTCATGTATTAGTGACAGCCTCATGCTCACTCATCCCCATCCCTTGCTTCTGACCAGAAGCATTTTATGCAACTGAAAACCTCCAAATGCAGAATTTCAAACTAATAGAAAATTATTGGTATTTGAAGTCATATTTTATTTCCCATTAATAATTCAACAAAAATATATTGGATTCCAACTACTGTGTTAGATGAATGATTCTTGCCCTCGATTAACAGAAATGTAAGAAATGATAAGGTTTAAACAGTACTCAAGTGTAAGAAAGAAAGAAAAGGAAGGACATGGTCCCATCTTTCCAGTTTTCTTTGTCCCCTTCCCTTCTGCTCCACCTTAACTTACAGGCAGTCGTATTAAATCTAAAGGTCCTTCCTCCCTTCCAACAAGAAAGAACATGTAGAAAATAGTGTACAATAAATCTGAAGGTTGGACAATCTGAGGTAAGTAATAAGAGAGAGCTTTTCATTTTCAGCATGTCAGGCTTCCATGCAAAAATCTAGAGCAATCCTCATTGGCTACTGATGTGATGTCAAAAACAGGGGTCAAATAATCTAACCAAATTCCTATGAGCCAGAAAGGTAATGGAAAGCGGTAATATTGTTGGGTGTTTAATATTAAACAAATATTGGGTGTTTAATATTAAATAAATAGTACTATTCTTTATTCCACAAAAAAAATTATTTCTCCCGTTTTTTCATGGTCTCTCTTAACTGCTACTGCTAGTGACATGGGCACAGAGAAATATTTATTTAGTATAAGAAAACTGTGCAAGTGTACTGGTAAAGGGCAAGTGACCTCAGCTGGTAAATAGTAAATGGCCTGAGTCTTAGAGAAACTATAGGAGCTATGGACACCATAGCACACTGGAGAGTCTGTGCCTCAGCGAAACAAAGCAACTACTTCCTCACCTCTAGTTCATTGTGGCTCTGCAGGAATAGAGGCCAAAGTGTTATCAGATCTTCCACCATTTGTGATCCAGATTCTTCTGTAAAATTCCTGTTTAGGACTCAAGTTTTTAAATACCCCTAGAGGCCAAACTAAATAAATCTGCAGACCAGACGAGGCCTATGGTCTGCTGGTTTGCAATCCCTGGTCTAAATGCTGGACTTGGAGCTCTTCAAAAGCTGGCTCCAGCCAGTATAGCCAATCTTATTCTCCACTATATCCCAAGGCAAACCCTTCACTCCCACTGAGTCTTCCCAACGTATCATGTTTACCCATAATCATATACTTTGCTTATCTGCCATGCCTACTCCCCAGCTTTCAAATTCTATTCATCCTTTAAGGCCCTGCTCAAATTGCATCTTCTACATGAAGCTTTTTTCCAGTGGCCCTAGCCCCATCCTTTCCAGGCAAGTTCAATATCTCTCATAATTTCTAGAATAACACTTGGTGATGGTTTCATTGGAAAATAGTTCTTTTCTTCAAGCCAGACAACAAGACAAATATGGGAGTAGATTCTGGCTTAGAACAACTATGTCCTCCAAAGCAGAGCGTGCACTAGAAATTTTTACTTACCTATTTTGTAAAGAAGGTATCTCATGGTGAAAAATTTAAAGGCAAGTGCCATTTTTTTTTACAGTAATCCAGGCATCTTCAAAGAATTATATCGACCACAGATCTTCTGTGGAAAGTGGAAAGGTTTTAAAAAGCAAAGGATTATCATTTTAAATCAATTTTTAAAATTCAAAATTAACAAATTTGACTTAAGCTTTCTCAAGTACTTACCTTTCTGCTAAGAATGAAAATGCACCAGAACTTTACTTTAGAATAGAATAATGGATTTCCTAGTACTTTATATGACTGCTGTCCTTCGAGAAATGTAACAACCAGCCTTGCCTCAGCTTCTCTGAAACTGAGATTCAAGATGATGATGTCCAGTCTTTTTGCTCATTAATGTGCAACTCAATCATAGAATAATAGAAAATTGTGATAAACTTCTGGTTCATGCCATATGACTGCTGGTCTCCCAATTATCTGACTGTGTCACAAAATGCTTTTTGGTCTAAATCTTCATATAATTCAGGAAAGCCTTCCTGTAGTCTATCCGTGAGAGAGAGCCACTCATTTACCATCACCACATGGCCAAACTTTCTGCCCATTTTGATAAACATATACAGGCACCCACCAATACCCCTACCCAATCCCAGAACCCACGCTCAGCCTTTTCATACTTTCACCCTCATGCCTCACACCTGCCCTACATTGGTCCACATATACAAACAAGCTTTGCTAGACACACAACGAAGATGCAAGTCACAGATGGATTTTCCTAGAATAGTAAACATGCCTCCTGGATTAGAGAGGCATTTGAGAAAAGGTAGGATAGAGTGGGAAGAAAGTAAATTCCATGAACAAATTGAATTATCTGAATTAACATCCAGATAATTCTCTATGTCAATGTGAATAGAGATAAAAACTTGAAGTGTCTTTTATCTAAGTTTCCCTATTATGACAGGGAAAGCTCAGGGCCAAAAGAATTGAAAGTGATTGTTTATATGCTATCACATGGTTAAAAAAAAATGAAATGAGCCTGGGATTTTCTTCCTAAATCCATCTTTTGAAAAAAAATTTTTTTAAGTGATCCTCCTCATCTTGATAACTGGGGGAATCTCACTTTCAAGTATACAGTATCCAGGAAAATCTGTAAATCCTTAATAACGTATTATTTTAATAGCGTTCTGAAGCCCGAACTGAAAGAAAACTTCTGGCATCACTATCATCATCATCATCAACAACAGAAGACTTCAACCTTGAGGAAGAAGAATGCCAAGAGAAACCAGAAATAAACTGTATTTAAGAATGTATGTTTAATTCAAGTACAATCCATGAGGTATTGATGGTCTTTTACCATTTGTTTTTAAAAATCTTGAAATCAATACATCCAGTAAATTATCTTAAGAGATCTGTCCAAGCATAATTTTGGCTCTTATTGGTAGAAAACATATTTTAAGATGGAAAAATAATCATTATGAAGCATAGGGAGCTTTCAACCATTTCTTTCGAAATACATCTTGATAATAGCAACCGTTCATCATAATACAAAACAGAAAGAGGATTAATTTGCTGTGGCATAGAAGTCCTGCCAGTTCCTAAATGCTCTAAATAGTTTCTTGGAGATTTTTTACATTGTTTAGGCCTCAAGGAAAACCAAAGCTCCACCTCCAGGTTTGGTAGCAAACAAACTCTGCTTCTCAGGCACTAAGCTTCGATTGCTCCTCTGGTAATAAGCTTCGTGCACATTTGCTAGGAAGCTGGACAGCTTGTCAGCAGGTACTATCGATACTGTGCAGCCTCCCCATCCTGCTCCCGTAAGTCGTGATCCTTGAGCCCCAAATTTCCTAAAACAATGAGAAAAAAAATTAGAACCTGAAAATGAAAATGAGTGATTTTCCTGGTGCTTTAGAAAAGACAGCATCTCCAAGAACTAAGAAGAGATTATGTGGTGTGTTTTGTGGGTTTTTTTTCAGTACTGTCAAACATTTTAGGACATTAAGAAATTTATACTATTGTTTGAAGGTGATCTGAAATTTAATTGTATCTAAAACTAGCCCCCAGTTTTGGCTCTTAAGTAGTAAAAGTCAGTAGTACTCCTGTTTCATAAGGGCTGGCAATAACCCACTGTAGTATTGATTCCATAAAGCCACCACTTGAAGAGTTGTATAGCAAGCCTATAGGTGATCAGGAAGAGGGAGTAAAAAGAAAACAGGCAATGGACATGATCAACATGATGAATCAGAAGGTTGCTCCATATGAGGGCAAATCAAAATTTAAAGTGCAAGTCTTATATATACAAGTGAGAGCTTCCTCTGGTGGCTATTTAAGCTGCATTCAGTCCCCTAGAACAGATAGCCTAGATTTCTGCTGAATAAATTTATCAACAAAGAATGTGTTACTAAACTCTAAATTAGTTTGTCTGTTCAATCTCTAAAGGGAAATTATGCAGACCTTTCCACAGAGGATAGTGGCTTCTGCAGGTCCATCCCATTTTCCCTGCACCTTCAGGAGCTGGCTGGTCTGACAAATGGACTCAGAATTTATCATCAGACAAAACGTGTGATTGAGATGGAAGCTACTATATAAGCCACCACAGAGCAAGAGGTAATTTTAGTCAGTCACCATAAACTAGGCACAGTTTCAAACCTTGTACAAAAGTGAAAGGCCCTACACAAAGTACAAGGATCACTCATCTTTAAAACATGCAATTTATCCTGACAATAACAGTTAATGTATCAACAGGAAGACACTGAACTCACCAAAAAAGATACCCCACATCCAAAGACAAAGGAGAGGCCACAATGAGATGGTAGAAGGGGGCACAATCACAATAAAATCAAATCCCATAACTGCTGGGTGGGTGACTCACAAACCAGAGAACACTTATACCACAGAATTCCACCCACTGGAGTGAAGGTTCTGAGCCCCATGTCAGGCTTCCCAACCTGGGGGTCTGGCAACAGGAGAAGGAATTCCTAGAGAATCAGACTTTGAAGGCTAGTGGGATTTGATTGCAGGACTTCGACAGGACTGGGGGAAACAGAGATTCCATTCTTGGAGGGCACACACAAAGTAGTGTGCCCATCAGGACCCAGGGGAAGGAGCAGTGACCCCGTAGGAGACTGAATCAGACCTACCTGCTAGTGTGGGAGGGTCTCCTGCAGAGGTGGGGGTTGGCTGTGTCTCACCGTGAGGACAAGGACACTGGCAGCAGAAGTTCTGGGAAGTACTCCTTGGCGTGAGCCCTCCCAGGGTCCACCATTAGCCCCACCAAAGAGCCCAGGTAGGCTCCAGTGTTGGGTCTGCTCAGGCCAAACAACCAAGAGGGAGGGAACCCAGCCCCACCCATCAGCAGACAAGCTGATTAAAGTTTTACTGAGCTCTTCCTCAGAGTGACAGCCAGCTCTACCCACCACCAGTCCCTCCCATCAGGAAACATGCACAAGCCTCTTAGATAGCCACATCCACCAGAGGGCAGACAGCAGAAGCAAGAAGAACTACAATCCTGCAGCCAGTGGAACAAAAACCACATTCACAGAAAGATAGACAAGATGAAAAGGCAGAGGGCTATGTAGCAGATGAAGGAACAAGATAAAACCCCAGAAAAACAACTAAATGAAGTGCAGATAGGCAACCTTCCAGAAAAAGAATTCAGAATAATGATAGTGAAGATGATCCAGGACCTTGGAAAAAGAATGGAGGCAAAGATCGAGAAGATGCAAGAAATGTTTAACAAAGACCTAGAAGAATTAAAGAACAACCAAACAGAGATGAACAATACAATAACTGAAATGAAAACTACACTAGAAGGAATCAATAGCAGAATAACTGAGGCAGAAGAACGGATAAGTGACCTGGAAGACAGAATAGTGGAATTCACTGCTGTGGAACAGAATAAAGAAAAAAGAATGAAAAGAAATGAAGACAGCCTAAGAGACTGCTGGGACAACATTAAACACACCAACAATCACATTATAGGGGTCCCAGAAGGAGAAGAGAGAGACAAAGGGCCTAAGAAAATATTTGAAGAGATTATGGTTGAAAACTTCCCTAACACGGGAAAGGAAATAGCCACCCAAGACCAGGTAGTGCAGAGCGTCCCATACAGGATAAAGCCGAGGAGAAGCATGCCAAGACACACAGTAATAAAATTAGCAATAATTAAAGACAAAGAAAAATTATTGAAAACAGCATGGGAAAAACAACAAATAACATACAAGGGAACTCCCATAAGGTTAACAGCTGATTTCTCAGCAGAAACTACAAGCCAGAAGGGAGTGGCATGACATATTTAAAGTGATGAAAGGGAAGAACCTACAAACAACATTATTCTACCCAGTAAGGTTCTCATTCATATATGATGGAGAAATCAAAAGCTTTACAAACAAGCAAAAGCTAAGAAAATTCAGCACCACCATACCAGCTGTACAACAGTTGCTAAAGGAACTTCTGTAAGTGGGAAATACAAGAAAAGGACCTACAAAAACAAACCCAAAACAATTAAGAAAATGGTAATAGGAACATAAATATCAATAATTACCTTAAAGGTGAATGGATTAAATGCTCCAACCAAAAGACACAGGCTTGTTGAATGGATCCAAAAACAAGATCCATATATATGCTGTCTACAAGAGACCCACTTCAGACCGAGGGACACATACAGACTGAAAGTGAGGGGATGGAAAAAGATATTCCATGCAAATGGAAATCAAAAGAAAGCTGGAGAAGCAATACTCATATCAGATAAAATAGACTTTAAAATAAAGAATGTTATAAGACACAAGGAAGGACACTACATAATGATCAAGGGATCAATCCAAGAAGAAGATATAACAATTATAAATATATATGCACCTGACACATAAGGCAACTGCTAACAGCTATAAAAGAGGACATCGACAGTAACACAATAATAGTGTGGGATATTAACACCTCACTTACACCAATGGACTGATCATCCAAACAGAAAATTAATAAGGAAACACAAGCTTTAGATGACACAATAGACCAGATAGATTTAATTGATATTTATAGGACAGTCCATCCAGAAACAGCAGATTACACTTTCTTCTCAAGTGCGCACAGAACATTTTCCAGGATAGATTATATCTTGGGTCACAAATCAAGACACAGTAAATTTAAGAAAATTGAAATCATATCAAGCATCTTTTCTGACCACAATGCTATGAGATTAGAAGTGAATTACAGGGAAAAGAATGTAAAAAACACAAACACATGGAGACTAAACAATATGTTACTAAATAACCAAGAGGTCACTGAAGAAATCAGAGAGGAAATCAAAAAATACCTAGACCAAATGACAATGAAAAAATGATGATCCAAAACCTATGGGATGCAGCAAAAGCACTTCTAAGAGGGAAGTTTAGAGCTATACAAGCCTACCTCAAGAAACAAGAAAAATCTCAAATAAACAATCTAACCTTACACCTAAAGGAATTAGAGAAGGAAGAACAAACAAAACCCAAAGTTAGCAGAAGGAAAGAAATCATAAAGATCAGAGCAGAAATAAATGAAATAGAAACAAAGCAAACTATAGCAAAGATCAATAAAACTAAAAGCTGGTTCTTTGAGAAGATAAACAAAATTGATAAACCATTAGCCAGATTCATCAAGAAAAAGAGGGAGAGGACTCAAGTCAATAAAATTAGAAATGAAAAAGGAGAAGTAAAAACAGACACCACAGAAATACAAAGCATCCTCAGAGACTACTACAAGCAACCCTAGGCCAATAAAATGGACAACCTGGAAGAAATGGACAAATTCTTAGAAAGGTATAACCTTTCAAGGCTGAACCAGGAAGAAATAGAAAATAAGAACAGACCAATCACAAGTAATGAAATTGTAACTGTGATTAAAAATCTTCCAACAAACAAAAGTCCAGGACCAGATGGCTTCACAGGTGAATTCTATCAAACATTTAGAGAAGAGCTAACACCCATCCTTCTCAAACTCTTCCAAAAACTTGCAGAGGAAGGGACACTCCCAAACTCATTCTATGAGGCCACCATCACCCTGATACCAAAACCAGACAAAGATAGTAGAAAAAAGGAAAATTACCGACCAATATCACTGATGAATATAGATGCAAAAATCCTCAACAAAATACTAGCAAACAGAATCCAACAACACATTAAAAGGATCATACACCATGATCAAGTGGGATTTATCCCAGGGATGCAAGCATTCTTCAATACACATAAATCAATCAATGTGATAAACCATATTAACAAATCGAAGAATAAAACCCATATGATCATCTCAATAGATGCAGAAAAAGCTTTTGACAAAATTCAACACCCATTTATGATAAAAACTCTCCAGAAAGTGGGCATAGAGGGAACCTACCTCAACATAATAAAGGCCATATATGACAGACCCACAGCAAACATCATTCTCAATGGTGAAAAACTGAAAGCATTGCCTCTAAGATCAGGAACAAGTCCAGGATGTCCACTCTCACCACTATTATTCAACATAGTTTTGGAAGTCCTAGCCATGGTAATCAGAGAAGAAAAAGAAATAAAAGCAATACAAATTGGAAAAGAAGAAGTAAAACTGTCACTGTTTGCAGATGACATGATACTATACATAGAGAATTCTAAAGATGCCACCAGAAAACTACTAGAGCTAATCAATGAATTTGGTAAATTTGCAGGATACAAAATTAATGCATTCTTATAGACTAATGATGAAAAATCTGAAAGAGAAATGAAGGAAACACTCCCATTTACCACTGCAACAAAAAAGAATAAAATACCTAGGAATAAACCTACCTAGGGAGACAAAAGGTCTGTATGAAGAAAACTGATGAAAGAAATTAAAGATGAAACAAACAGGTGTAGAGATATACAATGTTGTTGGATTGGACGAATCAATATTGTGAAAATGACTATACTACCCAAAGCAATCTACAGATTCAATGCAATCCCTATCACATTACAAATTGCATTTTTTACAGAACTAGAACAAAAAATCTAAAGATTTCTATGGAGATACAAAAGACCCCGAACAGCCAAAGCAGTCTTGAGGGCAAAAAACGGAGCTGAAGGAATCAGGCTCCCGGTCTTCAGACTAAACTATGAAGCTACAGTAATCAAGATAATATGGTACTGGCACAAAAACAGAAATATAGATCAATGGAACAGGATAGAAAGCCCAGTGATAAACCCACGCACCTATGGTCAATTAATCTATGACAAAGGAGGCAAGGATATACAACGGAGAAAAGACAGCCTCTTCAATAAGTGGTGCTGGGAGAACTGGACAGCTACATGTAAAAGCATGAAATTATCTCACACCGGTCAGAACGGCCATCATCAGAAAATCTACAAACAATAAATGCTGGAGAGGGTGTGGAGAAAAGGGAACACTCTTGCACTGCTGGTGGGAATGTGAATTGGTACAGCCACTATGGCGAACAGTATGGAGGTTCCTTAAAAACCTACAAATAGAACTGCCATATGACTCAGCAATCCCACTACTGGGCATATACCCTGAGAAAACCATAATTCAAAAAGACTCATGTACCAAAATGTTCACTGCAGCTCTATTTACAATAGCCAGGAGATGGAAACAACCTAAGTGTCCATCATCGGATGAATGGATAAAGAAGATGTGGCACATATATACAATGGAATATTACTCAGCCATAAAAAGAAACGAAATTGAGCTATTTGGGATGAGGTGGATGGACGTAGAGTCTGTCATACAGAGTGAAGTAAGTCAGAAAGAGAAGGACAAACACCGTATGCTGACACATATATATGGAATTTAAGAAAAAAAAATGTCATGAAGAACCTAGGGGTAAGACAGGAATAAAGATACAGACCTACTAGAGAATGGACTTGAGGATATGGGGAGGGGGAAGGGTAAGCTGTGACAAAGTGAGAGAGTGGCATGGACATGTATACACTACCAAACGTAAAATAGATAGCTAGTGGGAAGCAGCTGCATAGCACAGGGAGATGAGATTGGTGCTTTGTGACCACCTAGAGGTGTGGGATGGGGAGGGTGGGAGGGAGGGAGACGCAAGAGGGAAGAGATATGGGAACATATGTATATGTATAACTGATTCACTTTGTTATAAAGAAGAAACTAACACACCATTGTAAAGCAATTATACTCCAATAAAGATGTAAAAAAAAAAACAACAACAAAAAAGAACACTCTCTTAACACCATACACAAAAATAAACTCAAAATCGATTAGAGACCTAAATGTAAGACCGGACACTATAAATCTCCTAGAGGAAAACATAAATCAGAGCAAGATCTTTTTTGATCCACCTCCTAGAGTAATGGAAATAAAAACAAAAATAAACAAATGGGACCTAATTAAACTTAAAAGCTTTTGCACAGCAAAGGAAACCATAGACAAGACGAAAAGACAACCCTCAGAATGGGAGAAAATAATTGCAAATGAATCAACGGAAGAAGGGTTAATCTCCAAAATATATAAACAGCTCATGCAGCTCAATATTAAAAAAAACAAACAATCCAATCCAAAAATGGGCAGAAGACCTAAATAGACATTTCTCCAAAGAAGACATACAGATGGCCAAGAAGCACCTGAAAAGCTGCTCAACATCACTAATTATTAGAGAAATGCAAATCAAAACTACAATGAGGTATCGCCTCACACCAGTTAGAATGGGCATCATCAGAAAATCTGCAAGCAACAAATGCTGGAGAGGGTGTGGAGGAAAGGGAACCCTCTTGCACTGTTGGTGGGAATGTAAATTGATACAGCCACTATGGAGAACAGTATGGAGGTTCCTTACAAAACTAAAAATAGAATTACCATATGACCCAGCAATCCCACTACTGGGCATATACCCTGAGAAAACCATAATTCAAAAAGACACATGTACCCCAATGTTCACTGCAGCACTATTTACAATAGCCAGGACATGGAAGCAACCTAAATGCTCATGGATAGACGAATGGATAAAGAAGATGTGGTACATATATACAATGGAATATTACTCAGCCATAAAGAAACGAAATTGGGTCATTTGTAGAGACGTGGATGGATCTAGAGACTGTCATACATAGTGAAGTAAGTCAGAAAGAGAAAAACAAATATCGTATGTTAATGCATATATGTGGAACCTAGAAAAATGGTACAGATGAGCCGGTTTGCAGGGCAGAAGTTGAGACACAGATGCAGAGAACAAATGTATGGACACCAAGGTGGAAAGTGGCTGGGGTGGTGGTGGTGTGATGAATTGGGAGATTGGGATTGACATGTATACACTGATGTGTATAAAACTGATGCCTAATAAGAACCTGCAGTATAAAAAAATAAATAAAATTCCAAAAAGAAAAAGTTAACATGTACTTCCAATTCTTCCTAATAAAATTTACTCCAAATTCATAGCAGATTAAAAACTCCATAATTAATTTAGCACAGTTTTGTCCCTTTTTTCCCTCTAAATGAGCTACTTTATTTCCTGGAAAATATCAATAGAATATTAGGGCTACTCTGCACATCAGTAATTCATTTCCCCCCCAATGATCTTCTCTATTGATTTTTTTCATCATCTGTTTTATTCAATAAAATATGTTTTTCATATGAAAGTAGATGTTTAAGGAAGAAAACAAAAATGCTTGCAAACAGATAAAGATTACTCATCTCTTCCTGCCCTTCAAACATTCAGCTTATGGTCCAGTAGCTGAACTGAGCCCAAACTCCTATGGTCCAGGCTGAAAAGTTTCTCTGACCCTGGGATTCTAGGATTATCCTGAGTTCCTAGGCTGGCAAGGGGCTAGTTTGTAATCTGGTAATTAAAAAAAACCCAAAAAAACAAAAAACTGTCATGCAGCCATGTCAAACTATCTCTTCTTGTGCAAAATGCTGAGAAAAATGGAGGTGTCACTGAAGTATCTCTGAAAGACACTAAAATCTGGGCATCAAAGCTAACATGGCATGGTTTAGAGAAGAACAGTATGCCCTCTTACTTGATTTTCTAAGACCCAAACTATGCCATTTTTCTGGACTCAAGTCAACCAGGTCTCTCATGGTCTTCAATGAACTTCTAAGCATATTTTCTTACACTTTCTCATTTGTACTGTTTTTGAAAACTGTGGTTTCAAAATTGAACCTAAAGCAAACTCAGAGTGTTTCTAACTGGCTGCAAAACCCATAGGAATTGTGCCAGGAGGCCTAGTTTCCTGACTATCCTGCCAGTTTCCCGAGGGCAGACACTAGAAGTCCTTCTAGGTAAATACATTATTCACTTTTAAGTCTCCAGAGCTGTTATGTCACCACCCTGCCTGCTGCAAATGAAAATGAACTGGATTGCATCAACCACATGGTCTGAAATCATCAGGGCTCAAATTTCCCCAATAGAGAACAATAAGTGCTATTATAAATAGTCCTCTGCCCCTGAGCAAGTGGGATTTGTGTTCACAAATCGGGGGCTCCCCCAGCAGCTGGTCAGCAGCCTGCCCAGCTATACACACTCACAAAGGCAGAAAGATCCTGACTGCAGTGTGCCCCACTGGTGCTTAATATGCCCTTTGGTATGTGCCACAGAAATTGCGAGAGAGAGCCAGAAGTTAGGAAACCAATAAGCTATAAATTAAGAAAGAAAAATAGGTGAGCTAAGAGTGTTTAGTGAACTTTTCACATTTGCAATTTTTTCCTAGGAGAACAGTAAGACATTAAAAATACAGCTCCTGAGCTATTGCACATCAGAGAGGCAACACAAAAGTTATGAAAACCAAACCCCTAAAATCCCAAATATCACCTTGATGATTGTGGTCACTTGACTGGGAATAACCTGGAAGGGTTGGTCAAAACAACAAAAGCAGCTTCTCAGCCTTATAAAGCATGATCTACCAAACAAAGGCTAGAGCAGACAAGAGATGGAGATTATAAGGAATGTTCCCTTTGATCCTTTTTATCACTGAAAAGTGTATTCCTATAACCAACTTTCCAGGCACCTAAGTATAGCCTGAGTAAAATTTCCTGCTTTTAAATGAACTGAGTTGACCATAAAGCACTTACTAAGGTAAGGCACAGATCAAAGGTGGTGTTGAGGGGGGAGGGGGGAGAGATCCAGTAAGACCCAACTCTGCCACAAATGGCAAAGAGGGAAAGCAAGGAATTGTGCCTTGTATTTTAATTCAATTTTATTTATTTCAAGATAAATATTGATATACAAATGGATATCAAATTATTTCAGAAAATCTTGAATTTACGGACAGGTTATTATCTATCTCTAATTTCAGGCCAGCATAATTCCAGGCATTTCATACATTCTAATAAGTGGCTGCTGGATCATTATATTTGTTTTAAAATATGAAAATGTATACTGTTTATTTTTAATTAAATTAATGTTAAAAACTTCAATTATGTGAAACAAAGTAAAATAATAAAGGAAAGTGATGATGCTTGCCCAGTTATAAAATAACTCTTAAATAAACAAAATGTAAATTGTAAGAAATGGCTAAATTTTAAAGAAAAATATTTTGAGTAATATAAAACACTTTCAAAAGCATATATATATATATATATATATATATATATATATATATATATATATGCAGTCAGTAATGTACTCTTTTTCTGGAAAGACTTCTAGCTTCTGTTCTAAGCCTAGAATTTTCCAATTAGAATCTCAGGAAAACACAGCTTCCAGAACAATTTCTATGATTTTTACAGCCAGATTAGAAACACTTTCAGATTGTTTTAGATTCAAGAAACCACAGGCTTCAAATACTGTTCGAATGAGAAAGTATAAGAAAATATAACTGCATGTCTATTTTAGAAATTTAAGCCACAAATGTCATTGAAGACCAGTTGGTTTGGTTCCGACAAATGGCATACATACTGGGGGGGAGGGGGAGGGGGACAATAAATAGAAGACAGAAGCCCAAAGACCAGCGGGCCCCTAAGGCAGCTGAAATGGCTCTCTCCCTTTTTCTTGACAGAGTGTCAGATTAGCCCATAAGAGCATGAGGAAAAGAGCACACATATGTGGATTTGCACTTCATTCTTCCCCATTCCGACCTGCTCGGGAGAATGACTGCAAGAGGCTGAGCAGCATGGCCAGCCATGAAATAAAACTGTGGGAAGACTTCTGAGGAAGACAGCAAATTAACTTTGGTAACCTTTGTTGGTCTATAAAAATTTGTCATTTATCTTTCTTAATAGCTTGGGCAATAACGCAGCAATGAGTCCTCTGTAATTCCAACAAGTGTCAAAACGAAGATAAAGGCCATTAACTATTTTTTCTTAAGTATAACCAGGGAAACCGATAAAGAATGAGCTGTTTCACATATAATTGACTTGGTTTCAAAATTGTTTTGTGTTCCTCAGTAAATCCTACTTTAAAATTTAGCCATTTCTTAAAATTTACATTTAGTTCATTTAAAAGAAGCATTTTATAATTGGGCAAGCTTCATCTATTTCCTTCATTATTAAACTTTATTTCACATAACTGAGATTTTCTAACATTAATTTAAAAAAAAAAAAGTAGTCTAACTGTGTAAGTATAGTTTCCTTCTCCCTCCCTGGCCCTTTCTTTGGATTCTAAACTGATTTTCTCTTGAAGAGCAGCGAAAGGCTCAGCTGAAAAAATGCAAGCATTTGTGATCTCTTCTATGCTTTTTCCCCCCCTTCTCTCTACTTGGGTCATAAAGTAGCTTCCTATACGTTGTCCTATAGACAAGCTACCTAGAGACGCCTTTTGAATATGGTCTAGCTCAGATCACATTAAGATTTGTAGATAGAGCCCTGAGTATTCTAGGCATCGAATCCTTCATTCACTCAATCAATTAGTTGTTTTCTCAAGCAAATAGTTTCCAAGCAGGCCTTCAGAAAAACTAAAGGAATTTGAAGTGCCACAAGTAGGCCAGGGAGCGTGATCTAAAGAGGGTCTTTGGGGACTTCCCTGATGGCACAGTGGTTAACAATCCACCTGCCAATGCAGGGGACACGGGTTCGAGCCCTGGTCTGGCAAGATCCCACATGCCGCGGAGCAACTAAGCCCGTGCACCACAACTATTGAGCCTGTGCTCTAGAGCCCGTGAGCCACAACTACTGATCCCACGAGCCAGAACTACTGAGCCCATGTGACACAACTACTGAAGCCCACATGCCTAGAGCCCGTGCTCCGCAACAAAGAGTAGCCCCTGCTTGCTGCAACTAGAGAAAGCCCACATGCAACAACGAAGACCCAATGCAGCCTAAATAAATAAATTAAAAAAAAAATAAAAAATAAAGAACGTCTTTGGTGGTGCTCCTCCTTGAAGCCTCTTCAGCTTCCCTCCTCCCTCTTCTGGTCTACCCAAGGCAACCAAACTTCTCAGGCTGCCCAATCTTAGTCACAACTTGCCCATTGGTGTTAACTTTTCTTTAAGGGGACAGGGAAGTGTGGAGGTGGTGGTGATTCTTACGCAAAACAACACTCTACCAGAGGTTGAGTTTATGGCACAGTGGCCCACACCAGGCCTTGCCAGGGTCCTTCCCCTCCACCACTTGCCTGGCCCACTAAGATAGTCATAAAGCTTCAGAAGGAACTAGGGCTTAAAAGTGTTGCCATTTTTCATTTAAACCACTCCCTGCATTTACCATTTACTACTCTCCTACTGTCTTTCTCTCCCTGGTTTTTAACCATTCTGTTTTACCACTATCTTGCATTCTTCTGCATTCTTCCCTTTTTTCCCCATACATCCACACAAAAGAAAGTGCCAGACCTTTTGAAAATAGAGTTTAGACTACAATTTCCCATGGGACACAAATAGCCTACTGAAAAGTATTTGCTGACTGAGGAAGGAATGGCATCAATGACTGTATCTACTTAATTCTCCTGGGCTGTCCTCCTCTGAGGTTGCTCTACCACTCAGGACCTTTTAGTAACTAGCAACCAACTGGAGTATTTGGAGAATATTACCTACTGGTCACAGTGACAGCAAAGAAAGAATTATATAAAGAAGCTTAGGGACCAGACAACTATTCTGGCCAATATTTCCAAAATGCCAAAAGATAATCTTTCAACGTGGGAAACTCGTTCCTTATATGGTTATGGAATAAGTAGAAATTACTTTTGATACTTAGAAATTCCAGACAAAAAAACCATAAAAAAGGGAATGAGCTCCTTATGCTAGACACAACTGAATTTTCCTCAGAAAAGCAATACAGCAAATGAAAATGGGCTAAACAGAGACACTTTAGCTTCCAGTAAGAAAAGGCAAATAAACAAATAAATGAAAAAAAACAAAAGGTTTGCTCTTCCAAACCCTTTTAAGACACAGCCACTAAATCTTTCATTAGAACCACATTAAAAAAATATATAGACCTATAGACTGCTAGAACAGAAAAACACACTGGAGATCATAAAGCAAGGCAATAGTCCAAAGTCACAGAGCTCAGAATGAGAGCTCAGAATGAAAAGAGGCTGAGCTAGAACTCAGCCTTCCTAACTGCCAGCCCAGTTTTCATCCTTCTCCTTCCCTGCTCAACATGGCTTTGCTCCATGTTCAAATACTACAACCTGTGACAACCAAAGTCTCCAGCATTAAAGCTTTAAAGCTGGAAAAGGAAAATAGGTAAAAAATGACCCACGTTAAAATACAATCACATCTCAGTATGACCCAAGGAGAGAGAAACAGGTGAGGCAAAAAACACTGGATCGGGAGCTAGGCTTTCCCACTGACGCATTATGTTACCTTGTTCAGATCTCTTAACCTCTTAGTGGTCTCTTGATCTTGAAGGCCTCTTCCTGCTTTCATATCTTATGGTACTAGAAGATAATTGTGACCCAGAAATGTGAAGCCCAGCCTTGGGAAACAAGGAAATTTTCTCAGGCCCAAAACCCGGGAGTCATCTTGGTTCCTCCCTTTCACCCATACAGCAATTGTCTTGACTCGTCCTTCAAGGCATATCTGGCCTAGAATCATTTCACACTTCTACTGCCACCTTCTTCTACTCAAAGTCAGAGTGCTTCCAATGGCTGACAAGGCCCAGGGGTATGACTCCCCACTACCTCTCTTACTTCATCAACTACTACTCTCTCCTTCCTGAACTGCCCTCCAAGCACACTGGTCCTCCTGCTGTTCCTCACATGTGACAGCCATGTACCTACATCAAGACCTCTCTACTTGCTGTTCTCATTACTTCACTTCCTTCAGGTCTTTGCTCAAATATCATCTCCTCAGAGAGGCCTTCTTCAGCCACTCAATATTATCAGCCACTCAATATAAAGTACTAGTACACACCCCTAGTACTCTCCATCCCTTCTAATTTTTTTTCATAACACATCACTACCACTCAATTTATTTTTAATCGTCATTTCCCTCTTTACCCGTGAGAATGTAAGCTTCATAAAGACAAGAGCTGGTTGACCATCCCAGAACAAGCAAGTTCATTAAAGAATTCTAGGAGGCTGGCAAATGCCCCTCCACTGCTTTTCAGGTGGGATTCAAACTACCCCACTATCTTCTTAGCAATGATGCTTCTTCCTAATTTCTGCACAAATCATTCCACTTCCTCTTATTTCCAGAACTGAACAATATCTGTCCCTTCCATTCACTGGGCCCTTGCTATTTTCAGAAAAGAGCACTTAGAATGAAACAAGCTCTGGAAGGCTTTTTGGCAATTAGTGAGCAAACATTGACGTCAGCAGAGTGATTCTCATCAATGCTATCTATGTTCAAGTCTCTCGACAAGCTGGGTTACATATGCCATTTGTGATCACTGGAGCTACTTGGTTTAAACTTTTTGGGCTGGGAATGTGGCAATGAGTGAGGCAAGCCACAGGTGCCAAGTAGTTAATTATTTTCATTGCTAAGTGCAGGCAGTTTTGTATGATTTTTTTTTTCTCACAGTGGAAATGACATCTAGCCATTTGAGAGTTCTCCCAATTTCCCTTTCTGTTCTCCAAGGTCAGTGAGCTCCTTCTGGGTAAAGGAACCATTTTACTCTTTTATCCATTCTCTAGCAATTATAAGGAAGTTGTTCTCAGGCTTTGTGAAAGAGTTTCCCTCTTTACATTTCTGTCTCAACCGACCATTCATAAACTGGACTTTCTTCAGTCCTTTTCCCAAATTGCCTAACCTAAACCTGGAAGACAGGAAATGCTGACTCTCTGGGCAATTCCTTCAGCAACCTCTCCCCTGAAAATACATTTCTATCAGGCTTGAGGTCCTCTTTCCTTTTTCTCCCCTCGTTTGAATAAAAGTATTAAACTTAGGACACCAAACAGGAAGGAGATGCTGGTAGAGCTGCAGTGTAGTGGGAAACACTGCTTAAAATATCATGAGAAGAAAGTAACGACAGGGTCTGTGTCTGAGCAAATCTCCCTGAAACACTTAATCATCCAAAGATGGAAAAGTCTTTTTTATGATGTTGTGAAGAACTGACTCCAAACCTGGAGCTTCGTAAAGCCATGGAGTCAAGTCTCCAATCTTTCATCCTACAGATTTTTAGGAGGGAACAAGTCTAGCTCTATGTCACAGGCCACCCCTCTTATAGGAAGTGGGAAAGGATCTTCCTTCACTTAGAAGATTACAAAAATGCTGCTTTTTTTCCATTAACTTAAACAGTTTCCTTGAGCAGCACCCTGCAGCCCCTGCCACACTGCTCTTTCAGACTCACCGACAGATGTCCACCAGCTGGTCCAGCTCAGGGCAGCTACACTCATACATGTCCCGGCAGCTCACGTGGCTCTGGTTCATTAACTCCCCCAGCAGCTGGACCGTGTTGTCAGGTGCTTCTTCACATATCTTCTTAAACTGGAGCACTCTCGCAGCCTCGCTATACACGTGCTTTGCCCGCTGGTAGAGTTTGAAGGTGAGCACTTAGGAAGGAAGGGGATGGTGAACAAGGTTAGAGATAGTTACTGGCCAAAAAGAAAGAAAGAAAGTAAGGGGGGGAGGGAGGGAGCAAGGGAGGGAAGGAGGAAGGAAGGAAGGAAGAAATTTTTTAAAAAAGAAATCGTTACTGAACAAGTCAGTGCAAAGAAAAATACAGTTATTGAGAATATCCATTTCTGTCTTTATTATCAGTACCTTAGACTTTAAATAGGTCTTTCTTTCACTGAAAGAATTCTTTATAGTCTAAACTGGTCTCTTTTCAAGTCCATTTTACTTTAAGTTCACACTCCGAAAGTGGCAGAAGCAGAACACGTCAGGACGTCTGACCCCAGAGCCACATTCTTTCCACTGTGATCCACCAGAAAGAACCACTAAAAATGCTTATGCTAGCAATTTTATTTATAAAAATGTTTCCTATATCTAAGCACAGTTACTTATATATGTGTATGTGTGTGTAAAAAAGCACAATTATTTATATATGTGTATATAGCGTAGCATTATCATAGCAGAAAATAATCAATTCAAATGTCTAATAACAGAAAATATTTTTTAAATTATGCTACCTCTATTACAAATATTATTGCTACTTAAACACAGATTCTAAGATAATTTACTACATGGAAAATTGTTCATTATTAAGTGAAAAAACAAGATACAAAACTATGTGTATACATTTTAATTTTTAAAAATTATAGAAGGCACCAAAATGTTAACAGTCATCATCTCTCTGTGGTACATTGGGGGTGATTTTATTTTCTCCTTGACATATTTCTGTACTTTACAGATTATCTACAATGACTCTAACTTCAGTTACAGAAACATGTCCTGCTGCAACGGCTGTGTCTATAGTGCTTATGTATTCCCTTGAATAACAACTGAGACCTCCTTACCATTCCTTTTCAACCGTGCTGAACAGTGGCTGAGCTGGTGCAGTGGGTCTGGGAAAAATTTGGAAAATAAATGGAAGCTAAGCTACCTGGCCTGCTGGAAAGAGCCTGGGCTGAGAATCCAAAGGTCTGTCATTTGTTCTCATCTGTGTGACAACTCACTGTACCCAAGTTGCTACTTCTATAGAGCTCCAAAATGAGGCTGAAAATTATTTCTCAGGATCCTTCCTGCGCTAACATTTTATGATTCTATGAAGAACTTCCTCCAAGAATTCCCCTCATATTGTTGTATTTTGGAAAAAGGATGATAACTGTGACCATTGCCTTCTGTTTGCATCCCCAGTTCTACTCTCTGCCCTTCTCTACCTGCTGTCTGCCCCAGAAGGCTGACCTGGATGGATTACAGCAGTGGGTTCCCTTGCCTCTAGATTGGAGAAAGGGAGAAGATCAGCAAGAGATGGGAGGGAATTATATCCTTCCTGCTCACTGGGTGGTGATATGCGCGAGCAGACGCAAACACAGTTCATTATATCAATAGCATGATTTCTGTTTAACTCAAACACATGAGACCTGCAACAAATTTTTATACTTGACTTAAATCCCTCAAACCTCCCCCTTATAGGACTCATACTAGCCACAGCCAGAAAATCAGCCTAATTTGCACTTCACCCGTGACTCCCCTCAGCAATAGAGGGCCCCACCCCTGTATCAGCCTTACTCCACTCAGGCACAATAGTTGTGCAGGAGTCTTCCTACTTATTCAATTTTACCCTTTAACAGAAAACAACAAACATATTCAAGCAATAGTGCTATGATTAGGAGCCCTTACCACCCTATTCACAGCAATATGCACTGTCACCCAAAATGACATTAAAAAAATTGTCGCTTTTTCCACTTCAAGCCAATTAGGGCCTAATGATGGTAAGAATCGGCATCAACAAACCCTGTCTAGCATTCTTACACGTATCTGCACACATGCTTTTTTTAAGGCCATACTATTCACATGCTCCAGGTCCATTATTCACAGCCTGAATGACGAACAAGATAATTTGAAAAATAGGGGGCCTATTCAAGCCCTTACCCTTCACCACAACAGCCCTTATTATCGGATGTCTGGCACTGACAGGATCGCCTTTCCTCACCGGCTTCTATTGTAAAGATCTGATCATTGAAGCCACTAACACATCTTATGCCAATGCCTGAGCCCTATTAATAACTCTAATTGCCACCTCCCTCACAGCTGTCTATAGTACCCGCATTATCTTCTTCGCACTACTAGGACAACCTCGCTTCTCTCCCTTAACCTCCATCAGTGAAAACAACCCCTTCCTAATTAACTCCATCAAACACCTGCTAATTGGAAGTGTCTTTGCCGGATTCATTATCTCCAACAACATCCCCCCAACAACAGTCCCCCTAATAACCGTACCCCTACACCTAAAACTAACTGCCCTTGCAGTAACCATCCTGGGCTTTGTATTGGCACTTGAAATTAACCTTAACACACAAAACTTAAAATTTATTTACCCCTCAAATACCCTTAAATTCTCTAGTCTCTTAGGATATTTCCTCACCATCATGCATCGTCTACCTGCTTACCTAAACCTATCAATAAGCCAAAAATCAGCATCCTCCCTCTTGGACTTAATCTGACTAGAAAACATTTTACCAAAAACCACACCCCTCATTCAACTAAAGTTCTCCACGCTAATCTCAAGCCAAAAAGGCCTTATTCAAACTATACTTCCTATCATTCCTTATTACTCTCACCCTTAGTATGCTTTTATTTAATTACCATGAGTGATCTTCATAATAACCACAACACCAATAAACAGCGACCAGCCAATAACAATCACCAACCAGGTACCATAGCTACATAACGCCGCAATCCCCATAGCCTCCTCACTAAAAAAGCCAGAGTCACCAGAGTCACTCAGTCTCCCAAGCCATTGAACTTAAACACAACTTCCACCTCCTCATCCTTTAAAAAATATATATAATACCATCAAAAACTCTATTATCAACCCTGAAAGAAACGCCCCCAAAACAATCTTATTAGAAACCCAAACCTCAGGATACTGCTCAGTGGCCATAGCCATTGTATAGCCAAACACAGCTAATATCCCCCCTAAATAAATCAGACACTATCAAACTTAAAAATGAACCACCAAAATTCAACACAATCCTACACCCAACACCACCACTCACAATCAACCCAAAACCTCCATAAATAGGTGAAGGTTTTGAAGAAATCCCCACAAAACTGATCACAAAAATAACACTTAAAATAAATACAATATATGTCATCATCATTCTCACATGGACTCCAACCATGACTAATGACATGAACATTCATCGTTGTCATTCAACTATAAGAACACCAATGACCAACATCCGAAAAACACACCCACTAATAGAAATCATCAGCAATGCATTTATTAACCTCTCAACCCCATCAAACATTTCATCATGATGAAATTCTGGCTCTCTACCAGGCATTTGCTTGATCCTACAAATCCTAACAGGCTTATTCCTAGCAATACACTACACACCAGACACAGCAACCGCTTTCTCGTGGCAGCACACATCTGTCCAGACGTTAATTATGGATGAATCACTCGATGTATACATGCAAACAGAACTTCCATATTATTTATCTGCCTTTACATTCACGTAGGGCGTGGCCTATATTATGGATCCTGTGCCTTTCTAGAAACATGAAACATCGGGATTATTTGGCTACTTACAGTTATAGCCACTGCATTTATAGGCTACGTGCTACCATGAGGACAAATGTCATTCTGAGGGGCGACACTCATTACAAACCTGCTCTCAGCAATCCCATATATTGGCACCACTCTTGTCGAATGGATCAGAAGGATTTTTTCTGATCCATTCGACAAGAGTGGTCATAGGACCACTCTTAAGGTGGTACTAGGATTTTTTCCCCAGCTCCCTCCTTGCAGAGTTGCCTGGAGCTGGCTCTCTTCCCCCACCGAAGGACACTGGACATACTTTCAAGGTAGGCTTTTCTACATGACTCTCTCCTCCAGGGTCTGCCTACAGGTTCCTCTCCCCTAGACTATTACTACTTTTTCAGAAGTGCTTTTACATTCCACTTATGAACAAATAAATTATATTAAAGTTTCAGGTTACATTTTTTTCCCCTCCACAGCACCGCCCTCCTAACTCTTGGAGATGAATAAGAAGTTAGAGGAGGGGAATAGCCATTCTTAGGATTTGTGTAAAAGTTTAGTAATTATAAGGGTGGGGCTAACTTTCCTACAAGTTAATAAAGAATTAAATTTTTCTTTCAAGGTTTCTCAACTGAGTCATATAAGATATATTAAACTCACGGTTAACAACTTGCATCAATGAAATGATTCAAGTTCATGTGAATCATCCTATTCTATTTCAAACAGGACCTAAATTTAGTCATCAATTCTAATCGTTTCTTCTTTCACAATGTGTCTTGTAATCATCCCTCCCTTCTAGTCCCACTGTCATTACCCAAATTTACACTATTATTCCCTTTCCTACTTGAACTATCCTGCAGTGATCTCCAAACTTATATTCCTGTCTTAATCTCTCATTCCTGCAACCTACCTTGAGGTTGGTGCCATCGGATTGAGCTCCTAACACACAGCTTGACTCATGTTACTACCCAGAACATTAACTGCTTCCCCACTGTTTACTATAATCCAAATTCCTGCAAACAACAAGCTCGGTCCCAATAGGATCTCTTCCCTTCAGCCAAAATGGCCTATTTGTAGTTACCCAAACACTCCTTGCTCCTGGGTATACTCATTAATCCATACAGAAATAGTTTCTTGCCCTTTCTCTCCCTGTCGAAATTTTACCTCTTTCTGAAGGTTCCACTTAAACTTTATGCTCCATGAAACCATGACAGACCCAGCTGGAAACAATCTCTTGACTCTGAATTTATACCACACTTGCAGTCCATGGCACACGTTTGGTGCTTGTCATATACTTTCCATGGTAATCGTCTCTCCTGTCTTCACAAAGTTTGCCAACTGCTGAAGACAGAAACCAGATCTTCTGGTTCCATGCATTCGATATTCTGCAACCCTTCACCCCATAGCACCTTCACCAGTGTCTTACATGACAGGTGCTCAATGGGTGTCCACTGTTGATGATGATATGATTAGGACTCTATTTTTTAACCCCAGTTCAAAATCAAGATACCTCCATTTAGACATTGTTGTAAAAATTTTTAAAAAGTGAGGTGTCAGTACTCACAGCTTACTAAAAATGTTGAGGCTGAGGAAAGGGGACAGCCAGATTCCCTTTGGTATTGAATCTACAACTACTGATACCAAGTAGGTTGAAAAATAAGAAGAAAAAGAGAACTTACAAGTTAAATGTAGGTGGGAATAAAAATATGGCAACATGTTTTGTTCCATCAGTAGCCAGGTCATGTGAATCAGCACACACTGTAACGTGAATTTGTTATTTCCATCAATAACTTCAATGGAAATGGGAATATTATATATTACTGGGAATTATCATATATATTAAAATATATTATTTTAGGGTCTGGGTAGCAAAATATCCCAAGGTAAGAAAGTCGTACCAATACCCAGTACTGGCACATACCATCTGCAACAACACTGTCTGAAGAAATAAAAGAGGTAGATTTAATAAGAACTCCTCCTCAAAAGCCCTGAATAGAGAAGGGAAAAGATGGGCCATTGTGTCTCACATACATACATGCCTATTAATATAGGCATGTATGTATGTGAGACAGTGCCAATAATTTAATACATGTTAATATAATCCAGGTTATAGAATACACATTTTGAAAGGGAGTAAAATGACTTTGGTAACTGTAGTTTAAAATTGTTCTTTCTAAAAATTGAGGTTGAAACAAAATGTTTAAAATTCTAGCTTTAGGATTCCATATGTTTCAGTTTTACTTTTGAACTACGTCACCTCCCCTAGTCATGGGCCAAGTTACAAAATCAGAGCATGGGGGCGGGGTGGGGGGTGTGTGTGTAAGAAGAGAGTATTGGTTCATTTCTACTGTAATGTCCCATTTATGAAAAAATCATCTAGTTTCCAGGTCCACTGATATTTATGGCCGCAGCACAAAAGGGCACGATAAAGTGACATCCACTAAGATCACAAAATAGTGCTATTTAGCTGACAGACCACTGTGTTATGTCCCAGTTTGCAAAGACTTTTTTTAAACTTTGAATTATAAAATTTCTCAAATATACAGGACAGTAAAGAAGGTACAATAGCAAATTCCACAAGCCCATCACCTAGGCTGAACAGTTAATCACTTTTTGCCATATTTGCTTCAATTGATATTTTGCTAGTGTTTTAAAATAAATTATAGATGTGACACTTGCTCCCTACATACTTCAGTGTGCAACTCTATAAAATAAGGATATTTTCTTACATAACCTCCATATCATTATCACATCTAATAAAATTACCAATGATTCCTTAATATCATCTCATATTCAGTCCATATTTAAATTTTCCCAGTTGTTTAAATTTCAGTCAATTTACAGCAGAATCCAACCGAAGTCCACACATTATATTCAGTCTTATATCTAATAAGTCTCTTTTAATCAAGAAGTTACAATGATTTTTGATACTCTGGATTGTCAATATCATATATATAAAATACAAGTATATTTTAGGGCCACATCCTATAATAAAATTCAATATAGTCCGTAAGCAACAGTATGCTTTGGTTTTCCTTAGGATTACATAGTCCTTTAAGATTAAATATTTTCCTTTAGGATTAAATATTCTCAAGTAGAAACTGTTCAGAGAGATATGTTTTTTCATATTAAACCTTAGGACTGGTGTTTTGATTTGTGACAAGAAACATTCAGAACGCACTGAGCAGATTACCAGAACCTCACAAACCTGGCACCTCCTTGCGTCTGCTCTCTATTGCAGAGTGTTTCACAGCAAGACTTCAGGAGAGAAACGTCTAATGAGGACTCTTCCTGGGCGTTCTGAAGATGTGTGAGAGATTGCCATTGCTCACACCCACTGAACGGTAGTTAACTCAGACGACAAAGGAAAGGGCAGAAAGGGCATCTGTTTTCAACTGTGATATAAAAATCTTGACAAAGGCTACAACAAATTTGGAGACCACCCTTTAGGAGGGAAACCAGTTCTGTGTTGTCTGGTCATCACAAATGCTCTCTGAATCCAGGGTTCTGGCTTGTTATATGCTGGCAACTCAACAGGTCTCTGTTGTGCAGATACCAAAAAGTTCAAGAAAATCTGAAACTTTGTCTATGAACAAAGCTTTCTTCCCTATCCAGTTAACTTTAAAATGGATGCTCCATCTCTCTATAAACTCTTATAACCCTTGACAGCAATTATTATATTAAAGGATAAAGAAATTGTTTCTTACTGCATGAATGCTCATTGCTGCATGACCACTTCCAAAGCAAATTCAGTTTAAGAATATAACACCAGGACTTCCCTGGTGGCGCAGTGGTTAAGAATGCGCCTGCCAATGCAGGGGACACGGGTTCGAGCCCTGGTCCGGGAAGATCCCACATGCCGTGGAGCAACTAAGCCCGTGTGCCACAACTACTGAGCCTGCACTCTAGAGCCCACGAGCCACAACTACTGAACCCATGAGCCACAACTACTGAGTCTGTGTGCCACAACTACTGAAGCCCGCATGCCTAGAGCCCGTGCTCCGCAACAAAGAGAAGCCACCGCAATGAGAAACCCGCTCACCGCAACAAGAGAAAGCCCGAGCACAGCAATGAAAACCCAACGCAGCCAAAAATAAATAAATAATAATAAAAAAAAGAATATAACACCAGGTGCCATTTTCCTAAAATACTGCTAGTGTCCTATCCCATCCATGGGAAATCTGAGGCTTCAAAGCAGGATATATCACATGGATTTTGAAACAATGACTTTCTCCTCCATGTATCTTAGGTAATTTCTGAATCTAATCCTAAAGTCATGACAGAGATTCTGAGATCTAAATGATCACAGCCGTAAACATTTACACTGCAACAGATATACACTAAATTCACTTGAATAATGATTTATTTGCTAGCTCTAAACTTTCCTTTCCCTCTGACTTCCTTGGTGAACCTCCAGTACACCACACAGGCTCCCACCTGAGGCCCACTGCCGCAGCTGTTTTGTTAGCCTGGAATGCTCTTCCCCCTGATCTTGACCTGGCTGGCCCCTCCTTGTCATTCAAGTCTCAGCTGTCACAGCTTCAAGAAGACTTTACCTCAACTCCAGTCTAGAGTAACTCCCTCACATACACATTCTTTCCATCCTGTTTTATTCTCCCAAAACTATTTTATTTATTCTCCCAAACACCATCCAGTTTTCTCGTGTGTTCATTTGTTCAATGGTCTGTGGTTATCTCTCACCACTAGAAGTTCAGCTTCAGGAGAGCAAGGGCCTTGTCTAATCTCTTCACTTTTGTATCTTTAGCAGCTAAAATAGGGTCTGGCACCACAGGAGGGTCTCAATAAATGTTTATTGAAAGAATGGTTTGGTTCCTAGTCTTTGTACAAAACTGCACCAAAACACGGAAAAATAAACAATAGGGAATATGAGGAAGACCTACTAATTTGGCAGTTACTGCTTACTAGCACCTTCACCAAAAAGTGGGGGAAATTTTCTAAAAGAAGGTTTGGAGATAACTGGTAAACTCCAGTGTCCAAAGTATACCTAATGCCCAATGTCACAGATGACTGAGAATCGTTTATCCTGTATTTTGTTTCACAGATGTGGGAGAAAAGAGAGTTCTAAAACAACCAAAACGTGTTTCAAATAAAAGGGAAGGAATAGAAAATAGATCATCATAACCAGTTAAAATAGAAGTTTTTTTTTTCCTTTCAGACAATTGTTGTAGCAAAATTGTGCCTACTTACTTCTACCGTAAAAAGACGGCTATGTAGCTTATGATCAGAGGCCATCTCTAATCAAGGAATCTAAACCAGGGCACAAATAATTGGTTATCTTATTATATCTTTGGTGGGAAAGGATGAGAAAAAGCCTGTGACAGAAGAAACACACTGGGCACCATTTTCCTCATAAAAGCTCTGAGAGCACCAGGTCAGCAGTAGATGGAGGACATGCTCATTCAATCTCTGAAAGAGCCCCACTGATTTAATTTTTTTCACTGATTTAATTTTAAATTCTGCACTCAAGAGCTGTTAGCCTCCCCTTTATTACCTCATCTTCTACTAAGAGTGATGCCAGAAGCACTGAGTGAGATGACCATCCAACAACAGTCAACCAAATAGTTCTTAGTGAGGCCTGGCCGTGTGCCCCACTCTATGCTCCAAATGAGAGGAAAGACCTGTGAAACAGAAGCGCTTGCTATGAGGAACTTACAGCTCAGTTAAACAAATAAGGCAGCCTATGAGACCACTGGAGAGTGACCAACCACAGCAGATATCCAGGGGCTGTAAATGCTAGAGGCACACCAAGAACACAGGGTTTGGTGAGGGAAGAGCTGTAGTGGGAAGTGTCACAGGAGAAGTGCCTGAGCTACAGAGCTTCCTTGCTGTGAGGACAGGATGGCCAAAGGCCCAAGCTGAGAACAGGCAGAGTGTGTTGATGGGCTGAAGGGGGCAAACTGACCAGAACGGGGGGCAGCCTCTTGAGGAGGTTGTCCTCACATCTGAGGCTTTAACATCCTCTGCTATACATGTTACACAAAGGTTGCAAACTCACAACCCGTGGTCCATACCCAACCACAGTGATGCTTTCTTTTCTTTTTTTTTTTTAACATTTTTATTGGAGTATAACTGCTTTACAACGGTGTGTTATTTTCTGCTGTATAATAAAGTGAATCAGCTATACATATACATATATCCCCATATCCCCTCCCTCTTGTGTCTCCCTCCCATCCTCCCTATCCCACCCCTCTAGGTGGGCACAAAGCACCAAGCTGATCTCCCTGTGCTATGCAGCTGCTTCCCACTAGCTAGCTATTTTACATTTGGTAGTGTATATATGTCCATGCCACTCTCTCACTTCGTCCCAGCTTACACTTCCCCTTCCCCGTGTCCTCAAGTCTATTCTCTACGTCTGCATCTTTATTCCTGTCCTGCCCCTAGGTTCTTCAGAACCTTTTTTTTTTTTTGGTTCCATATATATGTCTTAGCATACGGTATTTGTTTTTCTCTTTCTGACTTACTTCACTCTGTATGACAGACTGTAGGTCCATCCACCTCACTACAAATAACTCAATTTCGTTTCTTTTTATGGCTGAGTAATATTCCATTGCATATATGTGCCACATCTTCTTTATCCATTTATCTGTCGATGGACACTTAGGTTGCTTCCATGTCCTGGCTATTGTAAATAGAGCTGCAATGAACATTGTGGTACATGACTCTTTTTGAATTATGGTTTTCTCAGGGTATATGTCCAGTAGTGGATTACTGGGTCATATGGTAGTTCTATTTTTAGTTTTTTAAGGAAACTCCATACTGTTCTCCATAGTGGCTGTATCAATTTACATTCCCACCAACAGTGCAAGAGGGTTCCCTTTTCTCCACACCCTCTCCAGCATTTATTGTTTGTAGACTTTTTGATGATGGCCATTCTGACTGGTATGAGGTGATATCTCACTGTAGTTTTGATTTGCATTTTTCTAATGATTAGTGATGTTGAGCATCCTTTCATGTGTTTGTTGGCAGTCTGTATATCTTCTGTGGAGAAATATCTATTTAGGTCTTCTGCCCATTTTTGGATTGGGTTGTTTGTTTTTTTGATATTGAGCTGCATGAGCTGCTTGTAAATTTTGGAGATTAATCCTTTGTCAGTTGCTTCATTTGCAAATATTTTCTCCCATTCTGAGGGTTGTCTTTTCATCTTGTTTATGTTTTCCTTTGCTGTGCAAAAGCTTTTAAGTTTCATTAGGTCCCATTTGTTTATTTTTGTTTTTATTTCCATTTCTCTAGGAGGTGGGTCCAAAAGGATCTTGCTGTGATTTATGTCATAGAGTATTCTGCCTCTTCAATAAGTGGTGCTGGGAAAACTGGACAGCTACATGTAGAAGAATGAAAATAGAACACTCCCTAACACCATACACAAGAATAAACTCAAAATGGATTAAAGACCTAAATGTAAGGCCAGACACTATAAAACTCTTAGAGGAAAACATAGGCACAGTGATGCTTTCTTGACCCACATGCTGTTTTTTTAACTGGGAAATATTACATAAGAATCCGGATTTCTGCTTTCCCTTGAAAAACTGAATGTTCTGGCAGTACTGAACCTACATTCTTGCACAACAGCTGTTGGCTGGAGCTGAGGAGCAGCTAGACATTTAGAGAGGGCATGCACTTCATTTCCATGCAGTTACCGCCATTCCCAATTATCTGATGCCCAGACTGCCTCACTAGTTTACATGTCTGCCTGGTCCCTCTAGGCATCTGTTGTGGGACTCTTTTTCCATAAAACTGTCTATTACAGGAATTCTTGGCTAGAGAGAGACGAGTGGACAACCAAGTGAGTCATCATTGCCATAATGAGCCACTGTTACTGTTACTAATGAATCCCCCCTCCCTTAGATGTATTGATAGTTCCATATTGAACAAATGTCCATTTTCTTGTAAATTCTACTCTTTGGTCTTAGTTCTGCTCCCCAGACATTTGTAAACATTTGACAGCCCTTGATAGATCTGAAGGAAGCTCTCATGCCTTATGTTTTTTGTTTGTTTGTTTGTTTTTTATGCCTTATGCTTTTTACACATGGATGAGGATCCACTTTGTGCTGGTTTTAATACTGAGGGAAAAACAACAAACAAGATAAGCTCTTTACTCTCAAGAAGTAAATCCAGGGGACTTCCCTGGTGGTCCAGTGGTAAAGAATCCACCTTACAATGCAGGGGGCACAAGTTTGATCCCTGGTCAGGGGATTAAGATCCCACATGCCGCGGGGCAACTAAGCCTGCACACCACAACTACTGAGCTCGCGTGCCTCAACTAGAGAGCTGGAGTGCTGCAAACTACAGAGCCCACGTGCTCTGGGACCTGCGTGCCACAACTAGAGAGAAGCCCGTGTGCATCAACAAAGAGCCCCCGCGCCGCAACGAAAGACCCCGCATGCCTCAACGAAGATCCCACGTGCTGCAACTAAAACCTGACACAGCCAAAAATAAAAATAAAATAAAATAAATAATAAAAATAAATCTTAAAAAAAAAAAGAAGTAGGTCTAACAAAAGACAAGTGTTGGTGAGGATGTGGAGAAACTGGAACCCTTGCATGTCGTTGCTGGGAATGCAAACTGGTGCAGCCTCTATGAAAAACAGTACAAAGCTTCCTCAAAAAATTAAAAATACAACTACCTTATGATCCAGCAATCTCACTTCTGGGTATATCCAAAAGTATTGAAATCAGGATCTCAAAGAGTTATTACCACTTCCATGTTCACTGCAGCTCTATTCACAATAGCTAAGCTGTGGAAGCAAACTAAATGTCCATCAATGAATGAATGGATTGAAAGAATGATATATACATTATTATTATTATAGAATATTATTAAGCCTTAAACATGAAAGAAATTCTGCAATATGCAACAACACGGATGGACCTCTTGAGGACATTGTGCTAAGTGAAATAAGCCAGACACAGGAAAACAACGATTGCATGATTCCATCTATATGAGATAGATAGAATCATCACATTCATAAAATTGAAGGCCAGAATGGTGGTTACCAGAGACTAGGGGAGCAAAAAGTGGAGAGTTATTTATCAACAGACAAAAAGTTTCACCTAAGTAAGATGAATGAGCTCTAGAGATTTACTGTACATTTACCTATAGTTAACAATAATGTATTGTACACTTAAAATTTGTTATGAAGATAGATTTCATATCAAGTGTTCTTACCATAATAAAAAATAAAATAAATTTTTAATAAAAAAGAAGTAACAGTCTACTAGAGAGAAATTGTTAGATATGAACAATAAAGGGTAACAGATGGTAAGGCAGCTCCTCACAGCTAAAGTAGAGGCACAAAGTCAAGATGGTGTCCTGATCTGGAAGCAGAACCTGAGACAAAAACTTGGGTGCAGGTCGTAGAAATCCAGGAAGCAGGAGGACAAGAATAAGGCAAGTGAAACGGGAAAGAAGAAAAGCAAATAAAAGGTGCTTAATATGCAGGTCACCACTGTGAACAACCACGGCCTAATAGCTTGGGGGCCTCTCCAAAGAACCATGTAGTATGTGTCCCAGAATTGGCCCACCTGTGGATGGGAAGGCTGGGGCATTTATCCATGGACACTCCCATTGTTGTCCCCAGAGGGGTTAACTTCTCCACAAAGATGTGCCTGGACAACACGGCTACCTTCAGTGACTTTGGAGAATGCTCAGGACAGCAAAGAGACACTTGTGCCAGCTGCTAGCTTGACAGGGGCTGCTGACAATGCTGAAAGCAGGTGGGCTGAGGGGATAGGGAATAGTGATCATGACCTTCACAGTCCTCCCGTGAAAAGGTGAAACCAGCCAAGTCTAAAAGATGAGTAGGTGTCCAGCAAACCAACTAAAAGCTAGGGTGAGAAGCAAAGAAAAAGAATGGGAATTTAAGACAGAAGGAACTTCATGAACAAAGACATGGAGGTTAAAAACCATGAAGTGCTTTTAGAGAATCCATAGTACTTGGATCTGATTGGAGCATAGAAAGAGAATGAAGACCAGAAGCAACAAGAAACACAGTAAAAGAGAAAAATGGAAGCAGTAGGCAGAGGTCAGATCACAAGGGCTTTATATTATGCTAAGTAAGGTGTTTACATTGTATCATGTACCTAAGTGGTTCTTGGCCTTTTCAGGGTTATAGAGCCTTTTGAGAATCAAATAAAAGCTATGGACCTTCTCTCCCATCTGAGTGCATAAATATCTGAAATTCTACACATAGTACAACATACAGATTCCACAACACAATCCTGTGATTCAGGTTAAGAATTCCAGCTGGAAACAAGAAAACATTACTGGGTCTTTAGCAACTATACAGTCAGGATTATTGTTTGTAAACAACAGAAACCTACATGAACTAACTTAATCAAAAGGAATTAATTTTAAAGTTATTAGGGAGCTCACAAAATCTATTAAGATTACAGATTTCTATTCTCTATTAGAGCTCGAGAACCCAGGTGGGGATGGGTCAGACGCCAAGGGAAACAGGCAGTGAGGACCATTGCCGAAGTCTCTCCACAAGTCTGGATATGACATTGTACTCTATAGATATTTTGTCAATGAACCCTGTGGCTATTAGACTCAAAGCCCAAGACCTAAGCATGTGCCAGGACACAGGATGAACTGAGGACGCTTGCTCACACTCAGGTGACAAGTGACCTGTGAGAGGCAAATCTGACCCCTCAGTTTCCACCATAGGAGGCAAGACCTCTCACCAGTGTGCATACAGCAACAGATTTCCCCAGGAAAGGGGCCTGGATGCCAAGTAGTTAAACTATGGCATCTGCCCCAGCAGCAGTGAAATACCACAGCTCTGTTAGCATTAAAGTCTTTTCTCCAGACCAGCCCCCCAGTTTCTCTCACATGATTGGATTTCAAGTCTCCTTCACTGATTACTTCTCTGAACACACGTTAGTCTGTGTATGCCCTTCTTAAAAGTGGTTCCCCCAGTTGGTCTGAGGAGTGCAAAGTAGAGCTGGACCATCATCTCCCTCATTCTCAATACAGTGAGTTTCTTCATGTAGCCTCACAGCGCCAAACTGAGTAAAGATCGTGTGGCAATGGAAGAACGCAGAGCACTGGTTTTCGAGCTAAGAAGTGATAAATATTTTGGGAATCAGACTTAACTTGGATAGAGACTTCATCTCAGGATAATTAATCAAAACAAAATACTTTCCCACTGTTTGGGTGGGGGGCTAAAAGCAGTTGTGGTTTTAGCCGTCTTTGCACAGTCATGGAGCTGCACGCTACTGGCCAATTTCTCTCCAAACACAAAGCTCCACTGGGCTAAACCAAGAGCTGGTTTCCAAGGACAGCCATCCAGAGGTGGGTGGGGTAGACCACTTCAGAACCCACTCCAGAGCCCTCTGTGTTCCTATGCAGCACAGTTGTAAGTCCCAGCTCTGAGGCATAGAATCTTTGGAGTATTTAAGGAGTAGAATGGAAAACCACTATACAGTCCTCATGGAAGTTGGACTGTGGTTTCAAATTTATTTTCCTAGTAATAATATTTTTCATAAATGTGAAGTTTCTGAAATGGTCAAACCCACAAAAAATAAACTGCTGTTTTCAGCCACATTAATGTCCCATTCCCATGCTGCAAAGACTAAATTAAATTAGCATTTTACATTTAAGGGGGAAAAAAGCTTTAACTACCTGCTTTTAAAAAGCAAAACCACTGATGAAAAAAATATATATGCACTTTCAACACAAACCTCATTAATCCACGGAAAACTACATTCCAAGAGGCACTTGTGAATATTTTCAAATCCACAGCATAATGCCATCTTGTCTGTACACAGTAACAGCGCCCGCACATGTTTATAGCTTCACTTTCTCAGATTTCCAGGAGCAGCAAAAGCCAGCCCTGTCTGTGTCATAATAAATTCTACTCCTCTATCTTGAAACCTTTGCTTCACTCTGCTGTGGTCACCATCACCTGCATTCTACTCTCTGGCAATATAGTAAGCTCCGGTTAACCCCTGGGCCACTCAAATGACGAGACCGAGTCCATCACTCCCTTCCTTTTCATTCTATACTCTACCTTCCTAGTTCAGATTCTTATCATCCCAGGTCTGAACACATACTCTACCTTCTCACAGGTCTCCCTCTCACCTCCTATCAACATGTATACAGCTGCCATAATAAACTTCCCAAATCATGTAACTATTTCATGTAGGTACTCTGAATGTGAGAAACAGGAGGACCATATTAACAAACAAGTATAGCAAATGTTTTAAAAGTACTTAGAATAGTGCTTGTCACATAGTTAAGTGTTCAATGTTAGTTACTGTTAATAATATCATTAATGTACATGAAGAGATTTTCTTAAAGGCTAGATATAACCACTCTCTAGCTGGACTTTGAGTGCCTTCTTCAATTGGCCTCCTACCCATTACTTCTCCATATGAATAGAAGAAAATTAATTTAACACATTTATTCATTTAGCAAACATTTGCTAGGTACCACAGGAATACAGAAATGCACAAAACAAGGACCCTTTTTCAAGGATACAAATGCTGCTGGAGGATGGTGCCTCATGACTCACATTTAGCTGCTGTGACTCTTTCAGGATTTATTTCTGGGAAATGCCATTATGGCAACTATTGTATGTGAACTCCATGTGATGCTACAAGAGCTGTTTCCAGCTGGCTTTCATAGCTGTAGGTCACCAGAGTCTATGGGGTTGCTGTTATTAGGAGAGTAGATGTCCCCTTCCTCCTTTCCTGAAGCATGCATGGTCTCCCTGAAGCTGATGGTCAATACACAAGGATGACCTTCCTAGAGGGAGGAAAATTTTCTTCTTTGGGAAAGATGATCGGAGTGTTTGACAGAGGAAAATGTTTAGTCTTGTTGGTCTAACTCTCTACCACATCTTCTACTGCTGGCCCTGCCCAAATCACATTAACTCAAGAAACTTGGGGAACTCAAGGGTTTGAAGGTACAGAGTATGAGAGGCGATCAAGCTCATAGGTTCATTCTGGGCCTGCCTCAGTCTAAGATGACCAAGTGTATTTAAGACTACTGCAGGGGTCAACTTGTCTTCAAAATGTACCTGCAGAATTTGTTTCATTTTAGCTCTTTTAAAACTCTCACACAAGTGAATGAAAATTCCAGAATTCTCTGGCTTTTGTGGCTCCAGAATGGCCTCAGGAGCCAGAAACAAGGCTCTGTGGGATAAGAGGGAGATTCTGAGCTCTGGCCTACCCGTCAGTGGCTCAGGCACCAACCAGTATACAGCACGTATCACAGCTGCGTACGTGATTCCTATACACTGGTACTGTTCTGCTGTTCCTACAGAAGTTGGGTTTTTAAGATGCCCATGTCTTTAAAATCAGACTTAATAGAGTATGTTTGCATTGCATTTTCAGTTCCTTAAATATCTGAAGAGGCAAGGTGAACCAGTGAATAGGGGTATATAACACACACATCTGAAAGAGGAAGAGGAAAACCCAGGAAGGAAGCCTCATCCCCAAGTAATTTGGGGTAACAGTTCAGCCCATTTCTTCCTAGAAATTAAAGAAGCTTTACTCCTGGCATGGTCCTGCCCTCTGCGGCCAGACAGCTGAGAAGTCAACAGGAGCTGAGGCACACAAAGGAGAGACTAGGCAGAGGGGGAAAGGAAAAAGACCTAAGTGAAAGCAAAGTTTCCCCATACTTGTCTTCCAGAACAACTAAAGCACATCTTTTATGCATAACAAAAATAGTTGTCTGACTTATTCTTTTATACTTTGTTTCATAAGAATCTATTACCTTGTAAAAATGAAAACAAAAGACAAAACTAAAGGACTCATTTTTATTTGGCCTTATTAGGAGTCCATCACACAGATTTTAAGGATTTCTGCTCAACCAATATCTCTAGAAAGGTCCTTTGGAGTTTCTTCTAGGCTCTTTACAGAAAACTTTTCTTCAAAATTCTTATAAGAACAACAATTGAATGTGTTGAAATCATAGAATTTAGTACCTGATATCTTATGAGCTATTTTTAAATCAATTTCCTTGATATTGAGAACACAACTGGAAATTGAAATTACTGACTGACTCCAAGTACCTTTATACTTCTCCATTAGATAAAAAATAAACTACTCTTCTTAGGCTTAACTGAGATAATCCATGAGGACTACACTTTTATCAAGTGAGAAAATTCCACAGCACTTCTCATGGCTCTTCTGTAACAGAAGAGCTCACGCACATTCTGGCCAAGTTGAGTTTGCTCCTTAGATTAAGCAAGCTACTGGATGCCACACAGCTTTACATCTTCTAAGGCAAAAGCACCAGAATGGGAAATAGCCAAAAGGAAACTCTTTAACCACAAGGTAACCTATCTTCATCACCTCTCTTTAGTTTCAAGACAAAACTAGAGCCAACAAAAATCAAAACTTTATATTACCTTCCTTACTTGGTACAGGATTGGTAAAGCCAGCTGATTAATACACTGAGATACAAAGTACTGGCAGCAAGAGTGTTGGATTAAATCAAAAGCCTGGGATTTGGGATCTGGCTCCAGCACTTACTACCTCTCTAGTTTTGTAACTACATGTAACTCTTATGACCTCAGTTTCCTCATCTGTGAAATGAGGATAACCATGTGCCCCAGGGTTACTGTGAGATTCAAATCAGATAATGAAGGTAAAGAGTAATGTATAAACCATAAACTAAATAAATAAGTTTTTTTGTTTGTTTGTTTTGTTTTGTTTTTTACTCTGTATGTCTTCCTAAAGAGCAGTCTATGCCAGTGCCTTATACTTGCTCAAAAGCCATGATTATCGCTCGTGACTTTGGAAATCACAGGATCCAAACAAATTAGTCAGCAACTGGACAGCACTCTGTCAGCATATGGTCATAGGCAAAGTTGGTAATCCAAGCAAGGAGATTCATGTCCATCCCAGCAGAATGCATCTAAGCAGCAGGGCCACCCAACCCGGAGCACCAGCTGAGCAGTCCCGAAAGGAATGCTCCCAGTAAATTCTCCCTTTCTTAAACCAGCACCCACACCACCTGACCCATTCTCTACCTCAGTTTCCATTTACTCCCTCACGGACTCCTCTGTTTAACCTCCAGTGTGTGTCCTTGACTTCGCTCCCATGGTAGATACATGCGCCCATCTCTCCTGGCTCTGACCACAGCTTCACCTTTTCCTCTGGGGTCACACCTTAGGAAACACCCTTCCCAAATCAGCCTGGCCCTGAGCTTCTAGAAACCCAAACATTATGCCACACCTTTAGATAATTCCTATCTGTGAGCATGGCCTGACAAATAATCCTTAAACTTTTTTCCTAACCAATAATACTTACATTTTTCCCTACCAGTCCTTAGTGATGGATTATAGCCATTCTAAACAATGTCTAAAGGATTTGAGAATTTTGCTTTGTGTGTGTATGTGTGTTTAACTTTAATGGTCTCTAAGGATTTCTAAATCTAATTATTGGAAATTTGGAAAAAGAAAATAACATGGGCCTTTGGAACGCTGGCTAGTTTAGCAGAGGCTGCAAGCCACAGTTTGACTGTAAACATCTCTCCTTGTACTCTCACCTCAAGGTCAGCATCTCCCAACTCACACTCATATCCACGTAAAGAAACAAAGGAATTTTGGCAGAAAGAGAACATTGGATTTCATATCCCTTTGAGAAAGGCGTGGATTTCCATGATGGGAAAATCAGTCCAAGTCAAAACTAAGCATGTTAAAGTGTAGGCATCTGGAATAAAGGGGTGGTGGCACTCTCCAGAGTCCCCTGCTGGGGGCACACGTCATCTGTGCCTCCACTCCTACAGTCTAAGGACAGTGCCACATTCAATAAGAATCATATTTTCTAAAGGGGTAATAGAAGTATTCATTTAAGGTCTTAGGCCAACCAAAGCACAAACTCAGAAGGAACAAGGCAAAGATATAAATGGATTTTGATTTCTAAAGTTAAAGCTGTGTGCCAAGAGAATTCAGCAGGAAATTTGGCTGAGGTTAGATGGCTGGATTCAGAGAGTAAATCAAGTGACATTAATCTAGGAGACTCTAGAATCCCACAGACTGATTTATGTTCATAGTTTTTTTTAAACTTACTTATTATGAAACCAAAAGAGGGAATCCTTTGAGGATGGTAGAATTACAAAATGGATTCATTCTATCAACATAGGTTTTGTTTGCACTCAATAAACCTAAGTAAATTATAGAAAGTCATGTAAGTGGGCCAGTAGGAAAGTTATTTTAGATAAAGAGGTAAGATTAAGTATTCATCATTTTTACAAAAACAATGAAATCATTATTCTTTAGCGGGACAAAACTTAAATATACACATAAATAGCAAGGCATATCCTATGATTAGCAAATTATCCTTTGTGTTTTCCAAGGTTTTCTGAGAAATTAACTTATTCCCAGAAATGCTTATTCGAAAGACGGGTGGAGGGTGGGGGAGACAGGCAGATGCAGAGAAAAAGGAACAGGGATACAGAGAAAGAACAGGCTTCAGACAGAGAAGGATACAGATAAGAATTATATTGAGTTTATATGATAGGTAGGAACTGTTTCAGAAAAGAGGAAAGGGCAGTGATGTTTAGGATTAAAGGTCCAGAAGGAAGACCAAGAGGCACTTAGTGAGTGGAATGGTTAAGCCAGGACAACACTGTCCAAATGGGCACGTATGGGCTCAAACAGGAGACAGGACAGAACAGAGTTAAGGCCAAATTGAGGAGAAATTTAATATCCACGTTAAAGAGTTTAGGCAATGAGGTAATGACGGGCCTCTGAAGGTTTCTGAACTAAAAAGTAACACCATGAAAAGACTGCTTTAAGAAGATTATTTGACAGTGAATATTCTCAATATCTATTAAGGTTTCTTTACCTCTTAACTAAAAATTCCAAAATCTAATTATATAGTTTGGGTCTTTATTTGCTCTATATCTTTACTTAGATGCCTTACCATATCACCAGAAACTCATAATCTTGCCTCCAAAATCATTTCCCATACTACATTCCCTAACTTTCCCAGCATCCATACGTCAGCCTTCCTTATCTTCTATTCCTTTTCTTCTTCCGTTTCTCTCCTCCCTCCTTCCCTTCCTTTCTAGACACAGGCAATCATCAATTCCAACTGAACTCTCCTTTATAGTCTTGAGAAATCTACTCATTGAGATATCCACCAACAATCCCCCATTTCAGGCATTTCTGCAATGGAGAGTAGAACTGGCATCCCTTTGGCCAGTATTTTTGGCATCCAACTCATACTGCACACTGTGCCTCTTGACACATGTTTTCAAATACCCCACACCTCGTGTTTCTGTCTTCCAGGCTCTACTCTTTGCCTGGAATGGCCGGTCACCTCTCTCAGCCTGGGAAGGCCATAACTTTCTTTTCAGATCCAGCTTAAATTCAAGGCACATTCTCTAGGCATTTAGTCACTCTCTCCTCCATACTCTCGGGACTCCTGATACTCTTATTAACAGTGGGTATTATTTACTGTGACTGTTCTGTGGCACTCCCCCCAGTTAGACACTAGGTCACTATAAAGTAGAGATCATATCCTGCTTACCTGTATCCCAGCATCCAGCATAATACCCAGCCCAGTGAAGTTAACACATATATTTGCTGAATTAAAGAAACTGGATGATGTCTTAAGTCAAAAAATAAAGACTATTTCCCTGGAAGCTCTCCCTATCCAAAGACCTACCCAACTTTGTCACTCAATAAACATGTTATTAAAACACTTACACACAGTATTTAACAAGGTGTTGGTGATCTGGGCCTATCTACAAACTCAACCTGATATATCACTCACCACTATGTACACTGTTTTCAAGAAACACTCAACCATCTGTAGTTCTCTGGACATCCTCTCTTACTCCTCCCTGCCTCTGTACCTGCTGTTTTACCTGCTTGGGAGTCTTTCCGACTGCCTGTCTACCTAGGAAATTTCTATTTATTCAACTTCTGTCTGGTTGCTGTCTCCTTAGTAAAACCGGCTCTGACTTCTTTCTTTTCTGATCTCCCTAGTCCCAAGAACACCTCCCTCACTGCACTCATTACTTTATGCTGGATCAGTTTTTTTCTTTATCTGTTTCCACTACTATTTTGCAAACTCCTTGAGTATCAAATCCTGTTGTGTTTATCTCTGTGTTCCCAATACTCAGCCTCAAGGCCTAGAGGAGGGGAAGGAGAGGAAAGAAAAATAACAGAAGTAGCTGACATTGAAAAGCACCTACATTACCAAGCATTGCTCCTAGCACATTACACTGACTTCTTCTTTAAGTACTTCTTCCTATTATGCCTATTTCATGGTAAAACTAAGATAACAGAAAGGTTAAGAATTTGCAAATCTAGTCCCAAAGGTAGTAAGTAAAGAAGCCGGAGATCTTAATCCAGGTGGTATGGCTATCCTTTGGTCTATTGCCTTTCTGCAATGGTGTCAGCAAACTTTCTCTGCCAAGGACCAGATAGCAAATATTTTAGGTTTTGTGAACTATTTAGACTCTGTCACAACTACTCAACTCTGCTGTTGCAGTGTAAAAGTAGCCATAGCCCATACATGGCTGTATTCCAGCAAGAGGCTATTTTACAAAAACAGGTGGTAAGTCTGATTAGGACTGTAGGCCAGTTTGTTCATCTAGAAATTCAATAAATGTTCATCAAATTAAATTGGATCTAATGATGTTGGAAACCAAAACCTTCTCCCTGCCCTCAAGGAAAACTTTTTCCCTTATTTTATCCTAAAGTCCTCAGCAGTTGCAGCCTTTAAGACTTCACTTGGCAGGCAAATCCACTGTAGCCACTCAAAAGCCAGTTTCAGAACTGAAGTCAATGGGATGGACATGGGGCCCTGATCTTTGTGCTAAGCTCCCACCCCTGAACTCCACCTCAAGAGACTATTGGATCTTAGCCAGATGTCCCTGCCCCCAGCAATGAAGTCTCACAAATAGATAACCTTTACTTCTAAGAAGAGAAGCCACTCCAAGGCTCTAGCCTGTACCTCCAACCCTTACCTGGCCTCCATCTGAGGTTTCTCATGTTATCAGTATAAATACAATATTACTGGAAACAGTAGGCAAACAGAAAAAACTTCCACACTTAAGTGGGCCACAAGTTTCAACCCTAAGCAGTGAAGACTTCTTGGTTTTCCAGAATGTTGTTCCACAGCAGTCATGAGCACTGCTCTAACCTAGATCTTTTTATGTAAGTAGTATAATAATCAGAAAAGTAGGTATAAAAAAAAAAGGATGAGAAAAAGAAGAGCTTGTTGAATTGTAAATTTTTCTCACTTCACCTCAGTGACATAAACCCCACCCTACAAAAGAACCATTTGAATTGACATATACACACTATTATATATAAAAGATAACTAATGAGAACCTACTGTATAGCCCAGGGAACTCTATTCAGTGCTCTGCAATGACCTATATGGGAATGGAGTCTAGAAGAGAGTGGATATATGTATATGTATGGCTGATTCGCTTTGCTGTACAGCAGGAACTAACACAACATTGTAAATCAAGTATACTCCAATAAAAAACATTAATTTGAATAAAAAGAACCATTTGCTTTATATTTCACAATATTTTGACATCCTATTGGAACTGAGCAGAACTCTGCAGTGCCCTCCTCCCCCCCATTACAAAACCAAGAAGTTAATGACTAGGACAATAGAGTCAGAGACTCAGTGTCTGATGTACATTCCTGAGTTGTTTTAGATACTATAACTGTCACCAGAGAAAACAGCTAACTGCATGGTGACCAGCTGTAGCCATGACATAAGCTACTCCAACTTGAGCAGTACTGAGTCTATGGCTAGCACAATTCCAAGAACTGGCCTCAAGAGAATGGGATTAACATTATTGCTCATAATAATCTATACCTTTGTGGGCATCAAAATAATTGTGGTTTGCTCTGCCTGTATATGTAAGCGGACAACTAAAAATTGTCAGCAAAGAGATGCTATAGGCCCATGATGACACCTTCCACTCTGAGAATACAGCACCCTATGTCAGCATGAAGAAAGTACAGAAGATAGACCTTCACCCCTAATCCCATAGAAATGGAATGATGTTCTGATAAGTGGGGATATGTAAGCAGCTCTTTGCAGGAAACCACCCTCAGCAGGAAGCCCCTGTTCTTGTCACTTTAGCAAAGTTATATTGTAACTAACTCTTAAACCAGGCAGGCCCATGCTCTACTCATCTCCAGCCCAAGCACACCTTTCGAATCTTTTAATCACACAAAACCCTGCCTAACTTGTTGGTTCTTTCCGATGATCAAAGTAGAAATGAAAAATAAGTAATTAGCAGATGACCAGATCTCTTTCCTAGCTTCCCCTTCAGTAATCTCCTGATCAAGCTGCGTGAACAAGATAACATCTAGAGGACGATCAGGAGGGGTCAACAAGCCTGCACACAAGCCTGCACGCAGTGAGGGATGGCAACAACTCTGACCCCCTATCTCAATGATTAACTGGGATTACTTTTCTGTTTCCCTTTAAAAGATTTCATGGCCTAGCAGAATCTTCGGACATTTTTTTTTTTCCTTTTTTTTTGGGGGGGGGTACGCGGGCCTCTCACTGTTGTGGCCTCTCCCCTTGCGGAGCACAGGCTCCGGACGCGCAGGCTCAGCGGCCATGGCTCACGGGCCCAGCCGCTCCGCGGCACGTGGGATCTTCCCAGACCGGGGCACGAACCCGTGTCCCCTGCATCGGCAGACGGACTCAACCACTGCGCCACCAGGGAAGCCCGGAGATGGTTTCTGAGGGACGCTTGAGTCCACCATTTCTCCAGATTGCCGGCATTCTGATTAAAGGCTCCTTTCCTTTCTACCAGCATTTGTGAGCACATAATTGATTTTGTAAGCAGCGAGCAGCGGGACGCCATTCGTTCCACAACACTATGAAGTACATGTCCTATTATCCATTATCTTCAAAACAGGCAATCACAGAACTAGAAACAAAGTATACCAACTGCATGACAAGGATCATATATGCTGCTCATGGCCACTCAGATCCAGAGAGGTTAGTATAATATCCTGATTTAATTCTAGTGAGAAATACTTTGTTGTTGAAATTCACCAAAGAAGGTAACATAACTTGTCCTAGGTGCTACAAGATGCTTCCCACCAGAAAAAAAAAATTTTAAACAGCAAAATAAACTATAAATGTACATTTAAAATATTACTAGATCATCACTTTGGTTTTTGACCCCTAAACTGAGTTGGGCTCACATTTGGAAAAGTGCATGATGCTGCCAGTGAATTTACCCTACCCACTGTAATTCTGTGGTTGCCATAGGCCAGAGAGGGAGAATTACAATGGTGAATTACGAACTTCTTGAGGGCAGGAAGTATGTATTATTCACCTTTGCCTCGCCAGAAAATCTGGCATATAGCAGACCAGGAAATGTTTGTTAATAAATGAATAAATGAATTTAATGAAGCCAAGAACCTAGATAATTAAGTTTGCCGAAACACACATTATCCAAATCCCCTCAAGCATGCTTCAAAATCAGTATAATCCATGGGGACATTGGAAACTTTCCATCTGTGAGTGGGGAAACAACCCATGCCCTTATTTTCTCCAGCAGACTCACCGTCTTGAGTGTTTGGACTCAGGATTTGGGTCTTGAGTTCCTGCAGGCTAATTCCCAGACACCTGCAGATCTCCTCAGGGCTATAGGGTTCAGAGTGAAGGGCATCTTCTGTGATCAACAACATTTCTTCCAGACTGACCCCCAGCTTGGCCTGCACCTCCTCCAGCCGCAATACTTCCTCCCATGGCAAGCATTTGTGCTTAGCCAGGAGCTGCAAGTTCAAACCAAGATAATGGTCAGTTTTCATTTCAGATATTGATATGCACTATTTTAATGAGCCAGATTCAACTTTAAGCTTTTTTGTTTCCATTCAACCTATCCACAATTCCCAACATTGCTTGAAAATGCACGCTCAGTTCAGATGTTTGAAATTAAACATGCTTGTGTGACACTCACAGGCTAGTTGAGTATTTTTCCTAAAAAAAACTAATCCCCCACTGATTTTTTTGCCTGTCACCACTTTCCCTCAGGGCTATTTCTTTGAATCATTTTGTCCTTTTGTCCCTATTCAGTTCATCCCCAATATACCACTCTCTATAAAGTCTACAGAAAACGATTTAAATCTCCCGTGATCTGGGTGCTGAGGTGGGCACTGCATGCCCGATTTCATTTGAGCACTTCCTGTTTACAACATGCCTCTTTGAAATGGCTAATGAATTTAAGTATCTGGGCGTTTGGAGTCAAGTCCCAGATTTTAAATGAAAACCTCATTGGTGACCTTACGAAACACCACTGCATTAGGTCATTGGTGGTAGTAGTATGTTTCTCCACCCTCAAGAAGAATTTGGCTTCCAGTTGCATCCTGAGGCACCCCCTCAGTCTACTGCAGAGGGTAAGATATAAACCAAACCTTTGTAACCTGGTCCACTCATGGGAACCGCACTCCAGAATGTGTGTCCCTCATTTTCCCCAAACCACCCTTCAGAGCAGGTGACAATCAAAACAGTGAAGGTATCTCTCACGCTGAGGTCTACAAAATTCATTCCCCAGGTGTGAGGACCGCAGGTGCAGACAGCACAAACAGCAAAAAGGAGCAAGCAAAAGAAGGTGAAATGTGCATCTGATTTACTCTTCTATTATGCTGATGATTTGATTTTCTTTCTTTTTGACAGGAAGCAGATTTACCAAAAGACCACTGTACTTGGTTAGGGCCACTCACTTCTGAAGAGTGTTAATAAAAGTAGTTCTTATATTCATTAATCCTCTTTTTAAAACTCTGGCTCATATATTTGAAAGGAGTTAATGATTTTAAGGCAGAACTGGTGAAAAAGACAATAGAATTACATTTTTCTGTTCAGTTATTTCCCAGAACATGGTACCATTTTTCAAGCAAGGATACAAGCTAAGACCTTTCTTCTGACCTTGTTTGCTTAGCACATTTAATGTTTATTAGCAGTGCTAGATTGACACCTCCATAGACTAACTCATTCATTCATTCAGCTCATTCATTCATGATCTCTATTCCAGTGTATTCCAAGAATAATTTCAGAAAACTTATAGACATACATAAAGCAAAAGAAAAACATACAATATATTTATTTTATACAGAAAAAGGGCTGAAGTGGATGATCTCCTAGAATTACACTTCCTCAAAACACAGATCCAAATCCAACTGAGGTAAACAATGAAGTTAACAGAAATAATTCACACTTGTATAGTGCTGTATGATTTAAGTGTGCTTTTTATTTCTTTTCAGCTTTGACAGCTCTGTGAGGTAGGTATTATTGCCCTATTTAAGAGATGAGAGTGACTTGCCCAAAGTCACCTAGCTAGTAAGAACAGAGCTGGAAATTTAACCCGTGTCCTGTACCTCTTTCTTGCTTCCCCAAGGCCATATTCTCAATGGGCTATGCTTGATATCTATGTCACACTACTCATTTTAGCTCAAATCACCACTCAAGTTTTAGAAATGGTTTCTAAATACAAACTAAGTTTTGTGTTAGAAGTGAACATTCCAGTGATTTATAACACTTTGATGGGTTCCTTCTAAAATAAGAAGGAAATGGAAAAAAAATCAAAGAATGACCCCCAAGGGATGAGAATGGGCTCTTCCTAAGAACCTTGCAGTAAACACCATCTCCCAGTTCCCAACCCTGACCTCATGTGAGCAAGTCACTTTGCCTCAGGCACTTGATCCCAGGAAACTGGCCCAGGACTCTGTGGGGAGAAAGTGTTCGAGGGTTGCCTGCTGCCTACAAAGCTGTTTTCAAAGGCAGCCTCCCAATGCACTTTTGTTCCACAAACAGAGGCACTGACATTCACTCTAGCAATATCCCAGTTTGCTGTTCGGCCCGCGTAGCTCTCAGCTGGAGGGTCCACACGGCCAATTGGGTGTGTATTTCAATTAAGAATGAAACCTACCACATGCCCTCAAGGACAGCTGCACAGCCAAGAGTTGCTGAGTAGTGCACTACATTGTAGGAGTAAAATCGGAAAGCTGCTTAAGCCCTTTAAAATTTGGCCCAGGAAACAGAAAAATGACTTGCAGATGAGGGAAGTGGGTGGGTAAGATCTGTTGCCCAAGACAGAACTTCATGAGGGAATTTGCCACTCACAGCCCTGTCGCCTGGCCCTACTTCACATTTGTGAAGCAGGGCTAGGAGTCAGGGCTATGGGTCATTTTGTGACAAGCTCCTCACTCAGCAGCAGGGTGGGGATATAAGAGAAAGCAGTTCTTTGTCAACATCTACCATTTTCTTTTCACCACTACAAACATTAGGTGTTTATTTCCAATTCCATTCCTCGGAGGTTCCTGAGCCTGACTGATGCTCTGTGGACAAGAAAGCAGGCAACAAATATTTTGTCCACAGTTATGGAAAGAGGTAGATAAATAGTGCTAGGACCCTGTCTTAGGTTGGTTTCTCTCGGAAGCAGGCCCTGAGACAAGAATTTAGGGGGAGAGAGTGATACAGAGAAGTGCTGGTAGAGGAGTGGAAAATGAGACAGGAAGAGAAGCCAAGATGGAGTGCAGTGATGTAAGAGGTGAAGCGGGGCCTGCTGGACCCTCTGCGACCTGTACGTATAAACCTCGGATGTGTCCTACGCATAGACAAGAAAGCTCAGATGTTTACCCGCTAACTCTCATCCACCACTGATTGAGGGCTGATTCCAAGGGTGCTAGCTCCCCAGACTTCCAGGCTGTCTCATGTGCAAACTCAGCATTCTCCTGTAGCTAGAAGACATCCTCAGTCTGAGAGGGTCTCTGGGGCTTCCATTAAGAGGGCGTGGTAGGAGAGTGCTAAGATACAGACTCTAACTCAGGAGCCTGTCTGTCAGAACCCACCTCTCTCTGACGTTCTCACTGCATTTTGCAGTATTAACAAGTCAACGGAAAAGTGTCATGTCTTTCTCCTCACCAGGTCAGCAAAGGATAAAATTTCAAATCCCTTCTCTGACAAGTTGTTTTCCACACAACAAAAGCGGCTGTGTTGTTGGTGGTTTGGGTTCTATAAATCACCCATGCTTATTTTTAAAATGTGAAGAAACACATAACAATTTGAAGTTTAAAAAGATTACAAAGTATAAAATAAATCACCTGTAATCATCCCAATAAGATAACCACCAATCTCCCATCTGATGGCCTATGGTACATTTTTTATGCATACTTCTTACATACGTACACACATATAGTTTGACATAAATGGGATCATACATAACTGTTTTTATTGTGGATACTTTTTTTTTCTTTTTTTTTTTTGGCTTATCTCCCCCTCACCCTCCTCCACTTCATGGAGCTGTTCCACAGTGACTTCGTGCCCATGTTCCACTCATAACCATCATGAACACATTCACAATGGTGACCTTCCCCAGTGCTGGTCATCCCCACTCTCCACGTTCTCCATATTAGTTTGCAGGCCACAGAATAAATCTGCACAACTGTGCAGAATGACTCTACTACAATCCTCACCTCACCCTCAGCACAGCCTGTCTTTTTTCTAAGGCATCCCCAAGCATGGTGCTCCGGATTTCATGCACACCTAACTCCTAAGGGGCACAATGGAAAGAGCAGGGCTAAAGGGAGACCCGGACTCCTGCACTTAACTTAAAACAAGTCACAGCCTACCTTGGCTGGAAATTCCCAGTTTGTAAAATGGGACACCTAATGGCTACCGCACAAGATACAGTGAAGATTAAATAAGATAATGCCTCTCTAGCTAGTTCATTCCCACATGACACTTTTCCTACGCCTTCAAACGTATACAGGTGTTTCCTGTCATAAAGTTCTTATTCCTAAAGCTACTGCTCTTAATTCCTCCTTCTCTTTTACTGTCCGACAACTAGAATCAGTGACCCATAGTCACCGCTTCTGGGCCCTCAGTGGCCACTCTAACTATTGAATATGGCCTCCCAAAGGTCCTTCTTATTTCCAGAACCACTTCTAAAGCCACGGGATTTCTCTCAGTCCTCTAATTCCTTAATGAATCAGTGGCTGCCAGCACTCCTCACTAATTAGCTTCTTTAGATTCCCTGTTGTACTGGCCTGTGTAGCCCTGAATTTTCCCAGTTTCCCTCTCACCTCTCTGGTCCTTACATTTCCACCCATGACTCAGTTCTCTCCTTTCATTATTATTGAAGCCATCTCCCAAATTTAACCCCCGGCCTTCTGCTCTGCTCTCGCCACATTCTCTCCCTCAGCAAACTGAACTCAGTCCTTGGTTTCAACTATTATCTCAAAATAGTTGAAAGACTATTGTCCAAGCCAAGAGAAACATTCCAACCTCAAATTTCTAACCACTTATAAGAAAATTCCATGGGGAAGTATATCATCACCTCCCACTTTCATATCACCTTCCATCCTATCTTCCCCATATCTATGAGTGGCAGCACTATGCTTTCCACCCATCATTTCAGCTTAAAACTACAGCCCTTTTCGACTCAACACTTAGCCTTCACCTGCGCATGTCTGCATGCCATGCATGTTCACTGCAGTGTATGAAGCACTCACGGCTCCTGACTGCATGGAGCTCAGAGTCAACCTGAGAAGACAGGCATCAATTAATAATCATATAGTGAAGAACTTACTCCATTTGTGATAAACTACTATAATGGAAAAATACAGGATGTGGCAAGAGCATATAATGGAAGTGGGGAGGGTGGTCATTCCTCAGCGTAATGGCATTTAAGCCAAAAGGAAGACAGAAACCCAATCACAGAGAGCCTTATACCCGACCCTTTACTAGGTCCTGTCAGAGCTTCTTTCGTATCCCTCTCGTTATCCCATCCCCAGTGACACTTTAAGACCCACTTCTCTTCAACCAAACAAAAGTTCCTGCTGCCAGCTTAATATTTCTAGAATACCTTGCTAACATTTGCACTTCCAGGACCAAGCCTGGGTGATCCTCAGCACAGCACTCAAGGTCCTGCTACACCTGGTTCCACTATTCCCCAGTGTGTGCGTGCTCTGCCCTGCAGCCAGGACTCACCGTCCTGGGATACTCCACACCAGCATCCTGGCAGAGTGAGCTCGACTAAATCAATAGGCTGAGTGAAATTGGCTACATTCCTGGGTGTTTGGTTTTTCTCCACTCAAATTCAAGAAAACTGCAGAAGACTTGAGGATATTATACGCACTCCTCCTCACCAGACAAAGAATAAGCTCCATATTGACCACTAAGTGGCAGGAGCTAAAAAAAAAACAAAAAACTGGATGAGTGATGGCCGCTAACCAGACACGCTCTGTAAAAAATCACACTGTAAATTTTCCTTGAAGTGTCAAAGGACCACATGAAACCCTCTCCTTCATTGCTTCACATGTTGCCACAAGGAGCTCAGGGTATGTAAAATGCAACAGCATAATTTCCCTTCCCTTTTTGACTTCCCATAATAATTATTATCAGCATCACACATTTTATCCCTCAATATAATTAAGGGCTACTATTTTTTATAGATATAAGGCAATTCTGGAAAAGTTTTTTTTTTTTAATTTGTTTATTTTTGGCTGCGTTGGGTCTTCGTTGTTGTGCGCGGGATTTCTCTAGTTGTGGCAAGCGGGGGCTACTCTTCGTTGTGGTGCACGGACTTCTCATTGCAGTGGCTTCTCTTGTTGCGGAGCACGGGCTCTAGGAACGTAGGCTCAGTAGTTGTGGCTCGCAGGCTCTAGAGCACAGGCTCAGTAGTTGTGGCGCATGGGGTTGGTTGCTCCGTGGCATCTGGGATCCTCCCAGACCAGGGCTCCAAACCTCTCTCCTGCATTGGCAGGCAGATTCCTAACCACTGTACCACCAGGGAAGTCCCCCAATTCTGGAAAAGTTTAAGCCACTGAATATGTATAAAATACGAAAAATTTTGTGCTCATTAAAGATTTCTGGCTACTTTGTTAATTTAAGAACATAAAAATATGCTTCACTTAAAAGAATCATTTGGTGGTGTGATGAACTGGGAGACTGGGATTGACATATATACACTAATATGTATAAAATGGATAACTAATAAGAACCTGCTGTAGAAAACAATGAAATAAAATTCAAAAAAAAATCATTTACGCAAATAATAATTATAAATCTCTATTGTGTTTGCCTTGAAATGTTTTAAATTTTAGTTCAAATGCCTCTGCAAGACCTGACTTTTAATGAATCTGCATTAATTAGTTTGGGGAAGCTGTTAGAAAGAGAGGAGCAGGGAGGAAGAGAGAGAGAGGGAGAGAAAGGAGACTTAAGAACAGAAGAAATTATCAACATTAAAGCAAAACAAAGAAAAATCATCTTCATTGGTTTAGTGTACTTCCCTGTGCTACGCAGATACAAAAGGTACTCATTTTTCAAAAGGTACCTTGGGGAAATAGGAGGAGAGGAAAAATAAGTGTTATTTATTACAATTTTGCCATGTGGAGCTCTACTTAATCAGAATCATTTTCAAAACTATCCTGAGGGCTTCCTTGGTGGCACAGTGGTTGAGAGCCCGCCTGCTGATGCAGGGGACACGGGTTCGTGCCCCGGTCCGGGAAGATCCCACATGCCGCGGAGCGGCTGGGCCTGTGAGCCATGGCCACTGAGCCTGCGCGTCCGGAGCCTGTGCTCCGCAACAGGAGAGGCCACAACAGTGAGAGGCCCGCGTACCATCCTGATCTGTCATTTCTCCACTAACACTTCATTTTTATTGTCTGAAAGCAGCAAGTTTATTCAGATTAAGACAAGCTTCTTTACTTTTTTACATGAGAGTTTATTTCCTGATTTAATGAGACCATTTCCAAACAAAAATTGTATTCATTCACACGTTGCTGAAAACGGAAGAATGGCACCATACTGTAATTAAAATAAGGTTAGCAGAATTCCAGCCTATATTCCCTAGGCAAGAGCATATTCTTGGCATCAAGATCTATCTGCAGAGCCTATATTAGCAGTTTTATCTTTATTTCCCTTTTGTATATAACCTTGGATTCTCATGATTTGCAGCAACGTGATTTAGAAAACATTCTGCATCTTGATAAAGCCTTTCAATTTTCTTTCTTCCATATTTCAAAAGAGAGACAAATTCAGAGTACTTAAAATAATGTGTTTTATCTACATCAGTTGGGAGGAGTGTGTGGCAAAAAGCCAATTTCACCTCTAAAATGCACATGGAGTTATACAGTTAAACTCAGAAGACAGCCTCAAGAACAAAAGGTTCTGCAGCGGATTAAGGTTTTCAGCTACTGCTCCAGAAAGAGAAGCCCTTTTTCTAGTTAACTCCCAAAAGACACCTCCCTCTCCCATCCTGACAACTTTCACTACAGAGCTTCAGCACCACAATTTTATTTCTCATTTTCTTCTTGCATCTTTGGAAAAGCATCATTACAATATGAACCCATTTTACACATCTCATACTTGTTTTGGCTCACCTATGGGTCTCATAGATGATATCTAATTTCGTGATAAAACTCTGAAAACAATGTTGTGTATGTTTGAGGTCTCCTCAGGAAGGCAGCACTTACTTATATACATCAAATAAAAAGTCAACAAGAATAAGCCCTTAAACAGGTAAGACACTAATTTCTTCCATCTCCTGAAAGAAGAAGTTTGCCCTAAGAGGGAAAAATATTCACTGAAGCCTTTGACATTGAAAAGTTTACTGCACTACTTCTTCTCATATATGCACTGATCAGAAGAGTTTAATATTGAAATATTTCTTTCATAGAATTTTTAGAAATTATCTGAATAAGTAAATTGCATATTTAAAACACTTAAATCATGATTAAAAAAAGGTTTAACACTAAAATTTTCCAGAAAACAAAAAAAAACCTTTAATTTTCTGGCTCATCAATTCCCAACTTCAGGGGATGGGAGTAAGGGGCAAAGTGGTATGTCAGCCCAAGGGATAACTACACCTTACACAGCTCCATGGTAGCTAGTCCAGTGCTGGGCACACTCTATGCACTTGTAAAAAATTGTGAAATTGAGCAAAATAAATATGACAGGGCAGGTAACCCAGGGAATAGTTATTCATTTATTCAACACATGTTTACCCTGTGCCTACTTCAGCCTAAGCACTATACCAGGCCTTAGGGATATAAGAGTTAACAAGATGGACAGTCTTGGCCCTCAGGTAAAATCAAGTCAGAAAGAAGAGACGGACATCAAACAACTGTGATAAGTATCATACCCGAGAGGTGCAAGTGCTATGAAATACAAAGAGAGCCCCACCTTAGTCTGGGAGTAAGGAAGTCAAGGAAGGCTTTCCTGAGGGACACTTAGGCTGAGACTTCATAGAGGGCTGGGGCGAGAGCATTCTGGGCATGTACAAAGTCCCTGCGGTGAGAATGAGCATCATGGCTAGAGTGTAATGGGACTGAGGGATGCTAAGAGAGGAAGAGGATGAGGCACACATCGGATCTTGCAGTTCTCTCCAGGAAGTGATAAGGACTTTTGACTTTATTCCAATGAAATGGAAAGCTTTTGAAAGGTGTTAAGCAGGGGAACGACCTGATCTGATTTAAATTTGTAAACCATCATTGTATCTGCTATTTGAAGGATGACTGGGAGAAAGCATGGTAGAGCTCCTGACCAAGATTCTACTCCCCAGCTCCCAGCCTCAGTTCTCTCCAACTTTTAAATCGTAACATGTGCCATTCTAGATCTTACATAACATTTAATTTCTGTGCCACTTTTTAGAGCACCTGTTTACATACCACCTGATCAAATACTAACCATTTCCTATTTCAAATCCCCCTAACCTTTACTCTCTACTCTCTGTTCTTATGTCCTGTATCCTTTTGTATATCTTCATGCCAAGTGTACAACAGGTATTCCGTGAATACTTCCTAAGTAGATTTAAGGCTTGACTAGCAAGTGTCTTTTAAGCTGTGGAACGGAGAACTGCCAAGACTCCCTTCTGGTGTGCATTTCCCTCGTAGACACCAAGCCTGTATTTTTAGAAGGAACAGTGATGGCCAATGGTGCATGTGAGAGGACTGAGGGTTGAGGCTATCATCACTTTTGTCGAAGAAACAAGATTAGTTATGGTCACCTCCTATCAATCACCCCAACTATCTTTCTCCACCCGTCGAACTAACCCATGGCCTGTACTATACAGATATAAGTTGAGCTGTCCTCTTCTCCCCATTGCCACCCTAGAAGACTCAACTGTGAAGTTCACACAGTTTCCAAATAGCTAGAGGTTGCAAGGCACACCTCTATGTTTATTTATCTCCTGAGTTTGAAGTCAAATTTCTCTGTACTAAAAAACTTCAGTTAGAACATTGCTGCAGTCAGAATATTGCCCTAAATTTTAGGGAAAGAGACAAAATAATAGGGAACAAAAAGAAAAAGAACAAGAGAAAGACTACTTCAAGTTTCACTAGTTTGCCAAGTTCATACCTTTGCAGCCAGCCAACACTCCATCACCCTGATGTTGAAATGAGAAGTTGCTGCTTTATTCATTTCCACACAACTGTTGGCAATCACAAACACTGCTCCACTTGGGAGTTTCACATCAGTTGCCCTCAGAGGACTAAATTCTATCAACTTGGCCTATTGAGAAAAAAAATGACAGGTGAGATATAATGCTTTAGAATTCAGGAAATGTTTAACCATTTATGCATTTATTTACCTTAGTAAACATTTTTCCCAAAAATGCATCCATTTATTCATTCAAATATTATCTACCAACTTCCAGGCACTGTACTAGGCACTGGAGATACAAGAGTGAACAGGACAGACACTGTCCCTGCCCTCATAGAGATTACAATCTAGTGGGAAAGGCAGTCAAGCAGTCAAATACACTGCCGGGTTGTGTTAAAAGGGTAGCAAAGCACAGGGCACTATACAGAAACACAGTTGTAGCACCTGATCAGATATAGCCTAGTGTAGGCGCCTCTGAAAAAAAGGGAAATCTAAACTGAGACTTAAAGGATGAGCAAAAGTAGGACAGACAGAGGGTTTCTTTACCCAAATAGGATGTCAAGAAGAGGGAAGAGTATAAGCAAGTTCACAGGTGAAAAATAATATGAGATGTTAATAGAGTTTGGGGTATTGCAATTTAGCTGGAGCTTAGTGTATGAGGGATGAGGCATGGTGAGAGGATAGAACTGAGCGGAGGGCAGGTAAAGCAGGGGTCAGATCATGAAGTACTTTGCAAGCCCAAAGAATTTGGACTTTGTTCAGACTCTACAGCTAACTTATGTTAACACAGGACTCTTGCCACCATGTCTGCTTGTCAGGTCTCACCCAAAAGACCCAGAGTATTTTCTTAGCATTAAACCAAATTTCCTCATGCCTCCTGTCTTTGGCTTAGGGGAATCAACAACAAATACTCTTAATAAGAAGAGATCCAGGTATTCTTGGAAAATAGCCAAACCTGTAGGACTCCGATGGAAAACTAAGAAAAGACTTTAAAGAAATGTCTGTTTCTATTTTGGAAATGGTCAGTTTATGGCAACTATGAAAACCTCTGCTCTGTCTATGGGAGCTGATAACCAAGGGGAAGTGGTATTGGCTAAGGAATTCATTCCTGGCTTCCTGTCAACATTCTTTTCCCTACCACTAAAGCCCCAAAAATGTTGACAGAGAAAAATGATACCATAGAGTAAATTACAAAAAAGAGGACTAGTGAATATATGTGGTAAGAGAACTAACATTGGGGTTTAAAACCAACAGGAGATTATGAAAATGCCATGAGATGAAATGATTTGGGACAAGAGCGAGAAAAGAGGTCCCAATAACTAGGGAGTTGAGAAATCGCATACTAACAATGAATTAGAAGGAGGGGGAAAAAAAAAACCTAGACGCCTGAGGTATGATTCTGGAAGCTTAAGGGAGAGGTGATCGACATGAAACAGAGTCAGTGAACTGGTGATAGCCTTGAATTACAAAGCAGTTGAGAAATACCATCCTACAATAGAGCCTAATAGAATAAGCTGCCCAGAAAGAAAAAGCGCTCTGGGGATCTCAAGGCCTTCCTCTCTGGGTGAGCATTCCCTGGTGGATATTTCCAAATAGCTCAATGCCACCTACAGTTCCTTCTTCTGCAAGAAATGATATGGACTGGTCCATCCCTCCTCCTTCAGTGCCAATGTAATGCTCACTCTTGGCGCAGATTTCTGCAAGTTCCACCTGGAAAAGTAAAAATTGATTTGCACTGTGAGTATATCATAATCTATTGCTCATTCATTTCCTACTTCAGACATGACATACGGGTTTGAATTCCAGTGCAGCTCTGATCAACTGATAGTAGCTGCCTGCAGCATTGGGTTAACAAGAACTCCAAGACTACCATTAAGCTCAATAGGAAAACATACAAAGATCAATTAATGTCTGCTATGAGTTGGAATGAGATATTGACTGTGCATGTTGTGTACAGTCTCGTCCCGCAGTACCCATAGGAGATTCGTTCCAGGACTCCACGGGATACCAAAATCTGAGGATGCTCAAGTTCCTTATATAATATGGCAAAGTACTTGCACGTAACCTATGCACATCCTCTCATATAATTTAGATAATCTCTAGATTACTTATAATACTTAATACAATGTAAATACTATGTAAATAGTTGTGAATACAATGTGAATGCCGCGTAAATAGTTGCCAGTGTGCAGCAAATTCTAGTTTTGCTTTTTGCAACTTTCTGGACTATTTTTTGGAATATTTTTGATCCATGGTTGGTTGAATCTGCAGATGCAGAACCTGAAGACATAAGGAGGGCCGACTGTATTTGCTATCCCTAAAAGACTCCACAGGGCAAGCAGTTTCTCCCATCTTTCTATTTGCTCCATTCCCTCTCTAGACTGGCATCACCAAAAATCTCATATGGGCACTCATTCATTTCTGCCTCAGCTTTCTTTGTCTCCCAACAGTGGACTACTCCACAGTCTCCCCACAGCCAAAGTGAGGTCATCCAACCTTATTTTTCAGTCCAAAAGTAATGCTGCCTCTGTGGCTTTTCCATTAAATGTAAGAATCAGAACTAGTGTCATCTCATCAGACACACCTTCCTCCAATCAAGATGAAGAGGCCCAATACATTAACACATTTCTAATCCAAACTGAAAATGTCAAAATATCTTTTTTTTTTTTTTTTTTTGCGGTACGCGGGCCTCTCACTGTTGTGGCCTCTCCCGTTGCAGAGCACAGGCTCCGGACGCTCAGGCTCAGCGGCCATGGCTCACGGGCCCAGCCGCTCCGCGGCATGTGGAATCTTCCCGGACCGGGGCACGAACCCGCGTCCCCTGCATCGGCAGGCGGACTCTCAACCACTGCGCCACCAGGGAAGCCCCTCAAAATATCTATTTAAGAATCTTCTATGGCTTCCTATTCCTTCCATGGCTTCTTATTTCCTAGAAATAAGTTCAAATTCCTCAACCTGGCATTTCAAAACTTTCCAAAATGTGCAACCAATTTACACATGAAATCATATTATCTACCACTCTTTTCCAATTATATTTGTCTCCATGACCATCTCACACATTTATGTAACCTGGTATTATTTCCTGTCTTCTCTCATATAAATCCTATTGCCATTCAATATCCGGCTTATTGGCTACCTACTATGGGTAAGTCCACTCAAATCTTCCTCCATCACACAGTCTTCCTCAAATACTGCTCCCACTATGGCATCATGCTTCTCTAAACCCTCACAACACTAACAGTATCATCCACTTACCCTACTATTCATTCATTCATTCATTTTTTTTTTCTTCTAAGACTTGATTCAAGCCTTTATTTCTTACCTGTTTTACTGGAAGATCCCCCTAGAGTGATCATTCTGAAGCACTGATATAATCATCTCTTGCTCTCTTGGTTGCCAGTGCCTTGACGATCATACTTCTCATTGTGGTACACACCATCTCTAATGACTTATTCCTTGCTCACACCTCCATCCTGCTCTCCCACCACTAACCCCATAAACCCTAGGCTCAGACCACTGGAAAAATGCTGTTCCTCGTCACCCCCAGGCTTTCTCAGTGCCTTTAAAACTGTTATTTCCTGTCCTCCTCACTCAGTACTCCTCTCTCCAGCATCCCCCACTCGTCATCAGGATTGTCCCAAGTGTCACCTCTCCCTTGGAGCCCTCACCACCGCCCGAAGGCCCACACACTCCACATAATCCCTCTTCTGTGCTCCCTGTATATAACTTTATGCTCATTTACCAAACCATGCTTTAAGTGTGGCCTTCCTTGTGTGTTTATCCATCAGTCTATGAGAGCCCATGCAGTGCCCAGACCAGAGCCCACTTAACTAATAAGACTGAATCACAGTGTTCATTATTGCTCTTTAATAGCGTCAGGTTTCAATCACATCTATTTACCCCAGAAAACTGTCAGTCCTGTGAGAAACAGATAAAATAGGTGTTTTTTGGTGTCCCCTACCTCACACAATGCCAAGCACATAGTAAATACTCAATAAACACCCGCTGCTTTCACTTTCTGAGAATAGCTGCCCAAACATCATTTGATAGATCCTGTAAGTGTCATATTCCTTGTTGGATTCACTAACATTAATTTTGCCTCATGACACGAGGTAAGCTTGGTATTTTGACGTAATGGGCATTGTGCGTGGCCTAATGAACACACCAGAACCAGCAACCTTCCATAATAGGCACATTAAAAATAAATTAGTAACCAAAAGGTCAAAACACTTGGATTTTAAAATGTAAAGAAACAATATACCCAGGAGAAGAAGTCCATGCACGATTCATGAGGAATGAGGAGACCTGGGCCCCTACGTAACTGTGACAATGGCCAGTGTGAAAAGTCACCTCCCCACAACAGCAGTAACAGTCATACTTACATGCTAAGTACCTGGCATTATCTCTCCTTTAGGCCTCCAAACAACTCTCTGCTTATCCTTATTATACACATGAGGAAAATGGGACTTGGAGACATAAACAGTGGAGAAGCCAGGATTTGAACCTCATCTGCCTGACTCCAAAGTTTGTGTTCTTTTCACACTGGACTTTTATTACTCCCCTACCCACCGCCAAATAATATAACCAAATAACATAGCCTATTTTTTTCACTACCTCAGAGGGATGTGAAATGACAAATGAGATCACCAAAATTTAAGTATTCTCCCTCTTAAGAGGAAAGAAACTAAGGCATTGAGAAGTATATGCCTATTAATTGTTTTTAAAAACCTCTGAATGTGTGGCAACAACTGTATACTTTAACAGAAACATGTTAATTTTTCCAGACTACCTATCTCCATGAAATTCAGAGGGACCCCAGGAGTCCCCAGCATCTCTGTGTCAAGGAGAGTCCATCTGCAGGGCTGCAGACATCCCTATACTTTGCTGATACCTCTCATGCTGAATTCTGACATGTGGATCTCATTACTGGACAGACAATAACCATGAGTTTTAAATGGAGGAAACAAAAAGAAAATGAAGATAAGAAAGTTGAAAGCTGAAAGAAATGATGACTCATTTTACAGTCCCCCCAGAATGCATGAGGAATTCAGTGGTAAATATAGAGGAAAGAAACTAGTACCAGAAGCTTCCAAATCTTGATTAAAGCCCCAACCCTCCTGCCAACTAGCTAGGTGACCTTAGATAGATTGCCTAACTTTTCTGAGTTTCCATTTCTTCATATACTATTAATAACAATAATAGTTTTCACAGTTAGAATTTATTGACTACTTACTATATGCCAGGTACTGTTCCAATTGCTTTATATGAATTATTCATTTACTTCTCACAATGACCCTATAAGATAGGTATCTCCTCCTCATTTTACAGACAAGGAAACTGAGTGGGTTTATTAGCTGAGACTAGGCTAGTAATTACTAAAGCTGAAATTCAAACCCCACTTGTCTAACCCCAGAGCCCATACTCTTAATCACCAGGCTGTATTATCTCCCATCCATAATATGGAGAAAAATACCTACCTCCCTGGCTATGGGATTATTGTGATTATCCAGTGAATTAGATAAAAACATCCCATAAATTCTAAAGAAGTATACAATTTTAAATTTCATTATTTTTACAGAATGAATAAGGAATCGTCTGATTTATACAAGTAAGTAGCTAAATCCCAAGCCAAATGTAAAACAGGTTTAATTAATCTGGAACTCGGGACCATTTTTTGAACTGTTCAGGGGGAGTTCCCTGGTGGCCTAGTGGTTAGGATTCCAGGCTTTCACTCTCATGGCCCCGGGTTTAATCCCTGTTTGGGGAACTAAGATCCCACAAGCCTCGAGGTGCAGCCCAAAAAAAAAAAAAAAAAAATTCTTTTTTAAACTGTCCAGGAAAAGAGAGAACTTAAAAGATTCTGGGTGTCCCTAAGAGAACCAATTCAACAATAAAGTGTAATGGAGCTTGAGACAAACAGGAGAATGTGTGTTCCATTTAAAGTATCCCAGTCTAAATTGGGGGGCGGGGGGGAGGGGCGTGGAGCGGGGAGTCCCTGCCTGCCAAACAAAACATGCCTGTAGTATAAACTTCAACTGCAGGCCCACAGGCGGCTTCCCCAGTGGCCCTAGCCCTTCACCCCCATACTAAAAGCAAAAAGGTCAAATCCTAAATGGTTATGAGATGTGAAGAAACTAGACACAAAAGATTTTTTTTTAATTTCAAATCTTATTTAAGGAAAAACTTGCATGCTTCCGACAATAAGCAAAAATCAGTGCTAGGCCCATAGCCTTAGCCAGGGATGGCATGACCTGAACTCAGAGAACCATTAATGGAGGGGCCTTAACAGCAGGGGATGTAAACGGGAGCAGAGGATGCCTATCATTCTGGGTGATGTGAGGGAGACATGTGAGCCTGCCTCTCCCTTTCTATCCTTGGGGACACTGGAAATAGAACCGTAAAATGTGCTCCAAGAGTTATAATCAGGCAGAGTGACGTGCAAAGACACTAAATACTCCATACACACTTGAATTATGTAAAATATCAAGAGATTTCATGAGAATAAGAAGGAGCTGTCAAAAACACATTAACAAAAGTGTATGGGAAGAAGACTATCGGAAGGTAACTTCCAGAACAAACCGAATCACGCTTTGTGACCACCTAGAGGGGTGGGAGGGAGGGAGACACAAGAGGGAGGAGATATGGGAATATATGTATACGTATAGCTGATTCACTTTGTTATAGAGCAGAAACTAACACACCATTGTAAAGCAATTATACTCCAATAAAGATGTTAAAAAATCAATAAATAAAAAATGAAAAATTATTAGGCAAACATCATAGTAACAATTCTTACAGGCAAGATACACTAATGGATAAATGGATGAAAGTTTGAAGAGAAACAGAACAGTTACAGAAATCACTCCAAGACACTTATGAATTACAAAAGGAAAAATAGTAGAGAAATCTATCGGGCAGCAACTCAACTAAATGATAAAGTTTAAAATCACTAGTAATAAGATATAGCAACATCATGATAGAATGCATAAAGAAGGACACGTCACTTCTGTGATACTCTTGCCAAAAAATGCATAACCTCAATCTAATCATGACAAAAAAATCTGACACACCCAAATTGATAGATATGAAAGTACTAAATAACTGACTGCAAAATAACTGAGCAGGACTTATAGTATCAGGGTCATGGAAGACAAAGAATGAGGAACTGCCACAGATTGGAAAAGCTTAAGGAGAGACCATTAAATGCAATGTAGAATCCTGGATTAGATCCTGGAACAGAAAAAGAACATTAGGAGGAAAACTGGCGAAGTTTGAATGAGGTCTATAGTATAGTTAATAGTACTGTATCAATGTTAATTTCCTGGTTTTGAAAATTGCACTATGGATATATAAGTTGTTAACATTAGGAAAAATGAGGTGACATGTGTACCTGAACTCTATTATTTTTTAACAGCTTTTCTGTGGTAGAAGTGACATACACATATTTAGTATAAATTTTAATAAGCTTGACACATGTATTCACCTATCAAAGTATCACCACAAGATAGTGAACACCTATCCATCACCTCTAAAAGTTTCCTAATGGCCTTTTGTGCTCCCTCGTTCCTGCATTACAGCCTGGGCTCCCCAGCTCATCTATCCCTGGCACTGACCTGCTTTCTGTCACCATAGATCAGCTTGCATTATCTAGAGTTCTGTGTAAATGAAAAAAAATGTGCTCTTTTGTGTCTGAGTTCTTTCATGCAGCATAATTCTTTCTGAGATCCATCCATGTCATCTGTAGTTCATCCCTTCATACTGCTGGTAGTATTCCATTGTATGCCTATACCACAGTTTGTTTGTTCATTTGTCGGTTGACGGACATTTGGGTTGTTTTTAGCTTTTGGCTATTGCAGACAGAGCTGCTGTGAGCATTGGTGTATAACAAACAAACAAAAAAAGAACAAACCAAATCAAATTTGAGGACCAGATCCCTGATGCCTGAGGGATTCTGAGGCTCACCCCCTTCACCTATCCCCCAAGCCCCTCCCCCCAACACACAGGCAACCTGAGAATGTTCAGGCAAAAACAGCAAAGCTCTAATGAAGAAGGGACTCATTCCTCTCCCACCAATGTATCAATATTTTCTTCTGTCCTTACACCTGAGCATGTCAAGAACCCCAGGCGCCTCCAATCTCCAGATTGTCAGAAGACAGTCTGACTACATGAGAAATTTTTCCGAAGTTTGTAGCCAATAAACTCATTTCTATTTTGACTCCTGCCCTCTGGACAGTTAGGAGAACCCTGGCATTATTCATGGATCTTCTTTTAAAGCTACTGAAGATAGTTAATGAGGCTAATTTGGCCCTTTGTGTGGTTCTTTTCTTGAAGCAGGCTGGCAAAGAACCAAAAATCACATGGCCTTCCAAATTAAACAGTGTACCCATCCGCTGACCAGGGGGGATCCAGTAATAACAGAAATAACAGGGTTAGGTTTAATAGTCACTGAGAAGGGCTGAAGATTCATAAATGTGTTGCCTAGCTACAACTGGACATTTATAAAGACAATAAAAATACAAAAGACTTCAAGATATCAATACAGTAAACTTTATTTTTGTTTAGCGGTTTTACTAATGAGATTGTTAAAAGTAGAATAATTATGTAGACAGAAATTGTTAATCTTTCCCTATGGGAAGCCTTGCTACTAAGAACACAGACCCTAACCGAGACAGCATCATCCAGCTATTGTAGGTCACCGACAAGTGCAAGTTAAGAGAAAAGAAGGAAATGAACAGCCCCATTCATTCATTCAACAGTCATTTAAATACTAGCATCCTACAGATAAGTGGACAGGTCACTCAGTGTCTTCTCTCAAGGAGCTCACAATATTGATAATGTCTTCAGGTGAACAAGTCTTTCAAAAGAAAGTGTAAAACTAGTGTGCCAGGCAATGATTTGCCCCCTAGATGTGCTGTCCACCCACCTCCATCCTACTATCTGCCCAGGAGGCTGCTGAGCATGAACTATATGGAGAGGCTCCTGGGCAGTCTGCTTCCCACTGGGTTTTTTTCAACAGAGGACTCTGGCAGGAAATGGGGAATGAGGGAGGGGGGAGTGAGGTCACGCTGCCAAGATCCCCTTCAGACCCAAGGGCATAACAGCTCAGCTACAACTAGTCCTCATTACCTACTACACCTTTGGAAATAGTCGCTATGAAATAAATTGCCCTTGATTATTGCGTGTGCTGTCTATTTCTTGTCATGACCCTGGCTGATATATCTAGATAAGGTGAAAATGTTAACGGCTCCTCTGACTTTTCTTTGCCTCAGATATTTTCTCAACTTTCTCCCCCTGCAATCCTTCTCCACCTTAACTTTCAAAATGCCCGGGTTCTTACTTGGGGCTATTTTCAAATTCTTTCCCAAATTGGCAAACCTGTTATGTAGACCCCAGCCAAGTAGGAGAAACTTCATGAAACAGCACCAAGGTAAATTTTAAAAAGACTGAGATAGACTTGCTTTGTTTTGTAACATGGCTGATGACCAAACTCTAAGTTGTGGACACTTTGGAGTGTTCTAAGGTGGGAAAAAAGTAGGCTTGCTTTAATTAGAAAAAGAAGAAGAAGGAGGCTATTATTTCTTCTTCACATCTGTAACTCAAAGAGATTAGTAACTTTCAGATTTTTTACTTCAAGAAAAGTTGCCTGAGGACAATGACAGCCAGTTCCCAAATGAACATAGCAGATGCAACTGACTCTGATGGTTCAGGCTGAAAAGTTCCAGTAAATAATGCAGGAAAGGAAAGAGGAGGAGTTCAAATATTTAAAAAGTCAGCAACCACAAAGAAACAACACTGAAGAAGATTCTCAAAAGTAAATCTGAAAAACCTGCTAAAATCTAGAACCATCAAAGAGTATGCACTCACAAGTGTATATCACACACACAAAAGAAAAGTGGACTCCCCCATCTGTGTACACTGAAGAGAACGTAATCTAATGAATCTGGAGAAGGCTAGTAATTGGGGAATGTGGCTCTCAAAATATCTGGGGTGCTTAGTGAGTGCAGAAGCACAGTCTTCAAGTCATCTCCCTTCAAACTGTAAAGAAAGAACAAGGACCACTTGCCTAACCTAACTGACCTGCAACCTTGAGTCATGGAGGGGTCCAGATTCTGACAGGAGGCCTTCAACAAGGCAGGAACACTGCATTTTATGTGAAACAGTTTGGGATTCCAGGTCCACGGGGAACATGAGAAAATGTCTATGATAGGTTTCTGCTAGATCTCAACCATTGCTACCTGTATTGGATGAGGAAGAACCTTCGTAGGTGCCTGTAACATACAACCTTGAATAAATGACGATCCTGGATGTGCAGATATGTGTGGTAAGACTATTAAAATGCTAACATGAATCCAACAGGTAATAATGAGATGCAAAGGGAGGAAAGAAAACGGTACCCTCTGTGGTCCTCTAAGTGAGGGCCTCAGAAAAAGCAACGGTGTCACTAGGGGAAAGATTATAAGTGCAGAGTTGGGCCTCACCCCAGACCTGCTGAATCAGAATCTGTAGCTTAACAAGAGTCCCAGGTGATTTGTGGTCACATAAAATTTGAAAGCACTCCTCTAAAAAAATTTCCTACACTGGGGCTTTTTTTTTTTTTTTTGGCTGCACCACTCAATATGTGGAACTTCCCTGACCAGGGATCGAACGTGCACCCCCTGCAGTGGAAGCGCAGTGTCTTATCCACTGGACCACCAGGGAAGCCCTCACTGGGGCTTTCTTAATAAATTAAGCAGACAGGAAAGAATAGGAAGAAAAAAGGGAAGGAAGCTAACAAATGTCACATGTCTTCTAAGGCAAGATACTATGAGGGTATTTCATATGTGCTATCTTATTAAGTCTCCAAAATGACTCTGAAATGTCAAAATTATAATTGCTACTTTATAGAGAAGGAAACTGAAGCTCGAAAAGGTCAATAAATTAACCTAAGCTAAGAGTCAAAGCCTGATAAGGTTGGCTCCAAAGTCCACCAGGCCACCTTGTCCGCCTGCCTCAGAAAATGGAGGCTGTGCCTAGACACTGGGCCCCCATAAGCACATGGAGCAAAATGTATCCACACCGGAACTGAATATCCCTCCTGTAAAAAGGAACAACGGAGTTGACCATGGGGCCCTAGGATGCAGATATTTCTGAGTCATCACAATTTCACTCCATCTTACCCCTGGGTTAGAAAGAAAAAAATCTACCTTGCTGGACTGTTTGGGGCTTGAAGCGCTTTCCCATTATCCGTCTCCAAATACAATCCCACTCACCTCCCTCCCAAACAGCCACAACCCAGAGGGATCTCAATATAAGGCTGACATTTTGGTAAGATTTCTGCAGCCTAATAATAATAGCAGCTAATACACTGAGTCAGACGTTGTTCTAAACACTTTTCATGAACTATAAAATTTCAAATCCATGAGGGAAGTTTTCATTAATAAATGCATTTTGTAATGAAGAAACTGAAGCATAGAGAGGTTAAGTAAGTTGCCAAGATCATTCAACTAGTAAGTGGCAGAGTCAGGATTTGAACTCAGAATCTTGGCTCTAAGGTTTCGACCACAATACTATTCTTTACCCCTAAGGGCAGTGGAGTTTCAAGGGTGAGCCAGGAACCCCAAATTCAGAAGCCCCCAAAAGCCTTCTGTGTATACTTTTATCTCTCACTAGCACAATTAATTCAATCCCTTTCATTGTTTACATTCTAAAGAAAGAAAGTAAGGCCAGCAAACACATACCAAGGTAACTATTATTGGGAAGAGGGGAGGAGGTGAGACAGAGTTGGAAAAAAAAAAAAAAAAGTTGTGGGAAGACAGCAGGAGGCCGTGGCCTGGCCAGATTGATGGACTCAGACAAGAATATGACCCAAGTCACTGCTACTAAATACCAAGGGGCCTACACACGCCTGTGGTAAAGGCTGGTGTCGCTCGCTTGGCTAGCAGACCATTTATTTTGGCTCTGACCTTTGAAGAATGTTAAATAATGATGATAATGATGGATGGGCAGCAGGCCTGCAATCTCTGTGGTTTGGCAAGTGTGTCCTGGAACTGCACATCCCTGCCCATGGTCAGGGGAGGGGAGGGTTCGTCATGCGGAGTTTTGAGCGGCACTGTCCTGTCCCACCCTCAAGGTCCGAACTGCAGGAAATCTGATTGTAAGCCAATCTGGACTCTCTGGGGGAAGGTAAGGAGTAGGGGGAGCATTAGATAATTAACTATTCTTTTTCCCCCAGCATAACTGTTCAAATTAACACCTGTTAATTTTCCTCATATGACTCCAATTGTACAGAAATGGACCCAACCCAAAGAGAAAAAAATAACTCCCATGAATCATCATCTAGATTGACCAAATCCATAACTCGGCAGACACGTTTGCCTGGGAGAAAGGATTTTATGTGTACGGTATTCAATTCACAAAGACTTTAACATGAAGTGGGAAGAACCTTTAGGGTCAGGAAATGGTGAAGAGTGTTAAAAGAGTTGTTACAAGGGATATTTGAGTTGTGCTCAAACGTTATGTCAAGAGCATCTACTATAGGTCATTGTAAGAAACAGTCACGTGAACATCATTTTTGCATTTGTTTTCAGACTGCTGGAGCGGTCATTTTCATTATGCTTTGTGTGCTGTAAAGAATCCATGTGAGAAATGCATTTTAGAATTTAGTACCCCCAGAGAAAACATTGCCTCCTCTGAAGAACCAGAATGGTTTCTCTCTTCTGATCACAAGACCTATATAAATTATTATGTTTCCCTTTTTACCTTGGCTTCCTGTAATCTCAGTAAATACAGTTAAACAAAACAATTATACTAAGTAATTAACAGATGGTGTGCTTTCATTCTTCTTTGCTTTGCCCTGGTTTTTAATTTCTAAGTTATTAACCTTATTGAATAAATATTCTTGGTCGTTTAATTCCTAGAATTTTTTCAAAAGAAAGTAAATAGGCACTTGGTACAAGTAAAAGAAAAAATTGAGACATAACAGGTGTCAGGTGGATAATCATATTAAGTAGGGCAATGATAATGATAGAGTACATTCTAACAAGGGAGACTAAGAATGGCAAGGAGGTCCTGTGACCATATTCCAGAAGGAACTGGTGAAAGAATAGTAGATGTGTGAGGAGCCAGGAGAGCTTCCTTAAACTTTGAAACACTCTAATAGCAACAGAAGGAGAAAACTGGGGATTGAGATAGAAAGGGTAGGTTGTGACAAAACAAAAGAAAAATTTTTCCAATGACTAAAATGGTCCAAGAATGAAAAGAGTTAATTTGTGAAGCAATGAGATTACTGGGGATATTCAAGTGGAGGCTAGAAAACTGTCTTCTATGAATGTTGAAGAGCAGAATTTTGCTTGGGTTGGGAGGTGACTACAATAAGTAGCACATAGGGAGAGGGCCCTGAGATATGGGCTTCAGACACAGGAACCTCTTAACTTCAACTGCTGTGTAAACTATAGATTTCCTCACCCTCCCCAAGATGGGAAATATTATAAATATTATATCCAACAAAAGATGAAGATAAAAATAGAAGCCCTAGAGACAAAAGGATCAGTACAACCCTGACTTAGGGAACTCCTGCTTGCTTCAAAACATATTTCCAAAAAAGAGAGGGTTCCCTGTCCTTTTTGGGGTGGGAGAGGGAAGTAAAAAAACTTCATGAAACAGTAAGGAATATCCATTCTGGCCTATCTCCCAAAATGTGGATTCTCAGGCACATCTCTAGTCCCCATCCTTCATCTTCATGAGGTCCCTCAGTCATATGCCAATTTGGGGCTACCAGAGCAGCTTACATCCACCTTCCATGCAATCTACTAGGTCCCCCCGTGCACCTCATGACATATCCCATGCAAGGGCAGCTAGAGACAGATTCATGTGATCTTTTACACAGCATTTTGGACATGTATTCAGAGCCCTATACCACACACTGTGGTATAGAGAGAACACACTGTTCTCTCACAGTGTAGAGAACCAAACGTAGCGCCAAGACCCAATATCTGGTTTCATGAATGGACGATCTTATTGCCAATCTAGAATCTAATCCAAAAGGCAGAAAAACTGACCCAGAAAACTTGTCCTTTGGAAAATAAATGTCTGATTGCAAGTTTTTTCTCTAGATTTTCATTCCTTGTTGAGTACCAACACATAGCCATTCCTGACACTCCCCAAAGTTATAAATGTCAGAAATACTGTGTTCAACAAAAGACTAAGATGAAAATAGAAACAAACACTCTCCCAGATGTAAATACAGAAATGTCAGCCAATAGTTTAGCAAACCATTGGCAGAAGGTTTCAAACAAGGGCAAATAATTTCTAATGGAACAGAAACTAACCTAGACCAGGAGATGTACCCAACTGGTAAGGTAATTTGTCACAAAACACATCCACTTTACACACTGTCAAAACATGGAACAAGAGACACTAACGTTGTCTAAAAGGGGGTGGTAGGAAAGAAGGGGAGAAAAAGACAATGATCGTTTCCAAGAGATACCAGTAAGGATGATGGTCCTTGGCTGCTTTGCAAGGTGGATAATGGACTCTCCGCTACTGGACCAAACAGCAGCCTGCAACATTAGCGACTATCCTGACCACCGGTGCATTGGATGGCAGCTCTGCTCACTTTCCCTCCTCACTTCATGAGTCTTTCCTTCCAATTACTTTGGAAGGATATACTACTTATTCCTACAGCTGAAGTTTTAGCTCTTCAAAACATTCTGGATTACTTTGTGCCTATGACAACATATGACATAGTTACTTTGAAAAATAAGTCATTTTTGCCTGACACCTCCAACTCAGCTTTCACATCTCAGCTTACTCCACGAGGTCTTCCCTAAAAGCTATCCCTCTCCATATAAACTGGGTTCTTCCTGTTTTTCTTTCTTATAGTCTATTTCCTTCACAGCATTTATCGCAATCTGTATATAGATATTTGTGTATGTTTGTTTAACATTGGTCTCTCCCATTTGTCTAAGCTCCATGAGGGGAGGGAGCGTGTGCCTGTTCACCTCTGTATTTCTAGTATCTACCCTATCTGATGAAAATGAATGTTGAATGAATAAATGAACAAATGAATATATGATGTCAACATCTTGTTCTAATAATCTACCATACTCAAGACAAAAATCTGCACCTAAGAAATGAATATGTACCAAATAAAAACCCTGAAACTGCTCAGTCACTACTCAGTCATATCATGACATTGGCACATCTTGGAGAATGAAATATCACTTTCTCTCTTTTGCTTTAGAGTTCATTCTTCCTTACACTTCTGTGTGCTGACATTATTGAAGGGATTGGTGTTTCCCTATCTTGAACTGAGACCCTGGCACAGAAGACTTTTACCCCTTAACTTTGCTCCTATACCTCTCCTCCATACTGGTTTTTAGCTCATGATAATTTTAGGAAACCACTTAGAGCAATGTTTTCAAACAATTGGTAGCAACCCATTACCTAATTATGAAGTCAATTTGGTGGTTCAAAATACGCTTTTTAAATAGAAGGGAAGGGAAGGAAATGAAAGGTAAAGGAATGGAAAGTACTGCAGGTAGAAAGGGTAAGCATTGTTTTGTGAAACTTTTCAGAGTATGTTTGCCCATGTGTATTATATATTACACTGCAACGTAAAACATGTTTTACATGAGTCATGGTCCAAAATTTTTAGAAACTTTAACTTACAGTAATAAACTAATAGTAGGGGAATCTCAGATAGCAATCTACAGATAGGTAATTTATAGGCCAATGTTTATTTACAAATCCAGCTTTCCTCCTTTTATTAAATATTAACAAGTTGCCTACAATCTGCATAGGAAAATCTGGTTCCTAATACTTTCAGCCTGAAACTATGCTGGGATTCTCTAGTCCTTTCTTTTTATTATTATTATTTTTTTGCAGTACGCGGGCCTCTCACTGTTCTGGCCTCTTCCGTTGCGGAGCACAGGCTCCGGACACGCAGGCTCAGTGACCATAGCTCACGGGCCCAGCCGCTCCGCGGCATGTGGGATCTTCCCAGACCGGGGCACGAACCCACATCCCCTGAATCAGCAGGCAGAGACTCTCAACCAGTGCGCCACCAGGGAAGCCCTCTAGTCCTTTCTAATGAAGCTAAAAATCTAACCCATCAGAGTCAGGCCAAAGCAGTTATGTCTTCAGTTACAGGAATGTTTGAAGGCCCTTGCTTCTTGTGGATTCATCCCACTTCCTCTTTAATCCCTATCTTTGCCAGAAAAAGCCCCTTCTCAGTTCCCCCCATCTGGTGAGCGGATCTACTTTTTCTTCCTAGCCACCCTTTGCAGCCCCTCCAACTGTGATTGAATCCTACTTCTTTCTTTGCACTCTCAGGTCTCCTCTCCCTACCCCCAACTTACCCTTTGTGATATAATTAAAAATAAATATTTGATTTTTTGTTCTAGTTCCTGGCACACAAAACCTAAAGCTCTTGGAATCTCTGGAGTGATGAGTGTCTTTTATATGCTAGAGAGATGACTGGTGGCTAAGGGCTCTCACATAGCTTCGGAATGGGGGCTGGTCCCCAGAAAGACCAAGGCATGGACTAGAGTATTGGGGCTTTCAGCCCCCACCCTCGCCCCACCCCCACTGTCACCTCCAGGGAGGGGAGGGGCCTAGAATTGAATCAATAACCAACAGCCCATGATTTAATCAATAGTGCTTACAGAATGAAACCTCCATAAAAACCCCTAAACAATAGGGTTCAGAGAATTTTGATTTGGTGAACACATCGAGGCACTGGCAGGTGGCACACATGAAGAAGGCATAGAAGTTCTGTGCATCTCCCTTACCCAATACCTTCTCCTATGCACCTCTTCCATTTGGCTATTCCTGAGTTGTATTGTTTATAATAAACCAAGCTCAGTAGCAAGTGTAGAGCTTTCCTGAGTTCTGTGAGTCATTCTAGAAAATGATTGAACCTGAGGGAGTTGTGGGAACCCCCAACTTTATAGCTGGTTGTTCAGAAGAACAGGTGACAACCTGAGACTTGCAACTGGCATCTGAAGTGGGGTCAGTCTTGTGGGACTGAGTCCTTAACTTGTAGGATCTGACACTAACTCCAGGGAGTGAAAGAATTGAATTGAATTGAATTGAATTGAATGGATTGTAGAACACCCAGTTGGTATCTGGAAGAGTTAGAGAATTGGTTGGTGTCAGAAAAATCCCACACATTTGGTATCAGAAGTGTTATAAAAATGTTATTAAATAGGTCATATCCCTCTTGTTCCAAGGTCCCAGCCACTACTCTCAGGCCCCTGAAGTTACTACATTATTTATAAAACTGACTGTAGTGGGCCCTTATGAGAAGTATGTCTGGCCATCCCCTCTTCATCTCAACTGTTTTCTGGGGGCACTGCCCTTTCCCCTCTTTCTCATTCCCCCCCACACCCTACTATCCCAAGGTTATAGCAATGACCCCTCTTTCTCATCCCCCCCCCCACCCTACTATCCCAAGGCTATAGCAATGTAGATCTTGAATGCCAGCTTCACACACTATAATCTGCCATTTCTCACCCACCCATACAAGCACCCAACCCACCCACCCCACTACAGGTCATAGATCCAGGGATGGGTACTGTACCAAAGGCAAACTAACCAGATTACCTTCTAGATTCCCTTCTCCAAGGGAATCTTCCCAATGAGGAAAGAAAGAATCAGTTGGGGGGCGGGTAATTTGGATCTGTTCATATGATCTTAGAAGTTGTCAGCAGTCGTGTTTTTTACTGTGTACCAGAAAAGTAGAGGAAGCTGGTCTGAAAATAGAGAGGAATGAAACAGACAAGGAAAAAGAGAGCAAGGCAAGTGACAGAGGCAAACCTAACACTTAAGCTTCTGTCCATCCTTGAAATCCAGCTATAACCACTATCTTAGACTGCAAAATGGCCACAAATCCTTCCCCTCCCTGTTTCTATTCCCTAGCCTGAGCTAGCCTGGTGGATGATGAGAGACATGTGGCCCAGTTGCTTCTATCATCCCAGCTGACAACCAGCCAACCCAGAAGCAGTACTGCCTAGCTAACCAGCAGCTGAGAGCAGATGTGTGAATGAGACCAGCTAAGACAAGCAAAAGCACTATCAAGTTGAATCCAGTCCAAATGGTTGTTATTTTAAATCACTACGTTTTGGGAGGGTTTATTACACAGCAAAGGCTAACTGATATACTCACCTTTGCATTCCAGGACCTATCCCTTGAGTGGGCTGTTTTTCCTTGCATGCAAGAGTCTTAATAACTCACATTTGCACTCAAAAATATTTTATCTTCACAGAAACCCAAAGAATATTCAAACGTTCAAACAATTTTAAACATTCTGTTTCATAGTTTTATATATATATATATATATATATAGAGAGAGAGAGAGAGAGAGAGAGAGAACTATTCACACAATTACATTTTCTCCTCCCCCAGGCTTCAAGACCATCTCCTCCATAGCTTATCAATTTTTAGTATATATGTGCTGCCAAAATACCTCACTGCCTTTTCATAAAGACAGATTTATGACCTGACCCCTGATTATTTCTTCTACCATAAGCTACTGCTGCTTTTAACACATAGTTCATGCTCCTGTCAAACTAATTTCAGTTTTCTGAATATCCCATGTGCTCTATGCCTCTCTGCAAATGCTGTTCCACCTTCATTCATTCAACAAACATTTACTGAGTGCCAACTGTCGGCAAGGTACTATTACAGGTTCTGGGGATAAGGCAGGGGGATAAATAAGACCAGAATTCTATACTCTTCTCGCTTTCGTAACTGTGGCTGATTGCTCTTTCACCGAGACTAAATTCAAGCAGCAACCCCTCTGGGAAATTTTCATGGCCTCCTAGAATCGAGTTACATACTCTAACTCTCTGCTCTATCATAGCACTTATCAGTATAACACAGTGGTTAAAGCATGTAACTTTCCTCATCTGCAAAATGGGAGTTATAATAATTACTCATTTCATTGGGTTGTTGCAAAGATTTTAAAAACCTAGAATACAGTTAGTGCAAAACAAATGTTGACCATAATTATCAGCCAACCACAAATCAATATCCCACACCACTCCAGGTTCTTTCCACCTACCATTCCCTCAGCCTGGAATGCTCTTGCTCTGAAATCTCTGCTCAAATGTCACTTCATCAGACATCTTCCCCCATCCCCCTAAAATATATTAATACCCCCTACCACTCTCCATCTCATATCCTGCTTTCTTTCTTCAAGGCTTTTACCATCTTATGTTACCTTTTCATTTATTTTCTGTCTCCCCCCCTATCAAATGTAAACTCCATGAGGGAAAGCACTTTGTTTTAGTGCCTAGAAGAGTGCCTGGTACAAAGTAGACATTCTATAAAATTTTGCTAATTGGATCAACACATGCACTAAATGTAGGTTCCTTGAACTGTAATATTTTCATAAGATTTTATTTTCATCACAGTACTCAAGATGACAATGAGTCCAATCTTTGGTTGTTACGATTATAGGTTATTTTTTAATTTAACTTTAATATACTTTTAAATTTCCCAGTGTTCTATAATGAGAATATATTGCTTTTATAATAAAAAAACTCAATTTCAAGGAATTTATAATCATTCTTGATGAAATCACAAAAAAACTGGAGTTATTAAAAATACATTTTCACGCATTTAAGACAGTGGCTGCTTCCCACTTCTGTTTATAGCTCTAGGAACCCCCAACTCATCAACTAGCTCTCAAGACTGAAACTCACACTTAAAAACTGTTTGTATTCTCATTTCCATTACTTTTAGTCAATACTTATATATTTCAACTATAACACTACAATTAGAAAATATTTAATTGATCTTAAATTTCTGGTCAACAAGCAAAAACTCCCACTTTACTACTTTATAACTATATATAAAGGCTATATATACCCATCTCCTTTCTCTAGTGGAGAAGAAATTAGGAAGCAGAAAATAAAACTAAGGGAGCACGAGACTTTACACAAGTATGAAGAATACAGCTGGGGATAAAAGAGACGTTTCCACATCCATAAAGAGAAATTCACACCTTTAGAAACACCTCTATTTTGGGTAGCCAATTATGTAGTATAGGAATAGGGCCAGTTTCATTGCCTGTTTTGCTCCTTGAACACCTCCCTATGTAATAACTCCTTCACCTGAAAATGTAAGAGGCAGGGGATAAAATTCAGAAAGTTCAAGTTGGGTCCCAAGAGGGATAGTCTTTACTAGTACCATTACTATGACAACTCTGCTAATTCACATGCTTAGATTTATGGGACATGCTTTCATATATGTATATGACAGACAAAGCCTATTAGCAACTAAGAAACTTAGCACCTAGCACAAATGCCTGGAACCAGGAATTACAGTCACATTTTTAACAACCAGTGTGGCACAGATTCCATCTACTCAGAATGGATATCAGCCATAGGAGAGGAAAGAGAGATATTTGGTAGATCAGTCCTACCTGGAAGATAATAATTCTTCAATAAAACAGAAAAATGAATAAATCCTCTGGATTAAGTTTAGTTGCAAAACTGATAGACTCTCAAGTGATTATACTAAATAAAAAGCCCAAATAATTATTTACATTATCACCAGCAAATTAGCATTTTGCAAATGAGATCACATTTTTTTTCTTAATTCAGTTAGGCACCAGACTGCACACTGGGGATCCAAAGAGTAAAAAAAGGTTAGTCTCTACAACATGAGGAATATAGTCAATGTTTTATAATAACTATAAATGGAGTATAACCTTTTAAAACTGTGAATCACTATGTTGCATACCTGTAACTTATACAATATTGTTCAGCAACTATACTTCAGTTTTTAAAAAAAGGGAGGGTATAGTCTCTGTGCTTGAAGACCTCACCAGAGTCTAGAGGGAAACATCTTGCAATACAAAGTAAGAAGCCCAATAGTGCAGTTAGAGGTTACACTGTGGTCAGAAAGGCCAGGGAGCTTTAAATCTAGGTCTGATGGGAAGTGGGGGGAGGGCATCCCTTAAACAGTTTTATGACTACAGACTTAACCCACAGTTCCAGATGGCCATCCCACAGAAGCATGCCAACGGACATGGTGGTACTGAGCGAACAAACGCGTGAATGGTTCGCTAGCCAGCAGTACAACCACCCGTCTGGCTCCTGCAAGTGAGGCACCAGCCTTACAAGCAAAGGGCAGTACTCTTTATCTTTTCTCTCCTATAATGTACCAACTAATGACTAGAGAATCCTAAAAGATCAAATGACCACTCTGACTTCTATCAACACCACCCACCTGGGAAGGAAGAAAAGGTTAACACACACAATACAGCATGCACCTGACAGGCAGCCGTCTGCCCATGTCAGGGCTCTTGAGTCCACCTGTTCTCTGCAGAAGCTCTGGCTTAAAATGACATTTATCGAGACGGGCTGCAGTATCATTTTTACAGTTAGATATACTACTAATTAACCTCTTTTACTCTAACATAAGGCTTTAAAGAATTAAGCCTGTGTAGCATAAACCCCTTAAAAGATTACAATAATTAGAGATACGGAGACATGTAAATATTTGTTAGTCAAACCAAATTTGTGTTGCCTGGTATTTTCTTTGGAGCCTGCCCATGTCATTACACTGAAATGTGATATATACAAACCCTGAGTGACTGCAAGTGAAATAATGTGACCCTATATAAACAGTGATGGTTTAAAATTACATTTGCTTGGGTTATTTCTATGCTAGACATCTCAAACAGTTTATTCCAAGCTTAGTTCATTTTGTTTCCTAAACAAAACAATGAAAGAGAACATAAAAATACGTAAATAGCAGTGTAACAATGAAGGATTTTAATTCTTTGACAAAGCTGAGAATTTGTGATTTTTAAGTCATCAGTATTTTCATTCATTCAACAGATATGCATTGAGTGTTATAGTTATTCAAACATATAATAGAAGACTAAATTTTTCAATATCTATTTTCACCTTTAAAGGACTTTAAAAACTATTTTTAACTATTATTATTAAAAATAATCCATCTTTATAAAAAAGAGAATTTATGTCACATACCTAAACTAAGGCATTCTTTTGTATAGGCAGCAGATCTCTACTTATCTCAATGTATTAAAAAAAAACAAGTATAATGGGATAAACTGATATCATATGATGTGATTCACTGAGAAGGACATCACCTACATATTTCTGGGGGAAAAAAGTGAATATTGACCTAATAATAAGGCAACTATCTTGACACACCCAAATTGAGGAAGCTTGACCAAAAAAATAAAGTCTGGACTCTTCAAAAATGTCAATATCATGAAAAACTAAAAAAAACTGGGGAATTGTTCTAGAATAAAGAAAACTAAAGAAACATGACAGTTAAATGCAATGACTGGATCAGAAAAAAATAAGAAAGAAAGAAAAAGAAAAAACAGAGGAAAAGCTGTAAAGGACATTATTATTGGTGCAATTGGGAAATATGAATACAAAATAATATGCATATTAGGTAACAGTACTATATCTATGTGATAATTATATTTGGTTATGTTGAATGATGCCTTGTTCTTAGGAGATGAAGTATTTAGGGGCTATGTCTGCAATTAACTCTCAAATGGTGCAGGAAAAAAGTAGAGAAAAAAATAAAACAAATGTGGCAAAATGTTTATAAGGACTGAGGTGAAAGACATGCAAGTTCATTGCCTATTCATGCACTTTTTCTATACATTTGGAAATTTTCTCATAATAAAAAGTTGAGAAGTCTCACAGACATAGAGAACAGACTCGTTGTTGCCAAGGGGAAGGGGGGCATTGGGGAAGGATGGACTGGGAGTTTGGGGTTAGTAGATGCAAACTATTATACATAGAATGGATAAACAACAAGATCCTACTATATAGCAGAAGGAACTATATTCAATATCCTGGAATAAACCATAATGGAAAAGAATATAAACAAGAATGTATTTATGTGTATAACTGAGTCACTTTGCTGTACAGCAGAAATTAACACATTGTAAATCAACTATACTTCAATTTAAAAAATAAATTTTAATTAATTAAGAGTTGAGAAAAAAATTATAAGCGCTACGTTAACAATCCATCTAGGAATTCCCTGGTGGTCTAGTGGTTAGGATTAGGCACTTTCACTGCTATGGCCTGGATTCAATCCTTGGTTGGGAAACTGAGATTACGCAAGCTGCACAGCACAGCCAAAACAACAACAAAAAAACAATCCATCTGACTATATGTGTGATATTTAACTCTGTTGTCAACAAGTAATAATGTATCATACTTTACAATGTTATGCAAAAAGTTTTAAGCAAATCAATGAAAACTTCTAAATATAAAGGCATCCTGCATTAAAACATAGGTTTCTGTGAATTATTCCTAAAGGAAACTTACACTTAAATTTTTTTTCTGAAAAAATGTTTTGCTTTATTGCCAAATTTTCCTTTCCTAACCACAGCAAGCTTATTTGAAAAATTAAAATATTTATAAAAACTGACAATTAAATATTTTGTCATAAAAATGAACATAAATACAACTTAAATTATAAAAATAAAAACAAGCACTTTCTTCTTTTTACAGAGTAGAATTCTTTACAGCACGTAGAATTTTAAATATTTTTAATTTTAGATTTTACTGATTGAATTTTTTGCATGTATTTTACAAAGCAATAACACAATTTTATAAGAAGAAACATTAATCAGATATTCTCTGGATGTCCTTGTAACCACAGGAGTCATTACCAGTTTTACCTTCCCTGTAACTCACTTAAATTATAGGAGATTATGGGCTTTGATGACCACACATAAAGTTCCACGGGGCCCTGCTCCTACTTGATTTAAATAAACACAGTCAAAATGAACAACTGGTTAATAGCCCAGAATGTCTTCTTACGTGGGATGTTACCCAAGATCTTTGAAACAATTATATTTTATTTGCATGCTTAAAATAATTAAATCAACATATTGGTCAAAGAGTAACCTGGGTGGCAGTCATTAAAATGTATCATTTGAAAGTGATACCCAAAAAAGCCAAACTCCTCTTAAGTTGTCCTTAGTAAGACCATGCTGGTGCTGATACAGAGCAGGGCACCCGAGTATTAACAGCACAACCTGGGTTTCTAGAAGATGAATTTAAAGAACTTTCCCTGTTTGTAATAAGAAATGAAATGAAATGGGATTCCCCACTCCTGCTCCCACTATTGCTCCAAAGAAGTTATGATATTCCATGAGAAATAATTTAATTACAGGGTAAATTACTTTGACATGTCAAATTGCCAAACTGGCAGTTGAATAGTCTACATGTGTGAAATGAAACTTTAGCAAATGTCAACTTTGCCATTCAGACACCCAAAAAAACAAATCCACCTCCTTCTCTGAAAAATTTTACTCTTTGAAAGATTTATTTTTGAAGATATTTAAAAAGAAAAACAATAGGAACTCCAGCTTTTACATTACTCATTTTAGTCACTTATTGTGGGATCCCTTATCATATAACAGTGAAATAATAACCAGAGAAATATGATGAAGTTGTAATATAAGGGTAAAAAGCATAAAGTATACCACACTGGACAACAGAATAGGACTGATAATAAAAATTAAGTAACAAGGCAACCAGCAGTATTTACAACATCTCATTCTAACCAGTGTCAAAGGTCTGGGACTTTCTTAGGCCAGCTTCAGAAGAATAGCTTCACAGTCCAGTGTTTTATATTTTATAGCAAGGCAAGATGTTTGAAATACTAAGCAATAATTTGATTAGAAATTCTATAGGTACAGTTTTACCTCTTTAATTTTGTTTTCTCCCTGAATGTTAAGGCTATAATCTAATACTGACCATCTATGATTCCCTAGACAGAGTGAGGTGAATGGTACTCCTGTCCCCTGTGTTCACCTCCAACTGGAACTCCCACAAAAAAATGGGAAAGGAGATTCATCAAAGCAAAGTTTGGAAATCCACTAGAACATCCCAATTCAGAAACATACAAGGCTGCCCTTGAGGGACACCTACTGACTCTACTTTCACCTAACCTTAGACATCCCACGGAAGTGGGAGAGAAGCCTACCTGCCAGGGCCCTGAAGTACCTTACTCTACCATGGCTCCCACTCTACCATGGCTCTCTGCACCTACAGATGGCTCCTTATTGGCAGAATCAGCAAGACTGCAACCAAAGAGTACTACCAATTTCCTCAAGAAGAAAGTTTTGCAAACCAACAGGGTAGACTTTATCCAGAGAAGAAAGGTTCAAAATAGTTAATAATTAAAATAATAAATAAAATGTTTAATAATATGTTTCAGCTTAAATGTCACTCTCTACATCATGAAGTCATTGCTACCCACAATAAAACTCAGTCATACTGACAACTGGTAATTGTTTTAATTGGTAATTTTTTCTCTTCCTCACTTCTCTTACTTTAATTCTTTGTACTAATCACATAACCAAAAGTAGCCTTTCTCCAAGTCATTCTCCATCATTGCTAAATTTCATTCTCCTTATAGAAATTAATGCCATATGAAAGTATCTTGGCTGTTTATTTCTTTCTTATATCTGTCTCTCCCTTCTAGAATATTAACTCCTTGCCTACCTTATTGCTCTGGCCCCAATTCTAGTAAGTGATTGGTTTAATAAACATTGTTGAATAAAGAAATGAAAAGTAATGTTCTTTTTACTATCCTAATCTATTTGGGGTTCATGGTACCCTGCATCTTAGAGTCAGAAGGAAAATAAAAAGGCTTCCAGTAAAACTAGCCCTAATCATTTTCTAGTGACCCAGAGTGCCTCACCTGCAGAGAAAATACACCTTTTGTTAATTGGAATGAGAAGTATAAGTTATTATTACATGATTATCATCATTTTTATAATGTGGTGATGATAACAGTAGTGATCGTTACGACTTATGAGTTAGGCTCTGTATTTATATACATTAATCTTCGCAACAACTTTACTGGGTAAATATTATTACTCCAATTTTACATACAAATAAACAGTTTCAGAGGTTAAGTAATGTGCCAAGGTCACACAGCTCTTGAGGGTATAAGCTAGGAACCCAAGCTCTGGTTGACTCCATAGGCCATGCTGTGAGATGCTGAGCTGAAATCATCTTCTTTTAATTCCACCCTTAGTTTTCATGATCAGGCCAAGTTACTTTCCTGTCTTCTGGTCCCTTACCAATCCTGCTACTATTAAAATTAAGAAATTATATCCATTCATCCAAATTCTAAATAATCTCCAATAGTACTTCTAAAGAATCTGGTACACTCAGTAACCAAGGAAAATGTAATTTGTAAAATATTTTTTCCTTGGTTATTTATTTGGGGGATACCTGGATTAAATATTATTAAATTATTTTTATACACCTGCATTATTCACTGCCTACTGGCTTCGGTAAAATTTTCCATAAATATACTATTTTTCTAGTCTTACTCCTAGCATTTTCATCTAGGTTTTAACCCCAACCTCTAGCTTTTATAATCATCAAAGGACTTCGAATAATTAAGTTGCAAAAAAGTCACAATAGTCTTGCTAAAATGCATCCCAACTCTGAAACAGTAAAACTTATAAATTGCTCAATGTGTTTTTAAGAGAGTGAACTACTAAAAATTTAATAGGGAAAAAATACTGAAAAAAGAAAATAAAAATTATGTCTATAAAAACTCTAAAAATCAAATTTGAGAAATAGGAAAACTTGATAAATGAAACTTTCTTATGAGTTTTCATTAAATTTTTCAAAGATACAAAATTAAACACAATCACTTCAAGGGGTGTGGGTATTTGCAAATTAGGTCAATGCACTTAGTTTTTTTTTTTTTTTTTTTTTTTTTTTTGCGGTAGGCGGGCCTCTCACTGTTGTGGCCTCTCCCCTTGCAGAGCACAGGCTCCGGACGCGCAGGCTCAGCAGCCATGGCTCACGGGCCCAGCCGCTCTGCGGCACGTGGGATCCTCCCAGACCGGGGCACGAACCCGTGTCCCCTGCATCGGCAGGCGGACTCTCAACCACTGCGCCACCAGGGAAGCCCAATGCACTTAGTTTTAATGGCAGGAAGTACACAGTGCAACTTTGAAATGCTTCACAATGATTTATGGTGTATCTGAATCTTTCCTCAGAGCCATGGGAAGCTGGATTTCACTCTCAGCTCTCACCCTCACTTTTTTGTTGTTCCTTTCTTTTTATTTTCCTTTTTCACGTGTTCATTTATTTTAATTAAAACTAAGAGCATCTACCCAGAGGTAAAAATGTGTGTGGTCAATCAGGAGCTTGGTTACCCCAGTATCTCCATCTAGTGGGCACTGAAATTATAAAGTTTATTTTATCCAACAAATTCCCAATTGGCAAGTTTATTAAGCAAAGTAATTGTGAGAAAGAGAAAATGGAAATGCAGCAGGTATTTTCATGGGGATAGAAACATCAATCAGCAATACCAGGAGTGTCATGTTACATCATTACACTATAACAAGTACCTTAACCCACAGTTTTCCAATATTGCTAGGATTTAAATAGAGCTTTCCAGTGGTTTTTTTTCCAATAATGATTTGTTACTAAACTCTAGAATCTTAAAAAATCCACTAGAAGATTTGGATCATACAAGCATGAGCTTAATTATTATTAGGCAACTCTTCAAAAAATCATAGTCTTAAGAATTGATTTACCTCTTAGATCACAGAATCTTAGTGCTAAAGGGTCCTCAAGGATTTAGGGGTCTAAATTCACTTATTTTGCCAGTGAGGAAACTGAGACCCAGAGACAGAGACTTTTAGTTATAAAACTGGAGAGTAGCAGCAGCCAGAATCAGACCAAGGTCTGTTTTTTAGTCCCATACTCTCAGAGTAAAAATAAATGCATTCTCCTAGGAGAAGATACTGCTTTCTTTGGAACAAAGTATTCGTGTTATGTTTTTCTTTAACTCATTCAAATATAATACTAATAACAGGGGAAAATGGCTATTTAACAGATGATGGTAGTGATAATAATTCACAAATTTAATCCAATCCAATTAATTGCCTTCTTTATGCCACAACTACAGGGAGAAAATTTTTTAAGGTTTACTTTTTGCCAGACTGGGTACACTTCTTTTATTCTTAACAGATTTATATGTCCTTCAATACTAAAAAGGCATCTCCATTTGTCAATTACCAGTGCCTCACCCAAGCCCTAGAAGGGCTGAATGAACCTGGGTTCATCCACTCAGTGACTATGCCCTCCAAACAATATTGTTGTATTGTTGCTGCTGTTATTGTTGTTTGGTGTTTTTAGACCTTACAGGGAAGTAAAGGCAACATTAACATGTTATAAAAGTAAAATCTGCCATATCTTTTTGATATACCATAAAGTGTCAAGTATATAATCCTGTAGCTAGGCTCCAAGAAGTCTCTGAGAGAGAGGTAGGACTATGGTCTAAGAGGCTGGCAGTCAGACCTTATTTTATAGAGTTAAGTGGCCTGGCATATGGATCATTGTAAAGTTCTTTGAATTTCTCCAAGTGCTAAAGAGATGCTAAGTTGCATTATTCATGATTCAAAAGTACATATCTTACTATTAGGAAAATATTCCTACTTACAATACAAATCAGTAACAATTTTAGTTCCCTTGAGTAAGCTTCTAAAGATACAAGGTCAAACATGTGAGAGACCAGAGCCCTGGGGCTCATTTAATGAAGCACGTGGCTTATTCCTGAGAAAATGTAAAAAAATCCTTGAGTCTGTCAGGCTATTTTGTGTCCAAGTGCTTTATTTTAAAATGAAATTAAAGGGTGTAGAGTATTTTCAACTCAAGGAAGATAAAATTGAATGTACATACAATGATCTCATCCTATGTATCTGTTTAAATATGACTACAGTGACTTTTGCCCCAGAATGATTAGTTTAAAGGAAGTCAAACAGAAAACTAGTTTGAAAAGGGATGGATATGTACAACATATAATATATTAATGCTTAATATATAGAGAGAGAGTTCTTATGGAATAATAAGATGATGATTAATGAATACTCCAGGAGAAAATGAGCTGAGTAGACACACAACAGAGTCAAAAAAAATGCAAGTGACCAATAAAAGACATGGAACTGTTATTTAATCCATCTAAAAATCAAAGATATACCCATGACAGCATTTATCAGACTGGGAAAAAAAATTAAAAGATTGATAGAGTGTTAGTAAGGCTGTGGGGAAATGGACTCTCATGCAATGTTGCTGCATATTACAATTGGCCCTTGAACAACATGGATTTGAACTGCATGGGTCTTATACATGGATATTTTTCAATAGTAAATACTACAGTACTACACAGTCTGTCCATAGTTGGTTGAATCCATGGATGTGAAGGAAATGGGGATAGAGTGTCAATTATAAGTTATATGCAGATTAACCACTGTATCGTTCAAGGGTCACCTATAGTTGGTAAAATCTTTCTAGAAGACAATTTGACAATGAATTTCAAAAGTTAAAGTGATCGGGAACAAGGCAAGGATGTCCCCTCTCACCACTGCTTTTCAACATCCTACTGAAGTCCTAGTGAATGCAGTAAGACAAGAAAAGGAAATGAAAGCTATACAGATTAGGAAGGAAGAAATAAAACTGTCTTAGTTCACAGATGACATGATTATCTAGGTAGAAAAAAAAAAAAATCAAGCCCAAAATTCCTGGAACTAACAAGCAATTACAACAAGGCTGTAGGATACAAGATTAATATACAAAAGTCAATCACTTTCCTATATATCAGCAATGAACAACTAGAATTTGAAATTTAAAACACAATACCATTTACATTAGCACACCAAAAAAATGAAATACTTAACCACAAATTGAATAAAATATGTACAAGATCAATACAAGGAAAACTAAAAAACTCTGAAGAACAAAATAAAAGAACTAAATAACTGGAGAGATAGTCCATGTTCATGGATAGGAAGACTCAACATTGCCAAGACATTAGTTCTTCCCAATTTGATCTACAGATTCAATGCAATCACAGTCAAAATCCCAGCAAGTTAGTTTGTGGTTATTAACAGATTCTAAAGTTTATATGGAGAGGCAAGAGACCCAGAATAGCCAACACAGTATTGTAGGAGAGGAATAAAATTGGAGGCCTGACACTATCCAACTTCAAGGCTTACTATAAAGCTACAGTAATTAAGACAATGTGGCACTGGCAAAAGAACAGTCAATTCAATCAGTGGAACAGACTAGAGAGCCCAGAAATAGACTCACATAAATATAGTCAAGTGAACTTTTGATAAAGGAGCAAAGCAATATAATGGAGCAAAGACAGTCTTTTCAACGAATGATGCTGGAACAACTGGACATCCATATGCAAAAAAAAATGTATCTAAACACACACCTTTTACCTTTACAAAAACTAACTCAAAATGGATCACAGACCTAAATGTACAGCATAAAACTCCTAGAAGTTAACATAGGAGAAAACCTAGATGACTTAGGATCTGGCAATGACTTTTTAGATACAACACTAAAAGCACAATCATGAAAGAAAGAATTAATTACCTGGAGTTTATTAAAATTAAATATTTCTGCTCCACAAAACACAATGTCAAGAGAATAAAAAGAGAAGCCACATATTGGGAGAAAATATTTGCAAAAGAAATATCTGATAAAGGACTATTATCCAAAATATACAACAAACTCTTAAAACTCAACAATATGAAACAAATAGTCTGATTAAAAAATAGTCCTTACAGACTCCTCATCAAAGAAGATATACAGATGACAAATAAGCATATGAAAAGATGCTCCACATCACATATCATTGGGGAAATGCAAATTAAAACAGCAATGAAATACCTATATACAGCTATTAAAAAGGCCAAAATCCAGAATTCCAAATGTTGGCAAGGTTGTGAAGCAACAGGAACACTCATTCATTGATGGTGAAAATGCAAAGTGGTACAGCTACTTTGGAAGACAGTTTGGCCGTTTCTTTCAAAATTAAACATACTCTTAACATACATTCCAGCAATTGCACTCTTTGGAATTTACCCAAAGGACTTAAAAACTTATGTCTACACAAAAATTGGCACATGGATTTTATAGGAGCTTTATTCATAACTGACAAAACTTGGAAGCAACCATGATGTCCTTCAGTAGGTAAAGGGATAAACTGTGTCTATCTACTAACAGACAATGGACTATTACTCAGCACTAAAAAGAAATGAGTTATCAGATATGAAAAGACATGGAGGAAACTTAAATGCATATCACTAAACGAAAGAAGCCAATCAAAAAAGGTTACATACTGTATAATTGTAACTGTATGACATTCTGGAAAGGACAAAACTATGGAGACAGTAAAAAAGATCAGTTGTCACCAGGAATTAGGGAGGAGAGAGGGAGGGATAGGCAGAACATAGAGGATTTTTAGGGCTATGAAACTACTCTGTATGATGGTAGATACATGTCATTATATAAATTTGTCCAAACGCATAGACTGTACAACATCAAGAGTGAACCATAATATAAAAGGGGATTATAATGTATCACTGTAGGTTCATCAGTTGTAACTAATGTACCTCTCGTGGAGGATGTTGATAATGAGAGAGGCTATGCCTGTGTGGAGGCAAGGGGTATATGGAAAATCTCTGTACCTTCTAGTCAATTTTGCTGTGAAGCCAAAACTGCTCTAAAAAATAAAGTTTATTTATTATTAAAATGAGAATGTCTTTAACCCAATAATTCTATGTCCTGGGATTTATGCTAACGAAAGAACTGATCAAGTGTGAAAAAAAATTGTGTGCATGAATATGCATCAGAGCTTTTTTATAATAGTGAAAAATTGGAAACAATCTAAATTTCCATCATAGAAGTCTAGTTAAATAAATTATAGTATATCCTTGTAAAGAAATATTATTAAGTATTAAAATGTGTCCAATTATAAGGCCAAATGAATTATGGTATAACCATATAATATTAAACAAGAAAGCCATTAAAAAGAATCTACATTAAAAAGATTATGTACGTGCACTGATATGGAATAATTCTCAATTTATATTTTTAAGTAAAAGCAAATATATATATTTTTTCCCTGTATTTACACATATAAAATGTTCTTATGTATATCACCAAAAGGGAAAACATATGTATAGATTACAGTGGATAGAGTATTTCTGGAGGATTCATAAAAAAAATCTTTAACAGTGGTTAGTTCTGAGATTGAAGGAAATCATACTTTTTTTTTAAAGTATATAAGACACAGAGAAAAGTACATAAAGCATAAAATAAAGCTCAATAATCTGTCACAAAGAGAATGCCCATATAACAACCAGCAAGGTCAAGAAAGAAGTATTGCCAGCACTCTAAAGAGTCCCTTCATGTCCTCACCTAATCATTTCTCTTCCCTAATTCCCAAAGGTAGCCACCATACTGAATTCTATTTCTAATTTGCTGAAGGTATTTTGTAATCATGAACAAATGTTAAATTTTATCAAATGCTTTTTTTTTTTTTTTTAAAGAAGATGTTGGGGTAGGAGTTTATTAATTTATTTATTTTTGCTGTGTTGGGTCTTCGTTTCTGTGCGAGGGCTTTCTCTAGCTGTGGCAAGCGGGGGCCACTCTTCATCGCAGTGCGCGGGTCTCTCACTATCGCGGCCTCTCGTTGCGGAGCACAGGCTCCAGACGCGCAGGCTCAGTAGTTGTGGCTCACGGGCCTAGTTGCTCCACGGCATGTGGGATCCTCCAAGCCCAGGGCTCGAACCCGTGTCCCCTGCATTAGCAGGCAGATTCTCAACCACTGCGCCACCAGGGAAGCCCCTCAAATGCTTTTCTTTATCAAGATTACCACATTTTATTCTGTCACATGGTAAATTACATCAATTTCAGTTAATAAATCAAATTTGAAATTCTTGGAATAATCTCAACTTGGCCATGATATATTATCCTATTATATTACTGGATTAAATTTGCTAATAATATTGTTTAGAATTGTTTGCATCTAAGTTCATGGGAAAGATTGACCTGTACTTTACTTTTCTTGTAATGTCCTTGTCAGATTTGGTATCAAGGTAGCACATTTGCTTTGATCTCAAGGTTATATTGGCCTTATAAAAGAAGTTGGGAAATGTTCTCTCTTTTCATATTCTTTGGAAGAATTTGTATATGCTACTTTTGTGTGATGTTCCTATTTTTATGTTAATCCAATATCCCCAACTAAATTGTAAATGAATTAAATCTAAGGACTATACCTAGGGTTTTCTGTATCCTAAGCATCCAACCCTTCACTTTGGATATAGCAGGATTTGAGAAAATAATCATTATCTTGCCAAAGAGTATAAAATTTGTCAACCTATAGAAAAACATTCAATTCACACTATTACGCATAAACATGAAAAATTGTAATTCACTTCCATCTATTTTAGGACACCAGAAAGATCATAGAATGTTAGGGCTGGACCTGTCTCCAGTGTGCTCCCTATGTCTGCAATACTGATTACATTACACCATAGGTAACAGCATGGCTGAGTGGAAAATGCATCTGCTTTGAATCAAATCCACCTGAGCTGGAATCCAGATAACTCCATTCACAAGCAATTTGTCTTCGGTCACATTATATAAATTCTCTGAGGGGTTTCCCTGGTGGCTCAGTGGTTGAGAGTCCACCTGCCGATGCAGGGGACGCAGGTTCGTGCCCCGGTCTGGGAAGATCCCACATGCCGCGGAGTGGCTGGGCCCATGAGCCATGGCCACTGAGCCTGTGCATCCGGAGCCTGTGCTCCGCAACGGGAGAGGCCACACCAGTGAGAGGCCCGCGTACCGCAAAAAAAAAAAAAAAAAAAAAAAAAATTCTCTGAGCCTCTATATTTTCCTCTGCAAAACTAAAATAATAAAACTTGCTTTACAAAGCAAGGTTAGAGATGATGTATATAAGACATCTAGGTACTTAATGAAAGGGGGGGGCATTACTCTCACACAAATTCTAGCACAACTTTAAGTCCATATTTTTCGGTAGCAACCTCCAAATCTTTGTGTCTCCAGAACATGTCTTAAATAGTCTTCATTAGTTAACCTTTTCCCTTGAGTTACTTTGCGTTTGTCTATAATAGATACAGTTTGTATCTACAGAGACAGCTTGTCTCCTTACTGTTCCCATGACCACCAATACACTTAAAAAAAACTCCATGCAGTTACAAACTCTTCCCTGACTACTAATTTATTTTCCTACCTTACCTGTTTTCTTGCTAAGCTCTTCCCCTAAACTTTTCCAAAATATCCTATCAGGAAGGTCAGAGGACTGGAAGTATTCGGCAAATGTAACTGATTCACCCCTGTGAATTTAAAGAAACAGCTGCTCTTACTCTCATTTGAGAAACAGAAATTGAGGCATGGGGGTGTTCATCCAAGTTACAGAGCAAATTGGTCACAAAGGGGGACAAGGTCTAGAGAGCTTTTCATTGTCCTGCTTACTCTTTCAAATATTAGTCTGGGGGTCAGCATAGGGTTAAATGTTGATCAATTGGCTACTATCATCTATATGAAACATAAATGCATGGAAATAGATGACAAACCCCTCTGAATTGGGGGGGTTATTTACCCTTGTATTTTTATTGTTTATCTTTTAACTGCATATAATAAAGGTAGAAGGTAAGGGCTGTGCACATACGTGGTGTATTAATACACCTGCATTGGTCCAGTTAATTCTTAAAATACTAAATAATGTTTAACTCACTGCTGTGAGTGCAGTGTGCAAGTCAAAGTTTGGAGGCATCAGAACATGGTGACCTAATAATGATAAGAATCTAAGAATCACAACAAAATTTCATAACACAACCAGGCATGCATATGAATTTTCAGCAATAATGGTTTCATTTGAAACCACTTGGAAACAGTGACCCATATTCCTCCAAACTGCTTCTCCCTAATTAGTCTTGTTTGCCTTCGTTTATGCTAAAGGTAAACATGCATTTAGCCTAAGAAAGGAAATGGAAGAAAAACAGAGGTGACCTAAACAACCTCTGTGAAGCAAGCCTTCTAATCTGCAATCAAATAGCTTAGTCACATCATCCAAGTGAAGCCAAATCACTCAAAATCATTAAATAAAAGATTCCATTTCCAATCCTACTCCTAAAAAAGAATATAACCAGAGATACAAACACCATCCCACATAACTGAAAGAAACTTGGTTCTTTTTTATTGATAATACCATGTGAATGGTTTTATATTTACTAATTAACAATAGTAACTTAAAATTTCAAACATTTTTAAACACAGGCCACCCAGTACTCACTCTAAGCCCTCCTGGTTTTTGTACCAGTGAGGACATGGCTTCAGTCCATGTTCAACACTTAATTAAGAGATTCTTTTCGAAGATTGTACTCTGGATTTACCATCTTCTCAGAGGCCAGGCTGCTGCAGTTCATTAGCAGTCAACATCTGGCTGGAATGTTTTAAACTACTATTTTTCTTAACCATTATATGGATGAGGTTTTTGTTATTCTAAGCAAACTGAAACAATGTCTTTGTATGGACTTCTAAACATAATAATTAGTGACAGTGCAAATTGTTTTCTGATTTTTCTTATACTGTGTAGCAAAGTGCCATTAAAATCTTTAAATCGTAGTTTAAACCTTTGTATAATTGTGAGAGTCTTTTCATTTTGTAATGTAGACCATGCCTTTACTTTTTAAGCACAAGGTCTCTTTCTGAAGGCCAAGAAACATTTAACTCAAATGTAGCTATATGGAAATAAAAATTATCTTTAAACTTTCTCAAGGAAACAGGCCTTATAAAATAAAAACTTGGACATATTTGGCACAGAACTTTGGACATTCCAGTTACTCTGCTTCTGAACCTCAACGGTCCCTTGCACAGTATGGATTTCAAACTTCAAAAACCCTCCTCTGAAAATAGTATCAACCCATGTCTACACAATTAATTTGCCCCTGAAATTAAGTTAACTGAATCTGTTCAGGGACTTAAGCAACTAGAAACATCCCTGTAGTCAAATAACTTTTTAAAAGGAACTTCATGAAGCTGCATAAGAATTTCTAGGCCTCAGCTGACACATATTTATAAGTCTGGCTCAGAGAACTGTTATAATGCACTTATGGGTTCACTCTGCCTGAAATGCCCTTGGGCCCCTCCCAGTACTTTGTGTCAAGACACAGCCTTCCTTTCCTTTAAAATTTTTTTAGAACTCACCACTTACTTAAAATCTTCCCCGTTTAACTTTACCAAGGAGCCACTCTTACAACCCTATTTCCCATTTACATATAAAATATTTCACACCTTGGATGAGATAGATACTTAGTTATTAAGTCTTCCGTTAGTATTCCACTATGTGTATTTATGTTCCATAATGGCATTGACCATTCCTTTTCTTTTCTTTTTCTTTTTTAAAAACTTGTTTCCTCTCTTGCCAGGATAACGTAGTGTGGCAGTCCCAGCTGAAAGAACTGAAATCAATGTAAATCCTATCTTGCTATCCTCAGCTCAGACCCCTCCAAAGGCTTTGTTAGGCTTGGAATGAAATCCAAAGAAGACTCTGCACAATGTGGCCTCTAACCACCACTCTCAGCTCACCTTCCACCACTCTGCCCTCTCCCCACCTCACCACATCCCTTCCTCACAGGCCTCTGCTATTCCTGGAACGTGACAAGCAGCCTTTCACCTTAGGTCTCTGGCATTTACTGTTCCTTCTGCCTCCCTTCTCTGCTCACTCCCTCAGGTCTCTCTTCAAATGTCTCCTCCTTAGAGAGGACTTCTCCTACCTCCCTATCTAAAATAGCAGTTTCCCCTTTCCACAGCCTGTTTTTCTTCCTAGCTCTAGCAGATATCATCTTATATATTTAGGTGTATAGCTGTTGATTACCTCCCACCATCACCACAACCACCAGCAGGTAAGTTCCATGAAAGCAGGGGCTTCACAGATTTTATTCACAGTTGGTGCCTAGAACAATACCTGGCATGTGGTAGGTGTTCAGTAAATGTCACTGAATGGCTGCTTCCAAGATCCCAGCAGAGGGAAGAATTTGTGGGTAGAAGCCAACCAAACACACTTTCCTATCCAAGGCTAGCCTTAGAGTTGCAACCTGTTTCCCAAGCCAGCCAGCTGTCTCTAAGATCTGTAAGAGGAATTTGGTCCTTTCTTCTTGGCCTCCAAGGACAACTCCAAGAACACAGAGAAACAAGACATAAGTCTACAGCAACCTGAATCCTGAACTAGTGAAGTAGGGACATACCTTACAGAATGCCTCCCCAACTAACATTTTGCTGATGGAACATCTCTTGGGTTTTGATACTCAGATTGCATAGACTTTATATATCTCTCAGTACAATACTTTTTTTTTTTTTTTTTTGCGGTACGCGGGCCTCTCACTGTTGTGGCCTCTCCCTTTGCGGAGCACAGGCTCCGGACGCGCAGGCTCAGCGGCCATGGCTCACGGGCCCGGCCGCTCCGCGGCATGTGGGATCTGCCCGGACCGGGGCACGAACCTGCGTCCCCTGCATCGGCAGGCAGACTCTGAACCACTGCGCCACCAGGGAAGCCCAGTACAATACTTTTTGAAAGGTGTTTATTTAAGAAAAAATATATACTTATATCCCCAAACCTAAATACAACTGTTGGGCTGCACCCCACAGGCCTACAAGGCCTGTGCTTGCCCAGATTCAAGACTGAAGAAAGAGTCCAGAGTCAGCAACAGAGACCTCAATGGTTTAATGAATGGGGGAGCTTACAAGTCTGAAGCAGGGTCCTGGAGCGACACCCTACCATGTGCAGAGAATGGTGGCAGCAGTCTTCGCTCCGGGGGCGGGCGGGGGGGAGGGGAGAATAAAAGTTATAGGGAAATTGATGTCAGGTGGGCTCATTAGTCACCAGGGAAACCAGTAGAAGGGCAAGCCCCTCACTACTCCTTTGATAACAACAATCATCAGCTGGGGCGTGGGGCATGTATGTAGGAAGGTCAGTCATGTGCAGGAAGGTCAGTCATGTGGGTTTAGGTGAAGCAGGGACTGGTCGGGCAGGGGACGTACAGAGAACAAGAGAACAGCCATCTTGAGTGGCCTGACCATACAACATTGGTAATAAAATAGTGTGTGCAATACTGGGATACCAGGTGTCCACAGAGAAGACACAGTGCACTACTAGGCAAACTTGTTAACAACCATATTAATTGTTTGATGTTCAAGAAAACTGTTTTAAGTATTTTTCATTGTATTTCTAAGTTACTTATTTAGTGGAATTTTTTACTGTGTTTTTGTAAGACTGTAGGACATTAGAGGTTTTGAGTTGAAGAGCAATGCATTATAATTTTTACTATTTAAAATAATAAGAAATAGGCCTCCACTTACTGATTTTGTGCAGAACATCTAATTTTTGGAATGGATTCCTGCCGTTAAGTGAAAGATGGCTGTATTTTCTTGGATTCTTAGATTCACCCAAAACCCATCAACAAGCCTCTCCCCAGGCCTTTCTGATTTGGTCAAAGTCCAGCAGCTCATCTGTTCTCAATCTCTAACTTTGACTCATTGAATCTCTTCTCATGTCTTCATCTTCCAGTTCCCCCAAAGGCAGTCATTCGGGTCATCCACTGCCCCTCTTACCTTTCATTTCATTCACCCCTTCTCTCTATCCTTTTCTTAATATTTACCAAAAGAATATATGCATATAATCTAAAAGATCAAAGGAGCTAAAAGGCTGACATCAACAAAAGCAATCCCTAGCTCTCACCCTCATCCCCATTGCAGTGTGCCAAGAGTCAAACACTTTCAACTAGCTCTTGCTTTAAATTACCAAATAATCTGAGTAAAATACTATCTCCTAGGTATTCCATGCTAAATTTCACCTACTGCCTTCTTATTATGGTAAATGAGAATTTTAACTGTCTTACACTCACCTTTCACCCAACCTTTCTCCACAAATTTATGCTGAAAAAGTTTGGTTAAATCCACATTCAACACATTCAAACATGTCAGATTTATCAATTCTTTATTTTCCTGATAAGATTTATCAATTCCATTTTTTCCTCCCTCTTCAGGTTCTAATCTGCACAGAGTGTTTTCTAAGCTTCTGGGTGTCATGGATGTTATGTTGCAATTTCTCATCACCAGTGTTCTATAAATACCCAACTGCTCTCTGCTGTATTAGATTTCCCATCTTCAAGTTCCCATGTCATCTTCTTTCTTGGTTTACTCTCTAGTTTTGGTGGATTACATGCTGTAGACTTTTAGATTTTGCATGTTTGAGATTATTTTATTCTATCCTTAAACTTGATCAATTCATTTATTCTAAGCTAAAATTCATTCATATTTTGAAGATATTACTTTGTTGCCTTCTATCTTCCAAAGCTATTTTTAATAAAGTAATTTTCATTCCTGTTCCTTTGATTGTGATCTCTCCCTTCTTTTCTCATGCTCTCTCAATCAGCTTTTAGTGTTTTCTACTAATATTCAACTTTCAAAATTCCCAGATGATATACTTTGGGTTGTTTTTTTTCTTTTTTTAAATTAAATTTTTTTGATTTTAAAATTTTTTTCTTTTTAAATTAAAAAAAAATTTTTAACTGAGGTATAATTTGGTTTTTTTTAATTATTATGCTGAATACCCAATGAGCACCTTTCAAACTGAGAATACATGTTTTCATTTTGGCAAAATGTTATTCTAAAAATAATTTTCTGGGAATTCCCTGGCAGTCCAGTAGTTAGGACTTGGCGCTTTCACTGCCATGGTCTCGGTTCAATCCCTGGTCAGGGAACTAAGATCCCACAAGCCGAGGCAAAAATAATAATAATATTATTATTATTATATAATTAATATAATAATAATGTTATTATTATTCTTATTCTAATGACTGTTTACTCTGTTTCTCCTTGTATTTCTGGAATTTATCTATAAGTTTTCCTACCTTTCTCTCTTACTGTCCATCTCTTTTTTTCCTACTTTATCAGAGTTCTTCCTATCTTTTTACTGAACTTTTTATTTAAGCTATCATATTTTTTTTTTTTTTTTTTTTTTTTTTTTTTTTTTTTTTTTTTTTTTTTTTTGCTGTACGCGGGCCTCTCACTGCTGTGGCCTCTCCCGTTGCGGAGCACAGGCTCCGGACACACAGGCTCCGCGGCCATGGCTCGCGGGCCCAGCCGCTCCGCGGCATGTGGGATCTTCCGGGATAGGGGCACGAACCCGTGTCCCCTGCATCGGCAGGCGGACTCTCAACCACTGCGCCACCAGGGAAGCCCCTAAGCTATCATATTTTTAATATCCAAAAGTTCTTTCTTATTGTTTGTTCTTTTTTTAAAGCAACATTCTTTTGCAACATTTCCTTTTATCTCTCTGAGGACACCATGACTTCTTTGAAGGATTTTTCTGCTCTCAGCATTGTCTGTTTCCTCTGAGTTCCTTTTTTCTTTGTTTACTTCATGTTGGAGGCTTTCTTCCAAAGTCCGACTATCTTTTGATGCCCTATCATATTAGAGAGTGAGTCACTAAAAACCTGATTAAAAGCTTTGTAAATGGGCTTCTGATATGGTCATAGGGTAGCTGGAGAATTTTTGTGGAAGGGGGTCACCAAACATCGGTATCTATAGGTCTTTTCTCTAGGATGGTTCAATTTCCTCTGGGAAGGATCTTCCAATATTCCTGGTGGGGTGTGCAGTGGTGAGGCTGACAGTATGCTAGAGCTGACCAGAGGAAGGGAGTTGCACTGTTCAGATGCAGAATGCCCTTTAATCCCCCAGTTTTCAATTCTATTCTGGTCCTGCCTTTCTCAGTGCTCAGTGTCCCCAAGTCCAGATAATCTTTGTTTCTCCAGAGACTCCTGCAAAGATGGGGGAAAAGGTCTCCTTATTTAGCCAGGTAAGAGTGGACTCTGAGGGTCTAACTGCTCCTCATAAAGACTTTCAAATAAATTCCCATCCCCCATGTCACCCTGCTTCCTATGATACCCAGTGCCTCTAATTCCTAAGCTTTTCCAGAGAGCTGTGAGTCAGCTTGCTTTCCATCTGCACCTCCCTCCACAGGCACTTGGCTCTGATCTTTCTACTGTGCGAAGTCATGCACCATCCTTCCACCCACTTTCCATCTTTGTATCATGTGGTTTAGGGCTATTTATGTCTCCTTGATTTATCAAAGATGGAGCTTCTTTTCTTGTTTTCCTTATTGTTTGGGGATGATTTTTTGAGAAAAGAACAATGAATGAGAGGTAAAGAAAGAGTAGATATGTCTTTATTCTGTCATTTTGAAACCAGAAGTCTCTAGCTTTTCTATTTCATAGGTCTTTTATCACATCATACTCTTCTGTCATCTACATTTTGATTCATAATTTGTCTTCCAGACTTTCTGGGTAACTAGCCATCTTATTTTACTGGTTTCAGACATGCAACATTTAGTTTATTAGTAAATTAACAAGATCCACATCTATTTGTCATACCCCATTTGCAGTAATTGTTGTCTGCAATTGAATCGGGTACTGAATTTACATATAATTGGGAGGGGATTATTTATCATTTGGAAGGGCATTAGTTACCAATGTCTCGCAAGACATTTTCTTATCAGATAGGCGGGCTATTCTCTGCTTGCCTTCCTATCCCTCCATTCTCATACTTCTCTATACCCCAGGAGACTGACTTCTGTGAACTACTCCCCTAGCCCATCCCCATTCACTGCCATTCCCATCCATCTCACTCTCCCTACCTCGATGCATTTCTGGCAACATTACTCTATAGCCACAGCTCCTGAAGTATAATGGCTTCTGGCTTAGAAAGAGAACTCTTCCTAGTTGGTTCTCTTGATCCTGGCCACACCTCTGTAAATAGTCTATTAAACTCCTTTCATTTATACCCTGTGTGCCATTTGTTTCCTATGGAGACACTGACTGATATTGTACATCAGCAAAAAAAAAAAAATTTTGAACTAGCTCATCTCTAAATTCCCTTGAGTTCTATGATTTTTATAAGTATACAGTTGGCACTTAACTAAAGACTTTGGACAAATTAGGGGCTTCCTTTCAGTCAAGATTCCATCTTACTACAGCAAAGAAACTCTCCAAACAATTATGCTCAGCCCCTAGAAAATATAAGAATTGTCAGTACAACTTAGACTAGCATGGAAAACTAGGATATACATATTGTTCCCTTTAGGCAATGGAGTCAGATAGTTCCGGTAAAGTACATTTGTTTTTGTTTTTTTAATTTCTAAAAAATTGAGGTATAATTGGCATATATTATATTAGTTTTAGGTGTATGACATAATGATTCAGTATTTGCATATATTATGAAATGAAATCACCACAAGTTTGGTTAATATCCATCACCATACATGGTTATACAATTTTTTTTTCTTGTGATGAGAACTTCTAAGTTTTAATCTCTTAGAAACTTTCAAATATGCAATATAGTACTATTAACTATAGTCACCATGCTATACATTACATCCTTATAACTTATTTATTTCATAACTGGAAGTTTGTACCTTTTGACTCCCTTCACCCATTTTGCCCACCCCTCACCCCACACCTCTGGCAAGCACTAATCTGTCCTCTGTATCTATGAGCTTGGTTTATTTATTTTTATTTAGATACCACATAAAAGTGAAATCATACAGTATTTGTCTTTCTCTGTCTGGCTTATTTCACTTAGCATAATGCCCTCAAGGCCCATCCATGTTGTCACAAATAGCAAGATTTCATTCTTTTTATGGCTAAATAATATTCCATTGTATATATATACACCACATCATCTTTACCCATTCATCCATCAATGCTCATAGGCCATTTCCCTATCTTGGTTGTTGTAAAAAAGGTTGCAGTGTACATGGAGATGCATATATCTTTTTGAGTCAGTGTTTCTGTTTTCTTCAAATAAATACAATACCCAGAACTGGAATTGCTGGACCATATGACAGTTCTATTTTTAATTTTTTTGAGGAACTTCCATACTGTTTTCACAGTGGCTGTATACAAATTTACATACCCACCAACAGTGTGTAAGGGTTCCCTTTTCTCCACATCCTCACCAATACATTATTTCTTGTCCTTTTTATCATAGCCATTCTAACAGATATGAGGTGATACTGCATTGTGGTTTTGATTTGCATTTCCCTGATGATTAGTGAGGCTGAGTATCTTTTCATGTGCCTTTTGGTCATCTGTATGTCTTCTTGGGGAAACTATCTATTCAGATCCTCTGCCCATTTATTAATTGGATTATTTGGGGGTTTTTGCTATTGAGTTGTATGTGTTCTTTATAATTTTGGATATTGACCCCTCATCAGATATATTATTTACAAATATTTTCTCCATTCAGTAGCTTGCCTCTCCATTTTGTTGATGGTTTCCTTTGCTGTGCAGAAGCTTTTAAGTTTGATGTCACTCGATTTGTTTTTTGTTTGTTTGTTTTTGTTTTGTCTTATTTGCTTTTGTTGCCTTTGCTTTTGGTGTCAAATCCAAAAAAATCATCACCAAGACCAATGTCAAGGAGATTACCACCTACATTTTCTTCTGGTTATGGTTTCAGGTCTTACATTCACCTCTTTAATGCATTTTGAGTTAATTTTTGTGTATGGTATAGGATTAATTTTTGTGTATGGTATAGGACAGTGGTCCAGTTTTGTTCTTCTGCATGTGACATCCAGTTTTTCCAACACCATTTACTGAAGAGACTGTCCTTTACCCATTATGTATTCTTGGCTCCTCTGTTGTAAATTAATTGACTGTATATGCATGGGTTTATTTCTGGGCTCTCTATTCTGTTCCATTGATCTATGTGTCTATTTTTATATCCAATACATTTGCTATTTTTGACTTTGAACCACAGAGACAGCCAGAATTAATTCCAAAGGTTTGTTTCTTTTTCTTTATCTTTTCTTCTTTTCCCTTAGATATTCTACCATCAGAAAGCCAGAAAAATGCAAAAAATAAGTCTCACCAATCCTCCTTTTAAAAAGAAATGAATTCCTTGACCTCAGCCCCTACCACAAACACCAGATTATCTCTTTTTCCAGGCGTATCTAGACTTTTTGTATCCACTGAAATTTTCTACTTTCTCACCTCTCATAAACCCTTCAATCCATTCCTATTTTAAACTGCTCTTGCCAAAGTTTTCTTCAACTTCTTTGATGCTGAAATCAATGGATATTTCTTATCCTCATCTTACTTAACCCCTCAGCAGCATTTGACACCACTGCTACTCCTTTCATGAAATATTCTTTTGTCTTTGCTGTTGCCCATCCTTTCTAGTTTTCCTCCTATCTGATTACTCCTCAGTCTCTTCAGGTAGACATCTCTTCCTCTGTCCATCCCTCAAATGTTCATGCTTGTGGAACTTGTCTTATTCTTCCTTATCTTTGTGCCTATATTCTTCCACTGGATGTTCTCCTCCACTCCTATGGCTTCAAAAATCAATTATATACTAATGACTCTCAAATGGACCATCTCAAGTCCAAATATTACTCCTGGCTTTCAGAGATATTGTTTGTAACTAAATAGTATAACTCCATCAGTATGCTCACAAATTCCTCATACTCAACATTTTGCCTTCCCCTCAAACCTATTTTTTCATCTATATTCCTTATCCCAGTGAATCACACCAAGCCAGAGACCTGGGTATAATCCTTTACTCTTTGCTGTCCCACATCCAATCAACAATCAAGTCCTATTGATTCTGTCTGAGATGTACCTTAAATCTATCATCTAATTCTCTCCCCATTATCACTGCCACTTCCCTAGAAGTGGCATCTCTCTACTGCTAATACAGTTACCCTCAAATCTAAATTTTATAATAGAGCCAGGGTGGTCTTTTTAAAATATAGATATGATTGTGTTATCCTCTTCCTGAAAGCTACAATGGTATTACAAACTGCTATCCAGATAAAGCCCAAATTCCTCAACACTGGTTTACAAGGCCCAGCATCTGGTCTCCTACCCTGTCATTCAAATTTAGCTTCAGCTAAATTAAGCCTCTTATATTTCCTCCAACAAGCCATGATCACTCTTACTCTAGATATTTTCACATGATATTTCCTCCACCTGAAACATGCCTATCCAATGTTATCAGTGTTATCATGCTATCAGTATTTCTTGACTAACATCTATTAATCCCTGTCTCACCTTAGATGTCCTATGATCTCTAAATGTGGATTAGATCTGCTCCCATAGCACATGACTTATCCACTTATCACACTCTCTTACAGTTGCCTATTGACTTGTCTCTATTCCCCTCTTTAGATCATAAGTACTATGAGGGTTAAAACTATACCTATTATATCACCAATGCCTTGAACATTAGCTGGCACAAAGTAGTCACTAGATAAGTAATGGCTGAATGATGAACAAATGAATAAACAAATAAACCAGCAGATTAAACACAGTGCCAGTGGAAGCAGATTTTACATAAGGACTTATTTTCCCTTACTTTCTCTCCTCTCAAAAAACAAATAACAACAAATAAGGTACCCTACCTCCAAATGAGCCATTGCTTACAAAGGACTAATTCTGGTATAGTTACACATGACAGCTAAAGAGAATTCTATCTGAGCCTTTGCTTTCTCCTTCATTTTTCTCTTTTCTCTTACATACAAATTTTCAAAGTGAAAGTTTAAGCAGTCTGAAGACTAAAGCATGTGGCTGACTTTCTCTTGATCTGCCTGATGCCCAATCTATATTCCTAAACCATCTGTAAACTTGGTAGTGTATGTACATGAGATAAAAAAGAACCTACGATAATATTTTATTTGAACCAGAACTCCAAAACATTAATTAAAGCTGAGCACACCTGCTCTGAACTGCAAAGTCAGAGATTTATGTGAACTTGTAAAGTTGAGGCTTTCTGACCTATTGTAGGATTTCTGTCTTCTTTAAATAAGTATTTCCTCTTTGCAATGCAACATTTTTTTTAAAAGTTTGTTTCAGTGACTAAGCCGCTGGCATAAACAGATATGCTGTTCAGTTCCTTTATTTCCTGGTCTTTACCCTTTTTACCTACTGCTTGTCAAGTATTTACCTGAAGGTTCTGGGTGAAAATAAGTAGGCCCAATTATGAAGCCTAGAATTTCTTTCTCTAAAGCTAATTTGTTAATGAGGTGATCTAAAAAGATAACCATGCATTCAATCTCCCTAGTTAATCTAAGAGCATTTTGATACAGCTCTTCACATATTTGCTTACTCTTTGGAAGGTATCAACTACCTTGTGGTTTATCACAAGCAGAACTTAAGTTACAATGTATGCCCATGTGTGCAGTCCTTTCAGGTAAGACAAAGTTTTTCAATTAAAGAAAGGTGTTCTAATTTTGAGATTTGGATGCTAATACTTTAGAAAGAAAGGGTTCTGTCAGGCTAACTCATTCAAATTGGTTACCTTGGATAGGTTCATGCCCAGCACTGTGAGTGTCACCAAGCCAGCGCAACAGACCAAAGCACTGGAGCTGGAGAGGCCAGAACTCGGTGGGATGTTTCCATCTACCAAGCAATTCATTCCAGTCAAGTCACTAAGACCAAAGTGTTCCTAAGAATAGAAGGAAAAATAGCACTAGTAGCTTTGGTTGGATTCAAGGAGTAGCAGAAAGTTCTTTCATTCCTCAGAGAGCAAAAGTCTATCAATGGACTTATTATGCTACTTATAGAAACAACTTGTGCAATTCAATCTAGCTGAGTCCATACATGACATTTTATTTAATGGCTCTTGGCCACAGGGCACTATAATCTGAAGATTAATTTTTACTTTGTTGAACAAAAAGCTACTGATCCATTTCCTAAAATTGCTTTGAATGATCTTTTTCATGAATATTAATTGATTTGAACAAATATGGAAAAATATTAAACAATTATAATTCAAGTAGCAAGACAAGAAATACACAATTATTAGTGAGGCAGGTTAAATCTCTGTGTAGCACATCCCAACACTCTGTCATTGTAAAAGTCTAACACTAAGCCGTGGTTTGTTTCTATGGAGTATTTTATGGAATACTTTTCTTCAGAGGACCTTCCAAACTTTCTCAGTTCTGTTTTACTTATGGAAAAACCTAGGCACCAGCAGATTTAGAGACTTTCTCAAGATCACATATAGGGAGCTGGAAGTAGGATCCAGGTCTCTGATTTCTGGTTGAGAACTTCTCACTGTGGTCAGAAACCCGGGTCAGCATACTGTCATTGTGATTTAATGTAAGTCAGCTATATGAGGAAATCCAGATATTTACTAGGGTTTATAGATACAAATTAGCCATATGGTAGCTTTCAAGACAGCCAAATTAGAATTCAGCCACAAATGAGAATGCAGACTCTAAACAAAGCAGGGAAATTCTATTTCTACAAATAGGGAAGTCCAAAGAAATAATCAGACTCTGATCTCAAGATGGAAAGCTCTAGATACTTAGATGAGGACACTTAGGATGAAATCATATCATATCCTTTGTAGTTTAGGATTAAAAACAAATTCAAAAAATTAAAAAATTAAAATAAATTCAAGGTCATCTCCTCCTCAAGAAAAAGTACCATCATGTTTACAAATTACTCAAACGGCTCAAAACCAAAGTAAAAATACTATTATATTACATAATTATGCATTTCATCATACATATTATTCTTCAGAGAAACTTCAATAAACTAGTTAGAATAGCCAAAGTAACAACAAAACTCTGCAAATAAAAGACTGGTTTTTTCCTTTTTATTTTTTTTGTCTTTTTTCCCCTAAGCTGGCAAAACTCATCCACCACAAAAGAAGAGATTCAGTTGGATGTACTTCTCTTCTTGATTTCAAACCACCTAAAAATTTCCTTTCCAGAAATACAAACAAATTATAAACTAAAATACTGCTGCTGCCAATGCCCTTTTGTACAGAACATCCGACAGCTTGTTTAAAAAAAATCCTTGGAGAATGCTATATATTTAAACGTGAACTGATCCACAGGGTGTCTTGAATGTGAATCATACTTACAAACTTATCACGCAATGTTTAAATTAAAATGTACAACAGATTCAAAATGCAAATGGGTTTTGCCAAAGTCAGTAATAGTGCTATCCCAAAAGGATAACATGTTCAATTTAATATAAACAGATTATCCTCTGGAACTTTCTAGTATTTGAATTTGAAGGTTTCTGAATAGGCTAACATTTAAATTACTTCTCTGCCAAACATTTATTAAACAGACCTGCTTTTGCACATAAGTTGTCAAATCGAAAAGGAAAGCTGTACGACCTGAATTTCTCAAATACAACACAAAGCAACATTTGTTCTTTAGGTCACTTTATCCATATACTACAAAAGGCATGTTGCTATAAGGAATATGAAATTGCATTTGCCAAGCAAATGCTTCCAAATACTGTAATTCCCACTAATGCATGTGACAAGCCAAATGATTTGAAGATTTAAAACCTGCCAATAACTTTTCCTGTAAGTTGTTACCATGTGTCTGGGAGAAAGAAAGGAAGGAAGGGGGGGTGGGTAGGAAGGAAGGAAGAAAGGAAGGAAGGAAGGAAGGAAGGAAGGAAGTCTAAGACCAGAACAACGATAATTAGAGTACAGGACTATACATCAGAAATAAATGTGATGCATATCTGTAATGGATATGCCACTGAGTCCTAGGCTACTCATAACAAAGTTTCCAATAGGACCACCAGGCAGTAAGGAACACAAGCTCTGTAAAACATGAATTTTAACAAACAAATCAAATTGACTTAGCAAATCAATTTTCTTTTTGTCCTTCATACTTTGTTAATTAGGAGAGAAAGTGGAAATTTTTCATTTTCTTGTTCTTGTACATGACATTAGAGACGTTCAAAGTAATTATTCAGTGTTTCTAGGAAAATACTTATTCTAATAAATTCCACTACATTTTTTTAACCCCATCTGTAATAGTAATAACAACACTAAGTTTCCATTTATTTAGTGCCTACTATATGTCAAGCACTGTGTAATCCTTGCAACAATTCTTTGTTGGGATAATAATAACATCATTTCACAGATAACAAATCTGAGGCTTAAGAAGTTAAATCAACACAGCAGGGTAGAGCCCAGATTCAAACTCAGGGCTGTCCAGCTCTAAATCCTATTACAGTATACACCTATACATCCCTAGAACAAAATGTAAATAATATTACTAGAATGTATCTTTCGAAAGAAAATTTGAACCAAGATTTGAAAACTATAAAGGTATCTGTCAGATGCACCTGCACCTGCCTTATGAACAGTCATTACAGCCCCTTATGAACACCACCCAGAAACAGGCACATCTATCCAATTCCCTGAAATACATTATTTAGCAAAATAGAACAGAAACATCAGTTAGCATTGAAAGGAGACAAAAATGATAGAGTAAATAAAATGTCTTGATATGATACACATCATGACCTCAACTGCTAGTAGGTGCCTGATAAACTGATTTACCTGAATTCCTTTAAATCCACATAAGAAATAGTTGTGCCACAGAGGCTTGGTTTTGTCAATCTGGATGTTATTAGCACTAGCACTGAAGTCCCTGCAAAAGCAAAAGACACCGTTAATTCTAGAGGTTTTGCGCTACAGAATCGATGGCTGACTGCTGCCATCTTGTGCCAAGACAATAACACTGAAATTTCATTTTCCATTTACTTCCCATATTCGTACTTCACAGTCTACAAAAACAACAAACATCTCCAGCTGCTAAAAATTAAGAGAAGTTGTAGTGACCTTAATAACTAAACTACTTTCAACTGACCCTTTTTATTTCCTGAAAGGGAGAAGACTCAATATATTTTAGCATAATCTACACCACTTTTTATTTCATGATGGTCCTTATTAAGTTGCTGTAAACCACATAAATGCTTATCCTTTGAGCCTGCTGTTTGGCACACCTCTTACTAGAACAGAAGTACTCAAAGCCTCCTTTCCCCACACTTTCTACCACCCATCAGATTTTACATCTGCACAGTTTAAGAAGGAACAAACAAAACAAGTAATGATTCTAATGGATCATAACTCATTGAATAAAATAAGATTCCATGAATCTACACTGATATAAAATAACAAATGAATAAATAGCTAAATGAAGAAGAAGGGAAAGCTATTCCTCAGAGCAAAATGTCAACTAATAGAAGAAATGACGGAAATTGAAAAATCACTATTTGGCAAACTCCATAATTGTTTCAGGAAAGAATCATCAAAGGATGCTCAAATTACTGAGTAAAAATTTGATGAGAAACAAGATATTTATATAAATTTGAAGTATGTCCCCACCAGATACTAACGGCAAAGGGAAAAAAATAGTGACTTTATGGTCATCTGGCAGACAACTCAACCAAATGATTAAAATTAACAACAGTTAAAGGAACATCAATCATGTGCCTCCTTGATATGATGCCCTGAGGACACATCAGTTGACATGTGGGAATTCTTTATACTATTTCTGTGACTTCCTTGAAAGTCAAAAGTTATTTCAAAATGAAAGATAGTAGGCTTCTAAATCAGCCAAAGGACAAAATATGTGAAATGGGGGGGAATCAATTTAAATGTGAGGAAATAAGTAACATTCCCCATATTGACTGAGTGCTCTTCATATAGTTTACTAAATACCTACTATGTGACAGTCACTGTGGTAGGTGCCTTCCATGCGTTATCTTAATAACATGGACATATCACGTCCTAAGAAAAATACTGAATGACCACTTAAGTGTGCAAGGCATTCACAGGAATATAAAGGTAAAAGGCAAAGGGCTTATCTTTTAAGCATATGTAATCTAGCTGAGACAGCATGAACACAAATCATGATCACATACCACTGTCATGTGATGGTGTGTAATATGAGGTGGGATGCAAGGCCAAGAGGGTATCTTTTGGGCTGCACCCCGCAGGCCTGCAAACCTTGTAGCTGCCCAGCCTTGAGACCGAAGAAATACCCTGGAGACAGTGACAGAGACATCAATGGTTTATTGGATAGGGCATCTTACAGGTCTGCAGCAAAACATCCTGGAGCAACACCCCACTGTGTACGGCAGACAGAAGGCAAGACATGACAGCAATCTTCGCTACTTGGGGAGAAGGAGGCTACCATTTATAGGTGGAATTGAGGTCAGGCTGGCTCATCAGTTACCAAGGACACCAGCAGCTGGAGTAGGGGGCAAGCACACAGGTAGTAACTGATTAAGCTCTATAATTAGGGTACAGGTGAAGCAGGGACTGGTGGAGCAGTGGATGTACAGAGAGCAAGAGAACAGCCATCTTGAATGGCCTGACCATACAGCAATTTCTATAGTCAGCACACTAGGGTGGAAAGGGGAGGCTCTCCTGGAGGCTCAGAGAGGTTTAGTGACTCTCCAGGGACACACACAGTCTGACTCCAGCTCACAAGCACTTTAGTATCACCCACAGGAGTTAAAATTTACTGCCTAGAGTCAACTAGAAGTCACAGAATTTGGAAAGTAGAGAAGATTATGTTAGCAAAACTAAATGAGTTCTGTTCCTAGCTAAGCAGATCCTGGAAGTCACCACAAAGAAAAGAAAACCAGGAACGAGTTGGGGGACAGGGGTGGTGGTATACTAGGAAAAGTAGAGGAGGGAATTTGCACAAATGTAGGAAGCTAGATGAGAAACATCAAAGCAAAAGCTAAAAAGTGCCAGCTCCTTCAGCATTAGAAACAGCTTAAAAACCACAACGTGATGCTAATACACGTTTATGAGAGTGGATATAATTTAAAAAGACATGTTAGCAAAGATGTGAAGCAACTGGAACTCTCATACACTGGTGGTAGGAATGTAAAATTATACAACCACTTTGGAAAACAGGCAAATTCTTAAAAAGATAACCCGACAGTCCACTCCTGGGTATTTATCAAACGAAACATGTGTCCATACATAGATTTGTATACAAATATTCACAGCAGAATTATTCATAATAGCCAAAAGCTGGAAATGATCTAAATGTCCATCAATGATGAATAACGAAATTATGCAATGCATGCTAGACAACATGTGGACAATTCTGGGAGGCATGCTGCATTCTTCCTAGGGGTCCTGGTGGAATGAAGCCCCTTACCTACAGCAGGAGCTACCTGCCTTGATAATTCACCTCTGCTTCCCTAACTCAGTCTCCATCCTCTTTTAATACTGCTCCTGGGATCATTTCCCAAACACCTCCTTCCAAGTCTGTTGCAGGCTCTGCTTTTGTGAAAAACAATGGAATTCCCACATTCACCATGGTGGGCATGTTAAGTGAATCTGAGTAAATCAATATGACAAATCATGGTACCCAGTTTTAAAGGTTTACAATGACACCAAGTTATATTTGAGATAATGTAAGGTTTTCTTTAAAGGGTCTGAAATGTACATAAGATATATTCTCAATCATGCAAAATAGAAAAAAGATCTTTTACAATAAGTTTCATATAAAAGTCAGGAATTTCTATTACCTTGCACAACTTGGTATAGACACACATAAAATACTTGCTGAATGAATATTATTGCAGGCAAACTGTCCAATGAACAATAAGCCAAAAATATAATGTACCAATTATATGCCAAGATCTTTTTTTACAATTAACAAATCAAATCCATCATAATATATTATAAGCGAGTAGGCCTTATCCCAGGAATGCAAAGACAGTTCAACATTAGAAAATCCATTGGTTGGGGAAAGTGAAGGGGGGGGCCCGGGGGGGGATGAATTGGGAGATTGGGATTGACATGTATACATTAATATGTATAAAATGGATAACTATTAAGAACCTGCTGTATAAAAAAATAAATAAATAATTTTTTAAAAAGCAAATCCATTGGTGTAATATTTTTTTAAACTGATCTTCAATGCTGACTAGACATTTAATAAAACCCAATACCCATTAATGATTTTTTCTTAATCTTAACAAACCAAGAATTAAAAAACAACAACAACAAAGTATGTCCTTAACTTGATAAAGCATATGTACTAGAAACATACATCTATTATGTTCCAGACACTATGTTTGACACTGAGAGTAGAGCATTGGAGAGGCAACGGTACCTGAAGTCACAGAGCTTACAGTCTATTGGGGGATACAGGCAAGTAAGCAGATAGTGACAATACGGCATGTTAAGATGCTATGATGAGAGAATTAGAGGGAGCCCTAGTAATATAAGAAAGGCCCCAGCCCTGACTTTGCTAGAGATAGTTAACCTCAATAGATGATAAATACCTTCTGGGCAAAGACAGAGTTATTTTCATCTTTTTTTTGACCCAGTACCTTAAACAATGTCAGACACAGAGTAAGTCTTCAGTAAATGTTTCTTAAATAAATGAGTAAATGAACAAAAATGAACAAATATTAAATAGGGAAACTTAGATTCTTTTGGAAGTCAGATACAAATTATCAATAAATGAAGTGATTTATTATAAATTTGTTATCTCCTAAAGAATTCATTAGGGTACAAATACAAACACACATAGACTCACACACACACGCACACACCCCATTACACACAGTAGCAATTCTAAATACTCACGGGTACAAGGGATCGGTATTGGCCAGCTGGAGAACGTGTGTTTTCACAGGTTCCACAGCTATTAACATATCTTGTTCTACAGCCATAGGAAGAACAGAATATCCACAGTAATCTATATGCTCTCCTAGAATACAGAAAAAGCATTTTTTATCATTGCTAGCATATGAATCTCAAGTAAGTTGACATACAAGAAAAACTTGACCACAAGGCAGGATTTAACAGAAAATAAAAATACTAAGGGCGGAAAGTGATACAATTTGCTTTCTCTCACTAACATCGGAGCCAGGAACTTTTGCTAGAATAAGTATTATATATTAGTTATTAGTTTCTGTTCATTTTTCAACTTCTTTAAATATTCACAAATTTTTTCCACTTTCTAATTCATAATAATCATCTTTAAATATTTATGTTTAGTGACTAGTTATGTGGAGCATCAAGAAATGCATTGTCTCCTTTCTCTGTTGCTTATTTGTATTAACTTTTAAAATATGAACAATGGAAGCCATTAGCACCCTCTCACTTACGATAACATTATATGAGTCCCACTCTTTTCCTTACTAGTCAATGAACTCAGTAAAGGTGAAGTCTTTATTTATCTTTGTGGCTTAACCAAATGCCTAACAAATTAGCTCGGCACTGATTAGCTGTGTTAAATATGCTAGACATAGCTAGGATAAAGAAAAAGCTAGAAAATAACTTAACCTGCACTATTTTATATATACTAAGCAAATATAGAAAACAAACTATTCTCTTCTCCTTTTCATTCTAATTCCTCTATGAATCACCAGCAGGAATTTTTTTTGCCTATTGTACCACAATGTTTTCTCCAAATTACCATTTAATCTGAAGGTTGTTATTCATCAGATTTAAAAACAAAACAACAATTCAAGAAAGATGGGTTAAGCAAGCTCACTTATATTTCGCCAGGACAGGTTTGTATATGTGATTGCTCTGTGGCAGACATTGAGGAACTAAGAAACATAAAATGAATAAAAGACAATTCAAATGCCTAATTAAATTTTTAAATTAATATTATTCTACATATTATTACAAGTAGCAAGTCTTTTGTTTCTATGCTGATGTGTCCTTTAAAATAAGAAATTAGGGTTTTTTTTTTTAATGGATTGACAATGACAGATGGAGAAGTGGTTTTCAAAGTTGTCTCTCTCCCGAACTTCCCTAAAAAAGACAATAAAATAAAACAGTGGTTCACAAGTAGAAAACACATATTTAAATTAGCAGAACTGAAATCAAAGAGTAAATCTAGAAACACCTAGAAACAAATGACAATGAAAACATGATGACCCAAAACCTATGGGAGGCAGCAAAAGTGGTTCTAAGAGGGAAGTTTATAGCAATACAATCCTACTTCAAGAAACAAGAAACACCTCAAATAAACAACCTAACCTTACACCTAAAGCAATTAGAAACGGAACAAAAAAACCCCAAAGTTAGCAGAAGGAAAGAAATCATAAAGATCAGATCAGAAATAAACAAAAAAGAAATGAAGGAAACAACAGCAAAGATCAATAAAACTAAAAGCTGGTTCTTTGAGAAGATAAACAAAATTGATAAACCATTAGCCAGACTCATCAAGAAAAAAAAGAGCTAACACCTATCCTTCCCAAACTTTCTCAAATCAATAGAATCAGAAATGAAAAAGGAGAAGTAACAATGGACACTGCAGAAATACAAAGAATCATGAGGGATTACACTACAAGCAACTCTATGCCAATAAAATGGACAACCTGGAAGAAATGAACAAATTCTTAGAAAAGCACAACCTTCTGAGACTGAACCAGGAGGAAATAGAAAATATAAACAGACCAATCACAAGCACTGAAATTGAAACTGATTAAAAATCTTCCAACAAACAAAAGCCCAGGACCAGATGGCTTCCCAGATGAATTCTGTCAAACATTCAGAGAAGAGCTAACACCTATCCTTCCCAAACTTTCCCAAAATATAGCAAAGAGAGGAACACTCCCAAACTAACTCTACGAGGCCACCATCACCCCGATACAAAATCAGACAAAGATGTCACAAAAAAAGAAAACTATAGGCCAATATCACTGATGAACATAAATGCAAAAATCCTCAACAAAATACTAGCAAACACAATCCAGCAGCACATTAAAAGGATCATACTCCATGATCAAATGGGGTTTATCCCAGGAGCAAGGATTCTTCAATATATGCAAATCAATCAATGTGATACACCATATTAACAAACTGAAGGACAAAAAACATACGATCATCTCAACAGATGCAGAAAAAGCTTTTGACAAAATTCAACACCCATTTATAATAAAAACCCTCCAGAAAGCAGGCACAGAGGGAACTTACCTCAACATAATAAAGGCCATATATGACAAACCCACAGTCAACATCGCTCCCAATGGTGAAAAACTGAAACCATTTCCACTAAGATCAGGAACAAGACAAGGTTGCCCACTCTCACCACTATTATTCAACATAGTTTTGGAAGTTCTAGCCACAACAATCAGAGAAGAAAAAGAAATAAAAGGAGTCCAAACTGGAAAAGAAGAAGTAGTACTGTCACTGTTTGCAGATGACATGTACTATACATAGAGCATCCTAAAGATGCTACCAGAAAACTACTAGAGCCAATCAATGAATTTGGTAAAGTAGCAGGATACAAAATTAATGCACAGAAATCTCTTGCATTCCTATACACTAATGATGAAAAATCTGAAAGAGAAATTAAGGAAACACTCCCATTTACCATTGCAACAAAAAGAATAAAACACCTAGGAATAAACCTACCAAAGGAGGTCTTCCCTGGTGGCGCAGTGGTTGAGAGTCCGCCTGCCGATGCAGGGGACACGGGTTCGTGCCCCGGTCTGGGAAGATCCCACATGCCGCAGAGCGGCTAGGCCCGTGAGCCATGGCTGCTGAGCCTGCGCATCCGGAGCCTGTGCTCTGCAAGGGGAGAGGCCACAACAGTGAGAGGCCCGCCTACCGCAAAAAAAAAAAAAAAAAAAACCTACCTAAGGAGACAAAAGACCTGTATACAGAAAACTATGACACTGATTTAAGAAATTAAAGATGATACAAACAGATGGAGAGATATACCACGTTCCTGGATTGGAAGAATCAACATTGTGAAAATGACTATACTACCCAAAGCAATCTACAGATTCAGTGCAATCCCTATCAAACTACCAATGGCAATTTTCACAAACCCAGAACAATAAATTTCAATTTGTATGGAAACATAAAAGACCCTGAATAGCCAAAGCAATCCTGAGAAAGAAAAACGGAGCTGGAGGAATCAGGCTCCCCGACTTCAGACTATACTACAAAGCTACAGTAATCAAGACAGAATGGTACTGCAACAAAAACAGAAATATAGGTCAATGGAACAGGATAGAAAGCCCAGAGATAAACCCACGCACATATGGTCACTTTATCTTTGATAAAGGAGGCAGGAATATACAAGGGAGAAAAGACACCCTCTTCAATAAGTGGTGCTGGGAAAACTGGACAGCTTCATGTAAAAGAATGAAACTAGAATACTCCCTAACACCATACACAAGAATAAACTCAAAATGGATTAAAGACCTAAATGTAAGGCCAGACACTATTAAACTCTTAGAGGAAAACATAGGCAGAACACTCTATGACATAAATCACAGCAATATCCTTTTTGACCCATGTCCTAGAGAAACGGAAATAAAAACAAAAATAAACAAATGGGACCTAATGAAACTTAAAACTTTTGCACAGCAAAGGAAACCATAAATAAGACGAAAAGACAACCCTCAGAATGGGAGAAAATATTTGCAAAAGAAGCAACTGAAAAAAGATTAATCTCCAAAATATACAAGCAGCTCATGCAGCTCAATATCAAAAAAACAAACAACCCAATCCAAAAATGGGCAGAAGACCTAAATAGACATTTCTCCAAAGAAGATATACAGATTACCAACAAACACATGAAAGGATGCTCAACATCACTAATCATTAGAGAAATGCAAATCAAAACTACAATGAGGTATCACCTCACACCAGTCAGAATGGCCATCATCAAAAAATCTACAAACAGTAAATGCTGGAGAGGGTACGGAGAAAAGGGAACCCTCTTGCACTGTTGGTGGGAATGTAAATTGATACAGCCACTATGGAGAACAGTATGGAGGTTCCTTAAAATACCAAAAATAGAACTACATATGACCGAGCAATCCCACTACTGGGCATATACCCTGAGAAAACCATAATGCAAAAAGAGTCATGTATCACAATGTTCATTGCAGCTCTATTTATAGTAGCCAGGACATGGAAGTAACCTAAGTGTCTATCGACAGATGAATGGATAAAGAAGATGTGGCACATATATACAATGGAATATTACTCAGCCATAAAAAGAAACGAAATTGAATTTTTTGTAGTGAGGTGGATGGACCTAGAGTCCATCATACAGAGTGAAGTAAGTCAGAAAGAGAAAAACAAATACCATATGCTAACACATATATATGGAATCTAAAAAAAAAAAAAAAAGGTTCTGAGGAACCTAGGGACAGGACAGGAATAAAGACGCAGACGTAGTGAATGGACTTGAGGACACAGGGAGGGGGAAGGGTAAGCTAGGACGAAGTGAGAGAGTGGTATGGACATATATACACTACCAAATGTAAAATAGATAGCTAGTGGGAAGCAGCTGCATAGCACGGGGAAATCAGCTCAGTGCTTTGTGTCCACCTAGAAGGATGGGATAGGGAGGGTGGGAAGGAGACACAAGAGGGAGAAGATATGGTGATATATGTATATGTATAGCTGATTCACTTTGTTATACAGCAGAAACTAACACACAACTGTAAAGTAATTATACTCCAATAAAGATGTTAAAAAATTTTTTTAATTAAAATAAATAAATAAGTAAGCAGAACTCTAGGGAGCCACCAGATTCTGTTGGGAAGGCTACAGTGTGAATGACAGCCTTCTGAGAATAAAGATTCCTCCCTCTGCGAAAACTGATGGAAACATCCTGGGTGAGGGGCAGGGAGGGAGCATGAACTCCTGGCAAATAAGGACAACAACCATGATTACATTTTGGATATTTTAACAGAAAATATAATAATGCTTTTAATAAAGATTGAAATTCGTTTCATCCCAAGCACTAACTAATTAACTACCTTGGAACATAATCCCCCCTTTTTTAAAATCAGAAAATAGTCAATACATTTACTAGAATAAGAATTACTTATTCAGGAAATACCTTAGTTTGGAATGCTTACTCCCAAAACTAAGTGAAACTTGGCTCTCTCTCCTCTAAGGATATTGCTTCTTTGCAGTCCTCTCACAATAGCAAGGAGTTCCTGATGACCTCCTCCCACTCTGTTGTTTCCAGGATTTCTTCCTGTCCTCTTCCTCGGAGGCTCATACCACATTCTCTTGTCTTCATCATTTTCATTTCTGACTCTCAGACATCTGCTCCTCACTGAAGACCTTTGCATCTCATTCCACCCTCTCTATCCCAGTCCTGCAATGCCTGGTAAACAACCCAGCCCAAGGCCCCTGCTTCCTAATCCCTTCACCTCTGGAAAACTTGACCTCCTCTCTGCTTCAGCTATCTACTTCCGTGGACTTGACAAATCCAGTAAGGACCACAGACCTTCCTATCACCTGGAACTTTTCTACCTGTGAAATTTTTGTTTCAAATATCAAATTCTTTACTAAAACTTCCCATCCTGCCATTTCTCTTACTCCGTTTATCCTATCGCCTGTTCCTCAGAGTCAGTTCTTTGCCCTTTCTACCCTATAGGTTGCCTCCTACCTCTTTCTTTTTCTACCTAGCATAGATTCCAGGGTTCATTACTTCACCTACCCTTCTGACAATATCAGTGAATTCTTGATGTCATTCTCTTGTAACCTCCATCCAAAACAAAACCCCAAACCTAGATCACACACAGGCAACTTAGACTAGCTGAGGGGGTAAAATGAACAACTTTGCAGATTGGTACTGTTACAATTCTATGGTCTCCTGCTCTAACCAGATCTCAGTGTTACCCAGCAAACTTTTTTTTCCCCAGTCCTCTCCTTCTCCCATCCTTGACAAAGCTGTTTCAAACTTTCTGCCATCTCCTTAAACTTCCAACACCTCCAACTCTCCCCCAAAAGAACTCCCTCAACCTTCTATACCAAAATTATACATTTACCTGCATCAACCTGCATCCTTTTCTTCCCTGCCTTCTGTTAAAAAAGAGTCAAAGGGCTTCCCTGGTGGCGCAGTGGTTGAGAGTCTGCCTGCCACTGTGGGGGACGCGGGTTCATGCCCCGGTCCAAGAGGATCCCACATGCCGCGGAGCAGCTGGGCCCGTGGGCCATGGCCGCTGGGCCTGCGCGTCCGGAGCCTGTGCTCCGCAACGGGAGAGGGCACAGCAGTGAGAGGCCCGCGTACTACAAGAAAAAAAAAAAAAAAAAAGAGAGTCAAAGTGGCCCTCTTCCCTTGCCATAGACACCAGCCCTTCTTGCCTTCTTGGGAATCCTGCTCCATCATCAGTTCCTCCCTTTTCAGGTATCTTTGACCTGTCTCTCTCCACTGATTTTACTCCATTCCCCCTCCCCACCTCATTTAACCATGCTCAAACATCTCATATTTTTAAAATCCTCCATTATTTACTTCAAAATAAGACTGCCTGAGTTGATAATAATTGAAGCTACATTTTAGGTACATAGGAGTTCATTATATTATTCCAACTACTTTTTTATATGTTTACACTTTCCAGTACAGAAAGTTTTCTTTTTAATCCTCCTTTGATTTGGATTTTTCTCAGCTCCCCATCCCATTTTCTCTTGATAAAACGTATTCATTCTTGAGGTCACCACACTTTTAAAAGCAAGGAATTATTCGGTTTTCCTGTATTCTTCTAATCCAATGAGTAAATGTAAAACCATCAAAATTACTCACTGCAGTCTAAAAACTTAACCTGCAGCACAGAAAAATCTGTCCATCTCTCATGAAAATAATGCAAATAACTGGGTCTCAACAAATTTCTAAATTTTAAAAATGAATGGACAAAATTAATATTAATAACATGGATTGGGAAAGATGAAAATATAGTGTTCCTTATGCAAAACTTATCTTGCTATAGTAGATGTATGTGAAACATTCTGTTTTTTCAGTCCTCCTGATGTATTGACAAAAATTTGGATCTTACCAAAGGAAGAAAAAATTAAGAGAAGGAACTTTTGAAATACCTATGATATTGACTCTTCCTGGTGCTCGAACATAAAACTTGGGAACGGATCCAAATTTAGAATTAAACATCTCTTTTAGCTTCAGCAATCTGAAAACAAGAGTAGAATATTTCAGAATATCCAGATAATAGAAAAACTCATAAGATACACACACACACACACACACATACACATTTCATATACCTACCACCATTATCTTTAAAAATGATAAAAGCAAACTCTTTTACTGACATACTTCCTTGAAAATCTCAGGATGGAACAATACTGTAACCCGTTAAGTGACACAAGAGTATAGCTAAGCACACAGAAGAGTAAAAAATTTAATACTGATGTACACAACAGAAAAAACATTCTTTGCTTCAACAGAATTAACTTTCTGGATAATTTCTCAATGATATTCAGAGAAGAATCTCTTTCTACTAAAAAATAATAGCATGGAGTAGTGTATCAGTTTCCTAGAGCTGCCATAATAAAGTATCACAAACTGGGTAACTTAAAACAACAGAAATTTATTGTCTCTGAGTTGCAGAGGCAAAATCAGAGTGTTGGCAGGACCATGCACCTCTGAAACCTAAAGGGGAAAATCCTTCCTTGCCTCTTTTTAGTTTCTGATGGTGACCATCAATCCTTGGCATTCTTTGGCTTGCTGCTGTATCACTCCAATCTCTGCCTATGTCATCACATGGAATTCTGTGTGTCTCTGTGACTCTGTTTTTCCTTCTTGTAAGGACATCAGGCTTATTGGATTAGGGCCCACCTTGATTCAGTATGACTTCATCTTAACTTGATTACATATGTAAAGATGCTAGTTCAAATAATATTACATTGTGAGGTTCCAGGTGGACATGAATTAGGAGGGATGCTATTCAACCCAGTACAGTCAAATGAAAACTAGACTGGATATCAGGAGACTACAGTTCTAATTCCAATGGGGGTTCTAATTCAATGCCAAAGTTTGGCAAATCATTTTCCCTTGGACTCTCTTCTGCAAAAGTAGAGCATTTGAACAAGATATTCCTCATAGGTCCCTTCCATGTCAAAAATGCTTATATTTAATAATTTTACGCTGTTAAATCATCTCAAGTCACTTCTATGAATACCCCCCACTGTTTGTAGTCCCACAATATATTGTATCTGAGTAATAACACCAAGACAGTAAATATTTATTAGACCTACTATATTCAAGACATTCACTAATTAAATGATTGATCTTAAAGATTAGTTACAAGAAACATAAAATCACACCAAAAAAATTTAAGAAAAAAGGAAATTTATTATAATGATAGAAAGATACATTGAATATTCTTGGAAGTTATTCAGGATGACCTCCTAGGACTGTGATGCGTGGGGCTGTGTTCCCGCCCTGTTTGTCGTCTCACCTGAGGTGTCCCCGCACTGGAGTCTACAGACTTTTGGGTGGGGCTAATGGTGGCTTCCGGGAGGGCTCACGCCAGTGAGTACTCCCCAGAATTGCTGTTGCCAGTGTCCTTGTCCCCACCGTGAGCTTCAGCCACCCCCCTGACTCTGCAGGAGACCCTCCAACACTAGCAGGTAGGTCTGGCCCAGTCTCTATGGGGTCACTGCTTTGTTCCCCTGGGTCCTGGTGCACACAAGACCTTGTGTGTGCTCTCCTAGAGTGAAGTTTCTGTTTCCCTCAGTCCTGTGGAGTTCCTGTGATCAAACCCTTCTGGCCTTCAAAGCCAGATTCTCTGGGGGCTTCTTCTCCCATTGCCGTAACCCCACACTGGGAAGCCTGATGTGGGGCTCAGAACTTTCACTCCTGTGGGAGAATTTCTGTGGTATAATTATTTCCCAGTTTGTGGGTCACCCACCCAGCAGGTATGGGATTAGATTTTATTGCACTTGTGCCCCTTCTATCAACTCGTTATGGCTTCTTCTTCGTCTTTGGATGTAGGGTATCTTTTTTGGTAGGTTCCACTATTTTTTTTTCAGTGGTTGTTCAGCAGTTAGTTGTGATTTTGGTGTTCTTGTAAAAAGGGGTGAGCTCACATCCTTCTACTCTGTTACCTTGAGCTCTCCAGGAAGCCAGAGCTGATGTTATAGTGGAATTTTCTTCATCAGCATTCTACATCTAGCCAGATGCTAACATCTTGTATTTGTCATACAAACATGAAGAGTCTTAATTGGCAGGGTAGCTCCACTCCAGATGGTCATTCAAGGATCCAGATTTCTTCCTTCTCATTGCTTCACTATTTCAGACTGTTGTCCATTTCTGCATGCTCAAAATTGGATTGTAGGCATGTCCATGCTCTAGGTCAGATGAACCATTCTTTTCTTTTTTCCTCAGTGGCTGCCTCTCCCGCTCGACACACCAGTGCAGTGGTCATGCTCTGTCCCCAAAAACTCTATTTAAATTGTGTGTTTGGCTCTCTCTTTCTTGTCTCATTCTTTCATCCCTCCAAAAACACCATCACCATTTCCCTCTGCTCAATGCTCTTCACATTCCAGTTGCCTCTGTGAGCCTCTGAGTTTTTGCTCTTCCATCCCTTCAGTTTTCATGACACTGTGGCCTCAAGTCTAGAAGATTCAAAAGCTTCAATGTCCTATAACTTCTGATTAAGTCTCTGTGTCCCTAATTCAAATTCTCAAAAAGATAATCTGGTTGGCAGCATATAGGTCCTGTATCCATCCTGGTCCAATTACTTTTGGCCAAAAAGGAAAAGCTATTTGATATAAACAAGGTCACTTGCTTTAGTTACACATATGATCACCTGGGTCCTCTCCTTCAGCAGAGGTTGTGGATGACAACAGAAGATGTGGAGAGGGAGATAATAATGGATATCTCTAGCACATCATTCAAGATAGATTTACTGGACTCCCAAGTAGATGTGGATAATGATAGCTGCCTAAATCTGATTTTCCCCATATATCCTCCAAAACAATTTAGAACAAGAAAGAATAAGCGATATTTTTATTTCTTTATTATAACTAGACAACTGTACCTTTGTTATAAGTAGAAGAGAATGCATAAACTTTAAATGAAAGAAAGAGGCAAAACACTGCGAGCCACTGGAAAAAGAAACTGAGTGAAAAGAGCAAACTAAGATTAATCTAAAACCACCACTAGAAAGAAAAAGTACATCCATTTAAAAATGAGAGGTGTAAAAGAAGAAAAGATGAAAATAAACTCATTCATTGCTACATAGGCAATCAAAAACTTAAAAGATACAATTAAGAATGACAAAGTGACAAATTTTTTAAAGTTATGACACAGGCATATGAAAAAGTATTATTAAACTCCTGAAAAAAAGTGCCCCAGGGAGACTGTGACCTGTGTAGTCAGGTAGACCTGGGCTCAAACCTGTTCTCGACCATGTGATGAAATTCCTTAACCTCATTCACCTTTATATGGGGTGGAAATATGAATTGAGTTATTTGGAAGATTAAATAAGGTATTGTAGGAAGAGTGTCTAGCCTAGGGCTGGCATGAAGTACTTGTTCAGTAAATGGCAGTTATTATAAGATTCTGATTCCTTGGTTCAGTACTGTTTCTACTCTGCAGCATATGAATAAGAATCCACTAGAAGCAATGAAAGATGGTAGGTAATTAAATGTTTAGTTTACATCAGGACTGGAAGTGCTATTAGAGCACTAGGGTGATTTTTATGATGATATTGATAAATCTTGTTGCTCTCTGCCTTGTATCTTCCATTTTATTGAGAGGGTTGAAACAACTTAGGTTATTTGTCCATCAGATTCTAGATAGAATTATTTAAAAGGTTCATGTTTTTATATGAGAAAAATAAACTAACAAAGCAGATAGTAAAAGGTTAAGTAAGAAAAGTCCCCTGCTTTTTCAGGGCATTAAAAAGATATATAAATACAAAAGTAACCAACAGAACAAAAATATCAATCTTCCTAACTACGAAATTTCAAAAACAGATAGATAAACCAGTAAATAAACACAGAAACTACATTATAACACATAATTATAAAATAGAATGACTAAGTTGAAATCATATATATCAGTCACATCAATAAAAGGAAGTGTAAGGAAAGACTCAAAAAGACAAAAGTAGAAAGTAATGATATGGGGAGTAGAAAAACAGTAGACCTGGTTAACAAATTAAACCCTGGGTTTTTAGGGGAAAAATTAACAAAATAGACAAGGCACTAGCTAATGAATTAAGAAAATGGGGGCTGATAAAGCATAAATAAACAAAATAAGAAATAACAAGGATGAGATAACATTAAACAAAAGAAATTTTAAAAGTCATAAGAGACTATTTTGTAGACCTCTATCCAAATAAATTTAAACTGTAATAAAGAAACTGACTCCATTTTTTGATGTTTACTTACAGCTTTTGAGCTTCAACTCTTCCTCTTTCCCCTTCTGCCTCATATCAAGCAAGTGGATAAAAAAGCCAAGGTGCTCTCTCTTTTGTCACCAACCAAACCACAGCACACCAGTTCCATCTCCTAACCACTACAAAAACCTCAAGCTAGTCTCCTTTCCTTGCTCTCTCAAGCCATTTTTGGCCAGCTTGGGTGGCCTGCTCTGCCCTCCCCAGAAAGCCTCATTATGTGAGTAATAAACTTTTCATACCCTCTTGTTCATGTGGTATTATCAGTCTCAACATCCAAACCAAATTTTGGGGTGGGAATCCATCCTGTTTCTGTGGTATGGCCACAACAGAAATCCTAAAGAAATGGATAATTTCCTAAGGAAATACAATTTATAAAAACAGATCCATTTCCAAAGAAGAAATAAAGTCATCAAAGAACCACCTCACACATATGCATTAAGCTCAGATGTTTTACAAGAGAGTTCTACCCAAGCATGAACATCAGATAGCCCATATACTCCATGAGTTGTTCCAGAGCACTGAAAAATAAAGAAGGGTTTCCCTGGTGGCGCAGTGGTTGAGAGTCCACCTGCCGATGCAGGGGACATGGGTTCGTGCCCCGGTCCGGGAAGATCCCACATGCCACGGAGCGGCTGGGCCCATGAGCCATGCTGCTGGGCCAGCGCGTCCAGAGCCTGTGCTCTGCAACAGGAGAGGCCACAACAGTGAGAGGCCCACGTACCACAAAAAAATAAATTAATTAATTAAATAAATAAAATAAAAATAAAATAAAATAAAATAATAAAATAAAGTGGTCTAATTCTTGTTATGAAGCAAGCGTAACATTGATACCTAAACCAGATAAAGATAGTCCAAGAAAATACGCCTACAGACTAATGTCACTCTTGAATATTAATACAAAAGTACTTAATAAAATATTAGTAAACATAAGGCAGCACCAGATTAAGAAAATAATTCATATCAAGTGGCATTAACTCCAGGAATGAAAAGTTGAAAATATTAAGATGATCCCTTAAAATAATATATCATAATAAATCTAAGGAGAAAAAAATTATAGGACTACTTCCATAGGTGTTAAAAAGCTCCCAATAAAATTTATTCCCAAAGATGTTTATCTTAACATGATTACATATATCTCAGTCTTAAATCCAAAGCTAATTAATGAGGAAATTCTAGAGACATTTCCACTAAGATCAAAAACAAGACAAAAAGTTCTACTATCTCCACATCTAATCCACACAATACTGGAGGTATCAGCCAATGCAATTAGACAAGAGAAATCAAGAATCAAAAAAGAAGTAAAACTATCTCTGCTTGGAGATAATATAGTAGGATGCCAAGAGAGTCCCAGAGAATCAATTATAAAACCAACTTAGGGACTTCCCTGGTGGCACAGTAGTTAAGAATCCGCCTGCCAATGCAGGGGACATGGGTTCAATCCCTGGTCCAGGAAGATCCCACATGCCATGGAGCAACTAAGCTGGTGTGCCACAACTACTGAGCCTGCGTTCTAGAGACTGTGAGCTACAACTACTGAGCCCGCGTGCCACAACTACTGAAGCCCGCGTGCCTAGAGCCCATGCTCTGCAACAAGAGAAGCCACCACGATAAGCAGCCCACGCACCGCAACGTAGGGTAGCCCCCGCTCACCACAACTAGAGAAAGCCGTGCGCAGCAACAAAGACCCAACACGGCCAAAAATCAAATAAATACATAAATAAATTTTTAAGAAAATAAAAATAAAAGATAGCTCATCCATGATACTGCTGGGAATTGATTTTCACGTTATTTAAAATAAATAAATAAAACCAACTTAAGTAATAAAGAATTCACAAATATAGCAGGATATAAAATGAATACTCAAACATGAATACCCTTCATGTGCAAAAACAAGACCAATTAGGGCTATAATGGTACAGCAAACTTTGTTCATAGCAACAAGAAAAGACTAAATATTTAGGAATAAATTTAACAAGAAATGTGCAAAATTTATTTAAGTAAAGCTTTAAACACTCTTGAAAGACATAGAATAGACTCAAAGAAATGGAAAGACATCCCTTGTTCTTGGATAAGATGACCCAACATCATAAGGATAGTTAATCCCAAGTTAATTTATAAATTTAATGCAACCCCCCCAAAAAAATACCAACAAGGTTTTCTTATAGAGGTAGACAAGTTGATACAAAAAATCATGTGGAAAACAAATATGCAGGAATAGTGGGGAAAACATTAAAAAAGAACAACTGTGAGGACGGAGTAACCCTACCAAACATTAAAACATACTATAAAGCCTCTGTAATGACAACAGTGAGGTACCAGCACATATATAGACCAGCAGACTTCAGTAGAATAAAAGGTTCAGAAATAGATACAAGTACATACAGAAACTTAGTATATGAGGAAAGTGGCATCTCAAATCACGACGCAAAGATTAACTTTTTAATAAACAGTGGTAGTACAACTGCTTAAACTTTTGGGAAAGATAAAATTAGGACTCTCTCTTACACAAGAATAAACTCCAAATGGATCAGGCACTAGAAGAAAACAAATGAATTTCAGTATAACTCAACATAGGGGAGAGGTTTTCTAACTATGACTCAAAATTCTGAGGCAATTTTTTTAACTTGACAAATTTGACTATATAAAGATTTTTTAAAACATTTACATGACAGAAAATGTTATAATCAAAGTCAAAAGAAAACTAGCAAACTAAGAGAAAATATTTACAACATGTTACAGATACATTCTTTATATTTAAAAAAAAACTCTGAAACCGTAACACTCTTAGAACAGAACACAGGCAGAACATTCTTTGACATAAATTGTAGCAATATTGTTTTGAATCTGTCTCCTAAGGCAAAAGAAATAAAAGCAAAAATAAACAAATGGAACCTAATTAAACTTCAATGCTTTGGCACAGCAAAAGAAACCATCAATAAAATGAAAAGATAACCTACTTTCATAGCAGCATTATTTACAATAGCCAAGATATGGGAGCAACCTAAGGGTCCATCAACTGATGAATATGATGGATAAAGATGATGTGATATATATATATACCTATATATACATACACACAAACATACATACACACACAACAGACTACTCAGCCAGAAAAAGAACGGAAATCTGCCATTTGCAACAATGTGGATAAACCTAGAGAATATTATGCTTAGTGAAATAAGTCAGAGAAAGACAAATACTTTCACTTACATGTGGAATCTAAAAAGTAAAACAAACGAATATATATAACAAAACAGAAACAGACTCACAGATATAGAGAACAAATGATTGGTTACCAGTGGGGAAAGGGGAGGGCAAGATAGAGCTATGGGATTAAGAGATACAGACTACTAAGTATAAAATAGATAAGCAACAAGGATATATTGCACAGCACAGGGAAATATAGCCATTATTTTGTAGTAACTTTAAATGGAATATAATCTATAAAAATATTGAATCACTATGTTGTACACCTGAAACTCATATAATATTGTAAATCAACTATACTTCAACTTAAAAAACTCAAAAACTGAGTGAAAAATGACCAAAAACCAGATAGAAAAATGTGCAAGAGATATGAACAGAAAATCCATACTAAGAGTAGTTCATAAATGGACCTTAAACACATGAAATTAGAGAAATGCAAATTAAAACTACACCAAGATACTATAAGAATTGTGAAAATTAAAAAGTAACAACACATTCTGTTGGTGAGGTTCTGTGGAAACAGGCACTTTTCTATATTGGGTTGGGAATGCAAATCGGTACAACACATTTGGAGGGGAATTGGGCAATATCTAAGAAAAATATATTGGCACTAATTTTTTTTAATAAATTTATTTTATTTATTTATTTTTGGCTGTGTTGGGTCTTCGTTGCTGTGCACGGGCTTTCTCTAGTTGTGGTGAGCGGGGGTTACTCTTCATTGCTGTGTGTGGGCTTCTCTCATTGCAGAGCACAGGCTCTAGGCTCACAGGCTTCAGTAGCTGTGGTGCGCAGTCTCAGTAGTTGTGGCTCGCAGGCTCGGTAGCTGTGGTGCACGGGCTTAGTTGTTCTGCAGCATGTGGGATCTTCCCGGACTAGGGCTCAAACCCATGTCCCCTGCATTGGCAGGTGGATTCTGAACCACTGCACCACTTGGGAAGCCCCCATTGGCACTAATTTTTACCCAACAATCCTATGTCTAAGAATTTACCCTGAAGGTATTCTCCAGCAATATGAAAATACATATTCATGAGATTATTCATTGCAGAATTGTTTGCAATTGCAAAACACTAGAAACAACCTAAACACTCTTACATAGGAGAATGCTTGAATAAGGTATGGACTACTTACAAAATGAAGTAATATGAAACTATTAAAAAAGAATATAGTTTCTAGAAATTTTTCTCAAGTGATTTCCAGAAATATTTTGTTATAAGAAATATGCAGTGGCGCAGTGGTTGAGAGTCCGCCTGCTGATGTAGGGGACATGGGTTCGTGCCCCGGTCCAGGAAGATCCCACATGCTGCGGAGCGGCTGGGCCCATGAGCCATGGCCACTGAGCCTGCGCGTCCGGAGCCTGTGCTCCGCAACAGGAGAGGCCACAGCAGTGAGAGGGCCGCGTACAGCAAAAAAAAAAAAAAAAAAAAGAAATATGCAAAGTGAAACGTTGAGATGGCCTAGAAGCATTAACATCCCAGTAGCAATGAGCATCCCTAGTGCTCAGATCTTGGTTTCAAAAGAAATCAGAACTCTTTGCAGAAATAATGCCAGAGCTGGAGCAGAGAGGGTTTAATACAATCCTGGAACATACTGCTGTGCCAGAAAGTAAAGAAGTGCTCAAACAATGACAGTAACATGTCAGAAGGACACAGGAGCCCACAAAGTAAGCTCCCACTGCCCACTGAGGGGTTAAAATTCCTCCTCCCCCATCGATTTTGACAGGACAGAGAAACAGAAAAAAGAAACATAAAATATCGTGGAAATAATCCCCTTAACAAGGCCCAGAAAATATTATGAGTTAGTTCTGTAAGACCTTAAAAACAATGATCTTTTTTTTTTCATAAATGGTTCTAACAATAGAAACTGTGGAAAGCCTTCCCATCTCATTTTGGGAATAGTATAAGCCAGATGCTAACACATAACAAGAATAGCTCCCAAGGGCTTCCCTGGTGGCACAGTGGTTAAGAATCCACCTGCCAGTGCAGGGGACACAGGTTCAAGCCCTGGTCTGGAAGATCCCACATGCCGCAGAGCAACTAAGCACATGTGCCACAACTACTGAGCCTGTGCTCTAGAGCCCACGAGCCACAGCTACTGAGCCCACATGCCGCAACTACTGAAGCCCACACGCTGGAGCCCGTGCTCTGCAACGAGAAGCCACTACAATAAGAAGCCCGTGCACTGCAACGAAGAGTAGCCTGCATTCACTGCAACTAGAGAAAGCCCACGTGCAGCAGTGAAGACACAACACAGCCAAAAATAAGTAAATAAATAAAAATAAATAAATTTTAAAAAATAGCCCCCAAAAGCAAACTATAGGCTACTCTCACTTGTGAAAATAGGTACAAAAACTCTAAATAAAATATTGGTAAATTTAATCCAACATACATTATTTTATAATATATGTGACCAAAGCTTATTCCAGGAACATAAAGAGAGTACCAGGAAATATGTTGATTAAATGCACTATTCTAACAGAATAAAAGGGAAAACTCTATAACTCCATGATTCTCTCAAAATATGCATATATATGTGTATATATATATTAAATAGCCATTCCTGATTTTTTAATAAAATTTTAAATTTAAAAAAAAGCTCTTAACATGCTACAAGAAAATGTCCTTAATTTAATAAAGGATACTTGCCAGAAATAACAAACGCCATATTTGATGACAAAAATATTAGAAGTTTTCCCATTAATATCAGAATCAAGACAAGGGTGCTATCATTCAACACTGTAACATACTACATAAAATATAAACTGTCTATACAACAAAAAACATCATAAAGTCAAAGGAAAATTGCTAAACTGGGAATAATATATATAATATACATAAAACAACAAATGAGTTTATCCAAAAATATATACACTCATACAAAAAATACATACATAAAGAGTTCCTAAAAACTAACAAGAAATAAACAATCTAATAATATTTTTTTTTCAGGGCCATTTGGCAGCAACTATTAAAATTTTATTTTTATTTTTTAAAACTATCAAAATTTTAAATGTGCATTATCCTTGACATAGATTCCATTTTCATGAACAAGCTTAAAGAAACATAAAAAATGTTCAAGGATAAATGTATAAAGATTTTTACTGCAGTATTGTTTGTGAGTGAAAAATTGGCAACTTAAACGTACACTCTAATAACTGAGTGGTTAAATAATGATATTCATACTATTAAATACTCTCAGACCTTAAAAAGTGAAATATATCTGTATGGAGTGATATACCAGAATCTCTAAGAAATATTATTAAGTGAAAAAAAGTAAATTACAGAAAACCAAATATGATTCCACTTATATGAATATAATACAACTTTTATAAAAAAATGTTAACAATGGGACTTCCCTAGTGGCTCAGTGATTAAGACTCTGCACTCCCAATGCAGGCGGCACAGGTTCCATCCCTGATCGGGGAACTAAGAACCCACACACAAAAAAATGTTAACAATGATATTATAAAGATACAATGACACCAAAAGAATACAATGATATTGGGCTTCCCTCGTGGCGCAGTGGTTGAGAGTCCGCCTGCCGATGCAAGGGACATGGGTTCGTGCCCCGGTCCAGGAAGATCCCACATGCCATGGAGCGGCTGGGCCCATGAACCATGGCCGCTGAGCCTGTGCGTTCGGAGCCTGTGCTCCGCAATGGGAGAGGCCACAACAGCAAGAGGACCACGTACCGCAAAAGAAAAAAATAAAAAGAAAGAATACAATGATATTACAAGGATACAAAACAAAACAAACTTCTAAGAAGGGAAGTGAGAACTGGCAGCACAGGATAAGAATCAGATTATGAGAAAAAGAACTGTGGAATTCTCAGGCTTTACTGAATACACTTTTAAATAATCCAAATCTTTCATAGTAAGAATGTGTTTATACAACACCATTAGTCATAGAGCCAAAAGGTGGAAATGACCCAAATGCCCATCAACTGATGAATGGATAAACAAAATGTAGTATATCAATACAGTGGAATATTATTCAACCATAAAAAGGAATGAATACTGATAACATGTTACAACATGGATGAACCTTGAAAACATTATATTAAGTGAAAGAAGACAGTCACAAAAAAAATACATTATATGATTCCGTTTATTTGAAATGTCCAGAATAAGCAAATCTACAGAGACCAAAAGTACATTAGCAGTTGTTTAGGGCTTTCGGGGGATTGGGGAGGTGATAGTTTAAGGGATGCTGGGTTCTTTGATGCGGGGGGGGGGAGGGGTGGTGATGAAAATGTTCTAACTTTGATTATGGTGATGGTTGCACAATCCTGTGAATACACCAAAAAACATTTAATTGTAAAATCTAAACAAGTAAACTGTATGGTATGTGAATTACATATTAATAAAGCTGTTACCAAAAAAATAATAATAATCCAACAGTTTAAAACTTAATCCCAAAGAGAAGGAACAGAATGCAAAGAAATTTAGAACAGTGGTTCTAAATGCAAAGAAATGCTAAGAATGCTAAGAATGCAAAGAAAGAACAGTGGAATCTGAAGTAGTCTTACAGTACAGGGTGCAAGACTGGGATGCAAAAAAAAATTAGAGTTTCTATTTCTATTTGATTTTTTAAAATGAATGAAAAAGAAATTAAGTTTACTAAATAAAATATATAACGTGGTTGACTAGTCCCTTTACTCAGAGGGTCATGTGTTCTGTGAAGCTGAAGAGGCATTGCCAACTAAAAATTGGCACTTGCCATCTACCTCTACAAGGATTAAATCACAAGCTACTGTGACTGCTGAACTTCAACACATCCTGAAAGGAGTTCAGGGTGGAAATCAGGAATGAGGCACTCTGTGCTCTGGTAAAAACCAGCAGAACAGGCCTTCAGATAGTTAGATATCATCAGGAGAAGATTTTAAGAGCCCAATTCTTGCATCTCCTCATATCTAGAAAAGCACTAAAATCCTTCATGGTGACATCTGCTCCTTGTGACTATCAGCAACCTTCTGCAAAAATGTGTGCTTGACTGCATATGTCCCCCTTCACCAAAATCACATATATACAGATATTCCCCCCTACCTCTTCAGAGCAGTTTCTCAGAGCTATCTGAAATGCTGCTTCCCAGGCTATAGTCCTCATTTTGCCCCAAATAAAACTTTTTTTTAATATTATGTTTTTTTAAATTATTTATTTAGTTATTATTTGTTTGTTTGGCTGCATTGGGTCTTCGTTGCTGCACGTGGGCTTTCTCTAGTTGCGGCGAGTGGGGGTTACTCTTTGTTGTGGTGCACGGGCTTCTCATTGCAGTGGCTTCTCGTTGTGCAGCACAAGCTCTAGGTGTGCAGGCTTCAGTAGTTGCAGCATGTGGGCTCAGTAGTTGCAGCACGTGGGCCCTAGAGCACATGGGCTTCAGTAGTTGCAGCGCATCGGCTCAGTAGTTGTGGTTCGCAGACTCTAGAGCTCAGGCTCCATAGTCATGGCACACGGGCTTAGTTGCTCTGCAGCATGTGGGATCTTCCTGGACCAGGGATTGAACCTGTGTCCCCTGAATTGGCAGGCAGATTCTTAACCACTGAGCCACCAGGGAAGTCCCCCAAATAAAACTTAATAACTCTCACGTTGTGTATTTTTTTCAGTCGACAGCATCCTGCAGAAAGAGCTGGAGTTCCAAAAAAGACAGTCTGATCTTGGGGCCCTCATGCATTTTTTTCCCCTTTCAGCATATTGCAGCATCTGACAAGTAAGGTGGGTTTATAGATATACTATCTAGATTTAACTGAACTCACCCCTGATAAAATGAATAAGTGGCTGAAACATTGCTTGAAGTTAATAACCGTATTAAGTGAAAAAAAAAAAAGGAAATGGCAAAGTGCACACTTACCTGACTATTATATGAGCTCTTCTGTAGCTAGCACAGAACACTAAACATTAACAATAAATATCTGTTGCAGGAATAAATATTGTAAAGGTAAGAAACAACTTTAAGGAAATTAAGTAAACAATTCTTCACTTTTAGTATATGTTGCCATAATCCCCCTTCTCACAGGGTAACTACAGAAATATTGAGCATTAAGACTAAAATGACATAAAATGGAAACAGAAGAATATATGACATTCATGAGTAGTCTAAGGCCGTGTTGGTCTCCATAATAAAAAATTACATTTCTTTCTGGTAACTAAAGACCCACTGTTTGCTGGCTCAAGGGTGAAAAAGCATTCGCAAGTTTCAGTAAGCTGTAATATTGTCGACTGTCATGTGACAGTCATACACCAGGAAGTAGGAAGAACTTTAGGACAATTTTAGAGAAAAAAGTTAACAGGGAAAAAAACTTAGAAACAGCAAAGGGGGAGCAAAGCCAACCTTAGAAAAGCTATAGGGCTAATACACAGCAGGTGGAGGCTTCATTCTATGAGATTTCTGTCCTATGTCAGAAAGAAGTACTTCCACGAAGTATTTGCAAGATGCCCTCAAATGAAAATATCCTCCACTTGCTATCACTTAAGCTGTTAGTTATTCCGTAGCTAGCTACTGGCAGCAGATTAATTCCCTACGTGACAAGGCATAGATTACATGATTTGTTTAAAAGGATGCAGAGACCAAAGGGGTTTTTTGTTTGGGGGGGTCGTTTTTTGTTTGTTTTTGTTTTGGTGTATTTGATTGTTTTCAATGAATATTTTAGAAAGGGGACTTTAAAAAGCACTATCGGCTAGCAGGCAAAACAAAGAAGAGATTCAAAGTTAATTTGGGTTTTGCTGCTAAAGCCCAGCAGAGTGTCCCACCCTTCTGCAAGAAAAAGGTAAAAGAAGGATCTGCATGGATGAAGCAAGACACACAAGGTTGAACAGTGCTTGCGGCGCGGTCTTCTTGCAAGTCCAGCCAAGTGGCCTTATAATATCCCAAAGATTCTTTCTGCTCCCGGGGGCAAAAAGCTGCGCCTCAGTGAAGGGCCAAAAGGCCTGACACCATCTACATCTATCCAACCCAAGGGATCCCAAAGCGCGGCATCTCCTCTCCCCCACCTGGGATGTTCTGCCACCTGGACTCGACGCACGGCAGGGCCCTCCGTAGCCATAGTTCGCTCATCTTTCTTTATCTCTGCAGTTTCAACCCGCGAAGCAAGGCTTCCGAGGTAATCACGAGACATCTGAAGCAGGAGCCCTTTCTTCCAGGCGACGCCGGCACTTACTCCGCGGAAATCCTGCCTCTTCGCTGAGGTGGCTGCTTCCAGTCGGCCCCGCCCGTGGCTCCTCCTCCCTGGGCTCTGAGGCTCGGAGCCTTCCCAGCCTCTGTCAGGTACTGCCACCGTGCTGCTCTGAGCCCCCGGGGACCCGGGGCGCGCAGGAGCCCCTGATCCGAGCAAAGCCGAGGTTTTCTTTCTGCGCCCTGGGCTCTGGGCACGTCTGAGCACAGAATTACAACCTGGCACCTCAGTTTGCCTTTTTTTCTTTCTTTTTTTTTAAAATTAAGTTAGGGGTCTTTTTTTTTTCTTTAATGACCAGCAGCAACTCCCCCCAATCACAGTAAAATATTTAGTTATTGCTTCTTAAATGGATTATTTCAAAAATCAGGCAATATAAAATTGATGCGGCGCTTGATTTAAACATATTTGCATTTATTTCCATAATAGAGGAATTGGTGGGCCTTCCTAGAACATACGTAATAGTGAAAAGAAGAAAATGCATGTCTATCAAACTGCAAGATACTCTTAGCATCCAGTTCAACACCTTGATTTTTCAGCTGCCTAGAGAAATCCCAGATACCCTATCTCAAGAAGCACACCACCTCCACCCACCTCATCACTCTACCATATTACTGTTGTCTTTCCTTCATTGTTCTCACAAGTTCTGCATATTTATTTTATGTATTTATTGTCTGTCTCACCACTTCCACCATCACTACCACTAGAAGGTAAGCAATTTGAGAGTAGGAACTGTGTACCCCCAGCACCTAGAACAGTACTTGGCACACTGGTTTTTAATCAATAGGTAAGATGAGCTGAATGAATGACTGGAAGGTAAAATGACTCGCCTAAGGTCACACTGTTAATTGGTAGCAAAACTTGAATTAAATTTCAGGTCTATTAACTCTCTAGTGTACTTTGTACCTCAGAATGCTGAGACTAAACCCAAGTGAAGCCAGCTACCAATACACCTATCCCAAGGTTTCCTAGTTGAGGAAATTTAGGCCAACATGCCCAAAACACTAAGGGTACAGGCATACCCCAGAGACATTCAACAAGTTGCCACTGCAGAACTTCTATATGTGTATGCTGGGGAAGGGGAAAGGGGAAATGATGGCTAAAGTGTGAACTGACAGTAGCAAAGGTAAGCTAAAAGGGTTGCAGCCCCTTGGCACATCCCTGAGTTATCACTGTAAATGAAACAACATGGAAGCAACGTTACTCTGGTCTCAGGGCTACTTTCTCACTATTATTTCAGTCCCTCCTTATCACTTTCAAATGAAGCGATTGTATCTCCTCTTTTTGAACCCCAATAAATCCCAGTAGGATGCTTATTGTGGTTTACTCTTGAGTAAGAGGAGACATCATTGTCACTTCTGTAAATAGGTTTGAATGTGGAGAGAACTTAAGTGAGAAAATATGTAAAACTTTTAGGAACATCAGTAAATATGGAAAAGGAAAGATCATTTTTTATTCAGATATATTTCTAACATACCTTTTATGGTCATTGAAAAATAATTAAATTTTGAAGCTCTGGAAGTGCTGTTTTGTTCTTTTTTTAAATCATCCCAAACAAGCTCATTTCACACGGTTTGCTTGTTCCCGAGGCTTGCAGGATCTTACTTCCCTGACCAGGAATTGAACCCAGGCCCATCAGTGAAAGCACCGAGTCCTAACCACGGGACCGCCAGGGAATTCCTTTCCGGCGCTTTCACTGCCGGGGGCCTAGGTTTGGGGTTCAATCCCTGGTTGGGGAACTAAGATCCTGCAAGCTGTGCAGCACAGTGAAAATTAATTAATTAATTAACAAACTAATTAATTAATTTAAAAAGAAAGAAAGAAAACAGTGACTATGAACACTCTGGTTCATAAAAGAATATTTTCTATTAAATGTGTATTTGATGGCCTAATATTAACTTTGCTAAATGAAACCTGATAGCAAATCATTAATTTGGATCTTGTATCCATTTCTATTGCAGTCTCAGCAAAACTGATACAGACTAGAAAGCACCTTATAGAGCAACTAGTAAAACTCCCTTTTTCTTTTTTTTGTGAAACGCGGGCCTCTCACTGTTGTGGCCTCTCCCATTGCGGAGCACAGGCTCCGGACGCGCAGGCTCAGCGGCCATGGCTCACGGGCCCAGCTGCTCCGCGGCATGTGGGATCCTCCCGGACCGGGGCACGAACCCGCGTCCCCTGCATCGGCAGGTGGACTCTCAACCACTGCACCACCAGGGAAGCCCAAAACTCCCTTTTTTGAAATGATGGACTCAAAGTGAAAGAGTAAGGGCTGGAATCAAAACCCAGGTCCTAGACTCCTAGCCCAGCCTACTCTGAATGTGTGACCTCTGATGAGACCCCAGTGAAGTATGCTTAAAAAAAATTATTGAAACAATTAGTAATTTTTGTCCACAAATTAAAATGTGTACATTGTAATTTTAATAAAACGCTGCTCTTAAAATAACCTATTCTCAAACTGCTAGAGAACCCAAAATAGAAACCAAAAGCTAAAATTAACATTACCTTCTTATACTATCTTCCTTATGCCAGGCTTCCTTATATGTAAGTAAGCACTTGACATATATTATTACCTCTTTAAATCTTCCCAACAACCTTATGAAGTGAAAAAGTATTGTTCTTTTGCCAATTTTAAAATACTACTTTGGTTCTTATTAGATATATCTGATAGTGAAAATGTTTAATGTCTAAATTTTACAAAATTTTTATTTTCACAAATCTTGAACCTCTCAGTTCTTTATTTTCTGCATATGGACACACTTACAATAAGGTTTAGAGTCTAAATTATAAACTAACATAGTATTTCATGATGGATTCCCTTTTTTAATATTTATTTATTTATTTGGCTGATAGATTCTTAAACAGAAACCTAATTAACAAACTTGATATTGTTTCTCCTCAACTGACATTAGTTTCTGTTCAGATAAAATATTGTAGCAAACAAAATAAAACAAACACCAAAATGAAACAAAACAAAAACTTGATCCAAAGTAAAAGTAGGAGACTTCCCTGGCAGTCAGTGGTTAAGACTCCATGCTCCCAAGGCAGGGGGCTCGGTTTCAATCCCTGATCCCTGGTTGGGGAACTAAGATCCCACATGCCGCAAGACGCGGCCTAAAAAAAAAAAGTAAAAGTGTGAGTGTTAGAGGTCCACAGACCTAGCTAACTCCTACATATGTTTATGTCTCAGCTTAAAAATCACTTCCTCCAGGAATTTTTTCCTATTCCCTGTCCCTTCCTCTACCTTCAAAACAGTCTCGGGCTTCCCTGGTGGCGCAGTGGTTAATAACCTGCCTGCCAATGCAGGGGACACGGGTTCGAGCCCTGGTCCAGGAAGATCCCACATGCCACGGAGCAACTAAGCCCGTGCGCCACAACTACTGAGCTTGCACTCTAGAGCCCTTGAGCCACAACTACTGAGCCTGTGTACCACAACTACTGAAGCCTGTGTGCCTAGAGCCCGTGCTCCGCAACAAGAGAAGCCTCCACGATGAGAAGCCTGCGCACCTCAATGAAGAGTAGCCCCTGCTTCCTGCAACTAGAGAAAGCCCACACGCAGCAATGAAGACCCAATGTGGCCAAAAATAAATAATAAAATAAAATAAATAAATTTATTTTTTTAAAAAAACTAAGTCTCTAAGATCACAGATCATTTATCTGAAAAAAATGTTATTTCTGTGTTTAGTCTGTACAACTTCTGGAAAATACTTTCTATCTTGATTTATATATAATCAAAAAATATTGTTCACAATTGGGAGAATCTACTTCAGTAACCTATTTTGGGTATTTTCTCATTATGGTAAATAATATAATTATTTAATGTCTTATTTATAATATGCCGTATGTTCCTTATTCACCTGTATATACAATAGATACATCTCTCTAGCATATAATCTTTTAAATAAAGGCAAAAGATACATTCATGATTCAGAGAAATGTATATTTATGTAGTTAAATATAGCATGCTGATCTTTTATAAAGCAATATAAAAGGAACAGAAAGTGTGCAAAAATGGTTTAACAGAATATAGGATGCGTTGCAGAGTGAAAAACAACAATGCCTCTAGGCGCCTTTATTGCCCAGTCATAGCAATTATCATACCAGGACAGTTATTACTTGTGTGTTTCCTTATCTATCTGGTCAAGAGCCTTGCTACTCAAAGTGTGATCCTCAGCATCAGCATCACCTGGAACTTATTAGAAATGCAGAATCTGGGGCCCAGGCCAACTCAATCAGAATCTACAATACAAATATGTAATTTTAAATTTCTATAGCCATTTTAAAAAGAGTAAAGCTAAATGAATTTTAATAATATATTCTACCCAATATGTCCAAATATTATTTCAAAATATAATCAATATAAAAAGTTATTGATATTTTACCTTTTCATAGGAATTCTCTGAAATACAGTGTATATTTTACACTTACAGCACATCTCAATTCCAACTAGAAAGAAGTGGATGCTGTATTAGACAGCAAAGATCTAGACCATAAGATCCTTGAAAGCAGGAACTGTTTTATTCTGGTTTTATAGACTCTGGTTCAGTGTCTAACAGGCACTCAAGGAATGTTTAATGAAGGAATACATTAATGAACTTGGATTAAAATGGTTCAACCACTTACTAACTTTGTGACCCTGGGCAGGTCTGAAATTTTTCCTCCATAAAGGGGAGATAAAATACCTACTTCATGGAGCTGTTATGAAGATTTTAAAAACCATCCCAACCTTCCCTCCAGTCATTCTCTATTCCCTAAATCTGGTTTGTTGTCGTTATGGTGATCTGACATTACATTAATTATTTATTCATGTTTGTATCTATTATGTCTCCACCATTAGACTTTACATTCCATGTTTCATCCATTGTTCTATCAGCATTCATTCACTTAACAAATGTTTATCAGGTGCTACTATGTTCTAAGCACTATTCCAGGCACTCAGGATACAACAATAAACATAAACAAAAAGGTCCTGTTATTATGACAAATCAAAATTTAATAAAAGAACTTACTATAAAAATTGATACAAACTCTGCATATAATACACATTCCAACAAGAAAATGAAATCTGATGAGCAAAAATTTAGATTAACTTGATTTTGAAATTAGAAGTTTGCATTTCAAGCTTAAAGTATATATTAGATGGGCCAAATTGCAGATAAATTGCCCCAATTTAAAACTGTATGTATGGGGATTTCCTGGTGGTCCAGTGGTTAGGACCTGGTGCTTTCACTGCCATGGTCCACTTTCAATCCCTGGTTGGGGAACTAAAAAACAAACAAAAACACAGAGTGTGGTCAAGAAAAACTATATGTTGTTTTCGCTTTTCACTGTCTTGACCCAGAAACTAAATATAGTACCAAGGCTGTTCAAACTTGACAATATTTTCTACATCTTATCTTGTCATAACCATTCAGTGTTGCCCAACTCAATAAGTTATGATTATTACCTTAAGTGATTTGTTTATTTTTTAAGAATAGGTTTGGAAGGGATCTCAGGTGACTGGCATAATTCAAGGATTTATTTTTCTAGGAAAAAACTGAGCTAGTCAAAACAACTTATAACATCTAAGCCTGTTGCTTTTTTTTTTTTTTTTACTTTTTTTAATTTTTTGGCCATGCCATGTGGTATGTGGGATCTTAGTTCCCCAACCAGGGATCGAACCTGTACCCACTGCAGTGAAAGCTCAGAGTCTTAACCACTGGACCGCCAGGGAAGTCCCAAGCATGTTGCATTATAATGAGAAACAGCTTTTTTTTTTAATTTTGATTCTCTGATAAATCCATAAAACTAAATCTAAGCCATAATGCAGCAGTAATAGTATTAATAACTCATCGGAATCCAGAACACTGAGGTCTCAAACTAAGTCTCTAGTTGAGGGTAGGATTGAGAGTAGGGATGAAAGATTGGGGTAGAGAAAAGATAGGTACAGATTCTGAGAAGTAGGAAAAAGCTGAAGGAAATAGGGGAAAGCTCTGGTTTAAAAGAAGTCAAAAACGATAAACAGGCAATCTCTGGAATCTGAGATAGTCAAAACAACCTATAACATCTAAGCACGTAGATGACTTATGTCAATTGTCAACTGAAGACTGTGTTGCTTTAGCTCACAGGGGAATCACAGGAGGATTAATGCAAAACATACTGAAAGAACTTACTGATTTCAGTAAAGAAAAGAAACAAAAACAATTTGGAATTACAGTATAACTGTGTCAGCTCCCTACTTTGCCTCCGCACCACACGTCTTGCTGAAAAGGGCGCTCAGGGACTTCCCTGGTGGTTCAGTGGTTAAGATTCCTCGCTTCCTGGACTTCCCTGGTGGCGCAGTGGTTAAGGATCCACCTGCCGCATAGCACAGGGAGATCAGCTTCGTGCTTTGTGACCACCTAGAGGGGTGGGATAGGGAGGGTGGGAGGGAGACACAAGAGGGAGGAGATAGGGGGATATATGTATATGTATAGCTGATTCACTTTGTTATAAAGCAGAAACTAACACACCATTATAAAGCAATTATACTCCAATAAAGATGTTAAAAAACAAAAAAGGATCCGCCTGCCAACGCAGGGGACATGGGTTCGAGCCCTGGTCCAGGAAGATCCCACATGCCGCAGAGCAACTAAGCTGGCATGCCACAACTACTGAGCCTGTGCTCTAGAGCCGCGAGCCACAACTACTGAGCCCGCATGCCACAACTACTGAAGCCTGAGCGCCTAGAGCCCGTGCTTCGCAACAAGAGAAGCCACCACAATGGGAAGTCCGCACACCACAACGTAGGGTAGCCCCGACTCGCCACAACTATAGAAAGCCATGTGCAGCAACGAAAACCCAACGCAGACAAAAATTAATTAATTAATTATTTTTTTTAAAAAAAACACTCCATGCTTCCACTGCAGAGGGTACAGGTTCCAACCCTGGTCGGGGAAGTAAGATCCCTCATATGGTGCAGCTCCCCCCCAAAAAAAGTGTTCATTTCACAAAACTAGGGAGGTATGGTCACCATTTTGAGTGGGAATAAAAATGAATAGGCATTAGAGTTACAAAAATGGCAAATAACATTGCTAAAATTGTGTACGTGCATTTTACAAGAGACATTTTTCCAAGGCCCAAGTCAATGTGAAAAATGGAAACTCCTAGCCTGCCTACTTATCCTTTACTTGCTTTATCCTTTAATTGCTGTAATTCCCACTACGCAATTTTAGAGATAAAAGATGTAATTGTAGTGTAGAGCATTCTGAAGGAATACTATGAGTAGTTGATTTAGTTAAAAATGGTACATGTACTGAGTACTTGTACTGTACAGTACATGTACTGTAAACACCATGTAGTTACATATATCATTTTATTTAATCTGAAGAGAGTGAAGCAGATTAAAAGGACAACTAACAAGGCAAGGGCATCAATCTATAAGGTGGATATGTAATGAGATCATGCAAACTGTATTTATCAGAGCTCCTCTCAGGAAAGAGTGGGTATTAAATGTAGGTGGAAATAACATTTTGATAAGCCATTTAGGTTGGTTGGTAAAATCAAGGGATATGCTCCAACAACAGCAGATAGTCAGCAATTTGCCTTTGAAGGAGAGAAAATTCCTTCCCTGAGTGAAGTATGTAATTTATGCTACAGCTGATTGCATGACACAATGTTGTACTGTTTACTCCTCATTTTACTTTTTTTAAAATATTTATTTATTTATTTGGCTGTGCCGGGTCTTAGTTGCGGCATGCAAGATCTTTAGTTGCGGCATGTGAACTCTTGGTTGCAGCATGTGAGAGCTAGTTCCCTGACCAGGGATCCAGCCTGGGTCCCCTGCACTGGGAGCATGGAGTCTTAGCCACTGGACCACCAGAGAAGTACCCCCATTTGACTTCTAGATCCATTTTTCACCCTTCTCTACCCTCCCGGAAGCTGATGTCTAAGGACTGTACCTGGGCTCCTTTACCCTCTGGCTTCCGGTTGGGGTTGGTCACTGGTAGGATATTAGAGGATGGTAAAACAGAGAAGCTGAGATATTTATCACTCCCCACACACACACGAGTTCACACACCCTACCACAACTTTGCCATAGTTGTGACAGTAGCTATGTTTCCCTATAACCACAGCTGCTGTTGGAGGGTGCATCCTCTAGGGCTCCCACTCTTGCTGGGCTCTGGTAAAACCATTTCTTCCCTTTGCCCCTTCAAGCCTTCAAGAAATGGGATTTCCAGCCTGTTGCTAGTCCCTGTGTGTTTCACCATCCTTGTGGGTTCCCTCAACCCTACCCCATCTCTGTAAGTAGTTCCTTCAGAAACTCTTTTCAGTTAACGTCCCCACCCCAACTCCAGTATGCTATGAGTTTCCTGTCCAGATCTTGACTAACACAAAAGGAGTCCTCCTTTTCTGCCCTTCTAACATACGATGTTCAGCCTAAGTAAATGTAGTAAAAAAAATTTTTTTTAATGTTTTAAGGTAATTTTTCTGAAAGCTGCCAAATCATGAGCTTGTTTGGGGTAACCATATGTCTCAATCCAGCACTGGGGAGTCATGAATGCTAGATCATGCTTAAATATATCATGCTTTCACTGAGCATGCTGCCTTTCAGAGGTAAGTAAAATAATTGTGTCCTCAAGGAGCTTTCAGCTTAATAAAGAATAAATACAAAATAATCATAATACAGGATAACATAAAATTATCAAAAATATACTTTTAAAGGGTCAAATTCTGTTGGGAATTAAATGGTCTATTATCTTTCACAAAACTGCCAAGACTATTCAATAGAGAAAGGATCTTTTTTTTTTGACAAATAATGCTGGAACAATTTGTTATCCATATGCAGAAAAATATGAACCTCTACATTTACCTCACAGTATATACAAAAATTAAACTTGAATTATATCATAGATCTGAATGTAAGAATTAAAACTACGTAAAACTTCTAGAAGAAAACAAAAGAGAAAAATCTTAGTGCCCTTGGGTATGGCAAATGTTACTTAAATACAACAAAAAGTATAAAGAACACTTACAACTCAATGGTAGTAAGACAACCAATTAAAACACGGGCAAAAGGGTGCCCAGTTCAGCAGCACATATACTAAAGCAACCTAAATGTTCATCAACAGAGGAATGGATAAAGAAGATGTGGTACATATTACAATGGAATATCACCCAGCCATAAAAAAAGAACAAAATAATGCCATTTGCAGCAACATGGATGGACCTAGAGACTGTCATACTGAGTGAAGAAAGCAGACACAGAAAGACAAATATCATATGATATCGCTTATATGTGGAATCTAAAAAAAACAGTACAAATGAACTTATTTACAAAACAGAAGTAGAGTCATGGATGTAGAAAACAAACTTATGGTTACCGGGGGATAAGGGGGAGAGATAAATTGGGAGATTGGGACTGATGGATACACACTACTATATATAAAATAGGTAACTAATAATAACCTGTTGTATAGCACAGGGAACTCTACTCAATACTCTGTAATGGCCTACATGGGAAAAGAATCTAAAAAAAAAAGAGTGGATATATGTATAACTGATTCACTTTCCTGTACACCTGAAACATAACATTGTAAATCAACTATACTCCAATTAAAAATTTTTAAATTATTTAAAAAAACACAAAGACAAAAACAAATGATTACAAAAAAATCCAGGGACTTCTCTGGCGCTCCCAATTCAGGGAGCATGGGTTGATCCCTGGTCGGGGAACTAAGATTCCACATGCCGCAGGAACAAGCAAACAAAAAAAAGCAGTTACTGCGTTAAGTGCCAAAATGGAAAAAAAAAAAAAAATCCAGTCTGCAATTCCTCTTCCTGGACTTTTTCCTAAGAAACAATAAAGTGACAATGATACTCGCTCCAGAATTGTTTTAAATGGTGGTACTGTTGCAATATTCAAAATGTGTAACAATAATAGCATGCTTAAGTATATTACGGTGCATTGGTACATTCAACCAAGGGCTTATTATGCCGCCATTAAAATAATCATTGTCAACAATATATTGCATACATTGTCCTATGCTGTTACATAACTAGGTGCAGAAAGAATCCGAAATTATATCTGTGCTATAGCTATATAAAATTTGTGAATTCAAGTGGACAAAACTGGAAGTTTATATGGAAAATGCTGTTTGAAAAGCAGTTTTTCCCCCTTCATTTCAATTTCATTTTTTATTTCGAAGTCTACTAATGATGTTGTGCAACAATAATGCATTTTTTATAAAAACAGTCGTTAGCTGTTACCTTAATTCGGTCCCACAGGCAGTAAAGGTTAGTTTATAATTCGTTGAACAACTGAATAAGACTTCAGATGCCTCCATTGATTGATACTTTACTAATTTGGGATATCCACAGAGTCGTTCTGCCGACTACAAATATAACAAACATTACGTGTAAATCGTGCTGCTGAAAGGTTTCCAAACATCACATGACCACCCACCAAAATGTGTGGGCTAAATGCACATCGATAATCATGGCAAAAATAACTACCTGTCACATAGGATGGGCATGTCAGACTTTTCTCCGCGAAAGGCTGCTGGTCCCAAGCTGCCTCTTACTTTCACCAGAATGAAATGGTTCCAGAATCCCAGGCAAGGGAGGATACTGTTCCCTTGCCCAGGAGGCTGGAAACTGCTAGTTGTGAGCGCAAGGTTTCCAAGGCCCCTCAGCCGAGATCCGCAACACTCGAGGATTCCCTAGTTGCTAGGTTTAGTTGCTAAGGCACCAACCGTCTCACAGGAAGAGGGGACGGTGCAATCGCTTTTGGCGTCGGAGCGAATCCTCTGGAAACCGAGCTTATTTGTTCCGGGAGGAAACATTCAGCTCCTCTAAGACCGACGGGAAGGCGAGGAGAAGCTGGGAGTAACGCCTCTGAGCCGCGGAGGATTGTGGGAGGAGGTTGTCTCCAATTTCTCCTCCCCCGCTCCCCCCGCGTCCCAACCAAGATGTCTGACATGGAGGATGATTTCATGTGCGATGATGAGGAGGACTACGACCTGGTGAGGCGCAGGGAACAGAACTCTGGGGCTGGAGGTGGCTTCTGGCTTTAGGGGCCGGGGCGGCCGCGGCATTTCCCCGTTGAACATGTGCTCCTTCCAGCCTCTCCCGGTGCAGTGACAGGACGAGTTTACCTCCTCCCACTTCCCGCACCGGGCCCGGGCCCTGCCTCTCCAGCATGGGGGAAGGGAAGGTAAAGGAGGCAGCGAAGGGGGTCCCGAGCATTGCGCTCCAAGTCCGAGCGCCTCCTTCGTTTACCTCTGGCCTCCAGCGCCCGGTTCTCTATGCCTCCTCCCTCTTCCCTTACCGCGCAAGCCGCCTTGGGGACCGTGCAGTGGTCTAGGCCCCGGCGATGCCCTTTCGGGCCCGGCATTCTCGGCCCCTCGTATTCACACTTGAATTGAGCGGGTGCGAAATGCTGGGAGAGGGGTCCGAAAACTAGGAGGCCTTACTGCTCCCAGGCCTGACAGCGAAAAGCCACTTGTGAGTCTCCTGGAAACAGAGCTTAATTAGTCTTGTCCAGGGTCCGTTTTGGTTTAAGGTAAAGGTGCAGTGGAGAACTGAGAGCAAGGCTAGCTTTAAAAAAGTAGTTTAACTACTTGTTTAAAGAGAAAAGCTCGTAAGGAGGTTTTGCTTTTTGTTTGTTTAGGGTTTGGCGGGTGGGGTGGTATAAGGGGATTGACACATTGGCTTTTATCTTGACTTAGAAATTTCCCAATATTCAAAGTTAAAAATATCAACAGTGTAGAACTAAACGAATTTCTGTAGCTGAATGGTGATTTTTAAAGATTAAAGGTTTAATTTATGAACAGATTTACAGGTTTTTAAAAATTCACTAACATTTCAAGTTGATATTCAAAAACGTTACCTGTGTGGGAACTAAGAAAGATTATCTGGACCAAGAATTAGCGTCAACTTGGCTTTGCTTTTTATTTGGGGGTGTTTTTGTGCATGGTTCTTGTATATTATGGTGATGCTGCATTACTGTAAAGTTATGAAATAGTTGCTTAGGGAAGTCTGTCTCATTTTAAGTGCCAGAGAGTTCTCAAGATATTAATATATCGTTTTGAATTAGTGTAAATCTTTGTATAGTCTTTTCCAATTAATCTTTCCCTTTTAAAAGAAGGCATATTTGCAAAAGGGAGAGGGAAATGCTTGTTATTACCTGAAATTTATAGTAGAGGTGTTGATAATTCTTAAACGCAGAGTTTTGCTAAGATTTCTGCCTTACATTTTAGTTTCTTCAGATCAAGCCAGTTTTAGGCAGTGCCCTAAGTCCATTAAGAATATGCTACTTGTAATATTTTGTGCATTTTTATTTATTACATGTTTACTTATATTACAGGTATTTTTTAACTACGGAAGTGTTTCTTTTAACTGTTTTAACTAGTGTTTTTACATGTTTGTACCTATCTCTTTTCTAAGCAATAGTTTTTTGAATACATGACTTATTAGCACTATGAGTGAGTCTCTAACGTAAGAATGAGAATGAGAATCTTACAGTCCCATGAAGTACTCAGTTCATTTTTGCAAGGATTTTAATTAAATAAACATGATTTAACCTGGCTATGTTTCTCCAGCCTTTGAGGGCCTACAGTACATGTACAATATAAAATTGAACATGTAGTTTTAACCTTTCTTTAAAATTTCTTAACCAAAAAAAGTAAGATTTTACACTACCACACACACAAATAATAATTCCCCACTCCAGCATTCTGTTAAATAGTCCTCCCCCCATATCTCTCTTACACAGATATTATATTAATTTATTTTTTACTTCCTTAGTTAATTTCCTTAAGCCACTATGTTTAAAAAAAAGATTAAGAGGGCTGGTTGCCATTTCATGCTTACATGTTGCCAAAAGAAAAGTTGTTGTTGTTTTTGTTTTTTAATAGTTATTTGCCTGGGTCTTTTCTGTTTGTTTGTTTCTTAGAATTTAAAGAGTCAGAATTGACTTGCTGTTTTAGGGAAACTTCTTTTTTATTAAAAAAATGTATTGTTTGTTGGAAAGTTTGCCATCACCTCATTTTAGTCAAAATGTTAACAAGAGCCATGAGTATCCTAACTACAGATATATTCAGTATATATTTTATAAGTTGTCTGTTGATAAATTTTAATACCCTAAATCACTTCTTGTTCTTGCCCAATCTAGTAGAAATAGGTAGTTAGGATATCACTGAAAAAAGTAAAAATTTGTTTCTAAAACTATACTGTTTTATCGAAAAACGTAAATAATGATTTGTGCCCAAGAGCTAAACGAGAATTAAGTTGGTTAAAAAAAGAAGAAACAAACATGAAATTAATTCAATAGGCTTGACCTCTTATTTCTAAGATCTTTTTGACTTTTATTTGAGGTGGAAGCAGGCACTTTCTAAGCATAGGAGTGAATGGAGAAGTAGAAGACGGTACTGGTAAATGTCTTTTAATCCAATGGTAATTTTACACATTTATATACGATAGTGTTAATAGTAACAATAATAATAAGTAATAACTATAGTGCCATTCATTAAGTTAATAAGGTCCTTGATAGATAAGTTAACTGTATTGTAATTCCACAGTTCAGCCGTTCTAGCATGAAGTTGATTGGTAATTCTAATAATCTTTTAGAAAGGATTTAAGACAGACTGATGTAATACCAAAAATTATTCTTTAGTAGTTCCTGTTATAGGTATTGTATATTTGAACTTAAATGTTATTATTAGAAAAAAACATGTTGAAAAGGTAGACTAATTCTACCTGGTTAGGTATGTTACTGAAATGTGAGCCTCTTTATAGTCACCTAGTCAAGTTTATAGTTGTGATTCATGAATGAATGTTTACTACTATTGTTATTCTTGTCTTAATAAATAGCTGTTTTAATGCCCTAGAAGTTTACTTCTTTTTTTCTACTTTTTGGGGGGAGAGAAAAGAGTCTTAGCCATAGGATATCTTACAGAATCTCTTATTTGTCACAACTTTAACAAGATCAGACAAATGTCATGTATGTTAGAAAGAACCTTAGAACATGGTTTAGCAAATTAAAATATAACACTTCCATTTTTTAAAAAGATTTTTGAATGGACATGAATAGCATACACACTTTGAAAAAGAAGTAGATTAATATAGGACAGGGCAAAAAATAGCTTCAGGGATTTGTGTGTTTAATATTAAGACATTCACTTGTCACTCATTGTACATATAAGGAACTTGGAGGTTATAGGTTATTTTATTCTGAGACTGTTGTCTCAGTCACTTACAAGCTTGACAAACAAAATGTTGGGGATCTTTAAGAACAGATTTTCAAACAATATACTTTTTGTGGTCTGGGCCATTGTTTTTTATGCTGTACACACATTTGGAGTTCTGCGTGTAGTCTTCACAAAGATGAAGTTTGATTATACAGTTGAGGCTTAAAAGAAACGTGACAGGGAATTCCCTGACAGTCCAGTGGTTAGAACTTGGAGCTTTCTTTGCTGTGGGCCCAGGTTTGATCCCTGGTCGCAGAATTAAGATCCCACAAGCCGCTCAGAGTGGCCAAAAAAAAAAAAAAGACATGTTTAGTTGTAAATAATTGGAAACACCCCCGCACACACCTTATCAATAGTACGGGAATACTATTAATAGTAATAAGGTAATAATAGATAAATTATGATATATCCACGTGATGGAAAGTATGTCAGCATTTCAAACCATGCTTCTAAAGAATATCCAATGATGAAAAACTTGATAAATTAGTCAGTACTGTTGGGTGTAAGGGAGGACAGGAATACATGTCACACTAGCTTAAACTAAAAAGAGTGTGTATTGGCTCACATCACCAGGAAGTGTAAATATGGCTGGATTCATGGCTCAGATAATGATGCTGGGTCTTTTTCTGTTTCTATCTCTTCCTGGGCTGCTTTCCTCACTGTATTGGCTTAATTGCCTTCACATTATATCACAAGATCTTGTGATATAATGTGTTATCTTCCTAGTATTATAACCCCAAAGGCAAAAGAGTCTTCCTTGCTAGCTCTAACAGTGAAACCCTATGAAGAACTTTTATTGATTCACCTTAGGCCTGCATCACCTTCTTCGTACTGCTCAGTCACTGTAGAGAGGGAGGATAGGTTCCTTGCCCTGCCCTGTGGGAGGAGCACTATAATTGAAAACCCTCACCTAGGAGAGGAAGAGTCAGTCACCATTGCTGTGCACATAGTGAATACATGTCCACTATAAATATGTAATCCATATTATGATTTTATTGGGTGGGGCTAAAGTTCATTTTGCTGGGTGGGAAAAATATAGAAAAAATGTCTGGAAAATATGAAAAGTGTCAGGAAAATTAAAATGTGTTTATTTCTTGCAAACCTTTCACAGTGAACCTGCATTTTATTGCTGGGGGGAGAGGGGATGGTTTACAGGGTACAAATGATGAACAGAAATCTTACTTTGATCTTGGCGGAGTGGGGGTGGGGTGGGCACACCAAACAGTGATTTTTGTCATTGCTCAAAAATTTTTAGAGTTCTTCAGAACCTGAAGCATCTAGCTTTTTAAAATAGGTAATACATGCACATGGTTCAAAAACATGAAATGTTAAAATAAAATTTCCATTTTTGTTCCCTATTTGCCCAGTTCCCATTCCTCCCCATAGGTAACCAAATACACATTTTTATCCCATTCCCCTTTTTTAAACCAAGATGTAGCATATTTAGCATAGTATATATATTGTTCTACACTTGGTTTTTTAATTTATCTTGGAGATTATTCCATAGAACTATGCAGAGAGATTCCTTATTTCTTTTTATAGCTGCATTGATTGCGTGGATGTACCATACTTTATTTAACCAGTTCTCTATTGATGAGAATTTGGCCTGTTTCCTTTTGCTGTTGTAAACTGTGCAGCTTCTTTTTTTTTTTTTTAACTTGAGCTATAGCCAAGTTTTCTCCATTTTATAGGTGTCAAAAATTGTGAGTCGGGTTTGATTAAATAAGTTGGGCCCTCAAACTGGATGATACTGTTTTAGGTCAGAAACATCTAACTTAAGAATTTCAGAAGTGTTACTTAATAATCCATGTCAGTATAATTGGAATAATTTACCAGTAATTTACCACCTCTTAAAGTTACTACTTTAAAGAACATTGGTTTGAAATATAAGTTTGGGTGTATTTTCAAAAAGGACTGTTGCATTACCTCATGGGTGTATCCTATATAATGAAATTAGAGAGGTTCAAACAAGGATAACTAATGATAAGGATGTCATTATAAGATCTCCCATAAGTAATGAGAGACAGCTTTTATGCTAACAATGAGATAAATTTTTTCACCCCTAATGTAAATCTGTAAAGTATGAATATCCAACAGAATAAATCTGTACTTGTGTACCATGTCCCAAAATGAACACATGGATCTCAGCAAGAATTAGAAATCAACCCCCATAATTGACAGGAGAGGAACTGAAACATCCAGTGTAAGTGACTTAGCTAAATTTACGTGACAAATTAGTGGCCGAGTCAAAACTAGAGCCCAAGTCTAATGACCTTAATGATGTCTTGTTGGAAATTTTAATTTGAAGACTGAAAGTTTAGGACAGATAAAAGAATGTTCTGATTTATACCATAGACAAATTAGGATCCATTACCTTGAGTGAAATTTTTTAAAGTTTGGTTAATTTTATGAATGGCTAAACCACAGTTGGCTACCTAGGACTTGGATTAAATCTCATCCTTAAGGATAATGAGACTTTGCCCTTTGCCCTAGATGCCCAACATCTAGTATAGCTGTCTAAACATGGTCAAGGCTTGGGAAGCATTGTTAATGGTGAGTCTTGTTTTCCTAGAGCACATTTCTTAAGACCTCTATTGGCAAGAGACACAAGTACATGAACTATGAAACTGACCCTGTTCAGCAGTGACTCCATTCCAACATAGAGTCAAAATTGTCCCTGCCTATTGTGTGTTGTCTTATTTTGGAACATTCACCCACTTTTCGTTTCAATTAAGCAAACACTTATTGAGCATTTTGTAATATACCAGGCTCTGGGGATACCAAGATGAGTAAAAGTAAGTTCTTGGCTTTTGAGAAGCTCATGGTGGGGCAGGTGAGGGGAGAGGGGAGGTGGGAACAGCAAACACACAAGACTCCATCTTAGAGACATGCATGTCATGTAGAAGCATGACTGAGGAGAAAATTTATTTTGCTAAGAAGAGTTGGAGAAAGAATCACAAGGTAAGCCTTGATGAATACCTTTCTCAGGAGTGTTAGGGGTGGGGAGCATCATAGGAGAAAAGTGGGAAGTTTGTTGGAAGGCGCGGTGGATTAGAATTCCTAGCAGAGAGACCAGTGTATGCCAAAGCAGAGATTTTGAAGTGCATGGCGTATTTGGGGGGAAGAAAGAATAGATTTGGTTGGTGTAGATGGGTACGTAATTGCTTTGGGAAGATGTCAGGACATGAGCTATTATGTAAGTGGGTTGGAACTATTATGAACTTTAGTGGATTTTTAAAAATCCCTTTAACACTGTTCAAGTGCTTGCTTTTTCATATATTGCTTAAATTCTTTGTTTTTTAAAAAGCATTCTTAATACGTAGGTTAAAATTTCAATTTCTCTTTTAAAAACATTTCATTTATGCTTTTATAAATTATAGTTATCACCTCTTCATCTGACATAAGGGAATTCAGTTAGCAATATTTATTTAATACTTTTCCTATATTCCCTATTTTGACTAATGGTATTGTGTGTAACCAAGTCAGCAATAGTCTTTAGAGATAACTTTTCCCCTTTCTTGTGCCCATATGATGTGTCCTTTTTATTTTACATCCTTAACATCGCATATATTTATTCTATCCCCTTCCTCTTCTCCCTGTTCTACTACTTGGATCAGACCTTCATCATGTCTTGGCCAGACTGTTGTAAGAGTATCCAGTGGGCTACTTCATTACTACCAGAATGCTCTTCCTAAAACACAAGTCTAATTCCCTATAAAACATTTTAGTGCGTCTCCATTTGATCTTAACTCCTTGCTAGACTTGTACAGTTCTACTGTCTGATCCAGTTTATCTCTTATCAGCTCTACACACATGCTGTGTTTCAGCCCAATCAGACTATTGATGGTTCTTCCAAATATGCAATGCCATTTCAAGCTTCCATGCTTTTGCATAGTTAATTGTTTTATTTCTGGTGCCTTTTCTCATCCCTGGGAACTTCTATCCCTACTTTTAGACCTGGTTCAGGTAACTTTTCCCTCTTCTAACTCATTCAAGAGTAGTTGATTACTCCTCTTCTGAGCTGCCACTGTACCTAGTATGTGTCTCTGTTACTGCTTTTATTGTGTTATATTGGTGTTTCATTTGCATATCTGTCTCAGACCATGAATAGCTTGAGGGGAAAGACTTAATTTGCATTTGTTGAGCAACATTTAATTGCTGGTTTATACTAAAGATCATTATCGTTGAGTATAAATAACAGATATAAATAATATATAATAGATATTCTACACAAAAGAATTATTCTAAAGACTTCTCAAAATATCTTCAGTGTAAAAATCATGCCAGTGTAGGAAGTGAATAGTTTCCTGTAGCGTAGTTTGTATTGATGGTGTGATTCACTGAGCTGCAAATGACAGGTTAGTGATGTCATGGAGGCTGCAACATGGTGTTGCAGATCATAACACAGGACTGCCTAATTATAAGAAACCAATCAGTAACGTATCAGCTGTGCCAATTCTCATGTATTTATACATTTCAGCAGTAACACTTAAAAATTGAATTGCAATTATGCAAAAAATTTACATTTCACTTCTTAACCCATGCAATATGAAAAACCAAAATAACATATTCACAAAATGCTGAGGGCTGGATTAAGTCTTATCTCAACTGTAGTGATTTGGGAGAGTTATGTAGAAGTTAGAAATATCATTAGCTGGAGCCAGTCGGTTCCCAGAAGTTGCAGGTAGTCAGTCTTGTACTACAAGAGGCATTCAGACATGGTAGGAAATGTAAAGGTTCCTGCCTTCAACAATGTTATAATCAGTTCAGTAATTTCCAGTAATTGAAGTTAACCTTCTGGCAACTCCTCGTCCTACTGATGTGTGCCTCTCAGCTTCTACTTACCTCATATCCTGGTCAGTTTTTTTTTCCTAATCCATTATGGGCTAAGAAACCAAAAATAAATGGGCTTTGAGTAAGAGTCCAGATTCTTAGACTTGGTGGTAGGTGTAAATCAAAGATACTTTGCTTCCAAGTTCAGGGGTGCATTCTGAAGATTTGGGTTGCAGAAAAGTCATTTTCTGGTTCTAGCTATTCCCATATATTATTGAACAGTTACTAGAGAATAACTGAGAAGAACTGATTTCCAAAGGTGAGAGTAGGTTTTATAGCTATGATTCTTCACTCCAAGTCTTCCCTGAGGAGGTGATGCTTAAGCTGTAATGACATGCAGTGGTTAATGGGATGAAGAGAGGTAGAAAGAAAAAGGAATGTCATGTAAAGGTGAGAACAAGTTTGGTAACTTGTGAGGTAAGGCCAGGGTGGCTGCAGCAAAGTGGATGAGGGAGAGCTTGACAGGAGATACGGTTGGGTGCATAATCGAGTCACATTTTGGTGATTTTTGAACTTGATTTTAAGAGCAATGGGAAACCATTTTTGAGAAGAGGAATGAGATAATTTACATCTTATGAAGATTATTCTGGCTGCTTACCCTAAGAAGACTGGAATTTGAAAGTTAAAAAGGAGAATGGGAAGGTTATAGTCTGTGGAGAGATGAAAGTGGCGTGGTAGACTAGGGTGGTGGTGGGGCGGGGGGGAGTGGATGGACTTGGGATTCACGTTCAAGGTAGAATCAGTAAGGACTTTTTATGTTCCAGCGGTATGGTTGCTTTTAGTTGTTTAGTTATCTCCCGTTACAGTTTCGTGTCTGCTGTTCTCTCTTCCCCTTTCTTGTTTTGTCCAGCATGCAAACTCCCATTTATCTTTCACAACCTGGCTCAGAAGCCATTAACTCTCATAACATGATTTGATGTATACACTGGCATGTTCATTATTTATTAATTGCTTTTTTAGTTTAATCAGTTTTATTGCAGTCAAACCTAAATTACAGGGTTAGGAAGTGAATGAGTGATTATGAACTTTACGCACTACTCAGAATTTGATCCCAACTCTAAGAGAAGTGTTCCAGAGGATTTTCATATGTTGAGCATAATTCAATTCCTGATACTTATATTTGTGAGGCAGAGTGCCAGTGCTTCACAGGCAGTATCTTTATACAAGGAAATAATTATCCTCCAGAGGGCGCACATTACAAAGCCATTGTGGTCAGCTAAAACTGATTCTATACTAAGATCAAACACCTCCCTCCATCTACTGGTCATAGGAAAAATTCGTCTTGTGTTACATATTTTTGAGCTTTCTACACTCATGTGCATTTTTTCTTTCATGTGCCTTTATGAGACAATACAAAATTTCTCATAAGTATCTGCAAAAAAAGTTTACCTGTACTTGGATTTAGAAATAGCTGTTCTTGTCTTTTTCTGTTTACTTTCAGGCACAATTCTGAATTTGGCATAAACTTGCCCTTTGTAATGACTCATAGCTGAAGGAAATAATCTTCTCTCTTCCTAAAATAATAGTTTTTACTACACTAATTTATGTATATTTTATAATCCTCATCATTAAATTGAATATCATATCCTGGAACTATTTTAAACTCTTGTTTATACTGCTCCACAAAATAGTGTTACTCCAATTTTTCTTTGTGCTTTATTGTTCCATAACTAGGAACTGAATTAATGTGATGAAAAGTCACATAAAACTATATAAATAAATTTTGTTTTATTTATTTTGATTTGTTATAAGACTAAAGTATGTTAATATAACTAAACAGCTGTTGAGTAATGTGGAATGCACATAAAGCAAATATTCTTATAAACATATAGTTATATTTAGTAATAGACTACTCTGCTATATATAGATTACCATCCTAGGTAGTTAGGCCATGTTAGAATAATGAAATTTCGACTTAGGGAGTAGCAAAAACTAGATTATGGAACTAAAGATGAATAGTTAACATTTACATAATAATTAGTATTTACATTGATTTTTCTCAAGTTCCATTATCAACAAAAGGTTAACCACTACAGAATTGAAGATCGTAACCAATATTTCTTTACAATTTGCTTTTGTGTTGATTCTATGGAAATCGTAGTTTTGATCTGAAGGAAAGAAATGATTCTACAGTAGTTCAAGACCCCCGGTGGTTGCCTGAAACCAAGGACAGTACTAAACCATATATATGCCATGTTTTTTCCTATACATACATACCTGTAATATAGTTTAATTTATAAATTAGGCACAGTAATAGGTTAACAAGAATAATAGAACAATTATAACAATATACTGTCATAAAAGTTGTACGAATGTGGTCTCTGTCCTTAATCAACTCCTTCAACTTTGCCAGAAATGTGACAATGACTTCTTCATTAGCAGATGTAGCCTCTCCAGTAATTTTTATATTTTTCGGTCCAAACCTGTTCCTGAAACTATGCAACCATCCCTTACTTGCAGTAAATGGCTTGGTGTCACTCGTTTCAGGGAATCCTTTGCTGAAGTCTTTGTATAGGCTCAATGTTTTCTGGCATAATACATCATTACCATCAGTCAGAACATGTTTTCTGTTCATGTCCTTCACCCACAAATTTAATGCCTTTTTCATCTTAACTAAGTACTTTTCACACACTGTGGCTGTAACTTCTGCAACAGCAAAGCTAGCACAAATTTCTTTTTTCCTTCACAATTTCATGGATAGAAGATTCGTTCTTACCATGGATCTTAGCAACCTTAGCATACATTTTTTTTCTTAAGTTGAGAACTTTCACCTTTTCAATTAAAAGAAGCACTTTAGGGCCTCACTTTGGCATATGTGAATTTCTACCATCACTACTTTTGAGCTTTGGGGCCATTATTAAGTACAGTAAGGGTAACTTGAACAGGAGCACTGTGATACCACAATAGTGGATCTGATAACTGAGCCCGCTGTTAAGTGACTCACAGGTGGGATATGCTGGACAAAGGGATGATTCACATTCAGGGTGGAACAGAGAGAGATGGCAAGAGATGTCTTCGTGCTACTCAGAATGACTCACAATTTAAAACTTACGAATTGTTTATTTCTGGAATTTTCCAGTTTCCATACCTCAACTGACGGAGCAACTGAAACCATAGAAAGTGAAACCACGGATAAGGAGGGACTACTGTATTCTGCTATCCACTTGATTTTGGGTTTTCCCCTTGTTATTTAAATAATGGTTAAATATCAATGGGGTTTCACCTATGTAATTAAATTGTTTTGTTTTTTATAAATGTGTGGATTTTCTCTTAACAGTATTCACATTTTAGCAATGTGTGAGTTTCTTTTCTTTTTCTCCTTCATTTTAATATCTCTTTCTAACACACAGGAATACTCTGAAGATAGTAACTCTGAGCCGAATGTGGATTTGGAAAATCAGTACTATAATTCCAAAGCATTAAAAGAAGATGACCCAAAAGCAGCATTAAGCAGTTTCCAAAAGGTTCATATTTTTTCTGGCTGATTCTGTGTCTTATATTTTTCTAAATGATGTCTTAAATCAAGTAAATTCCAAGTGATTTTATCTCAGTAATACGTTTGGATACTTAGTGATAATCCTGTAAAATAAGTTTGCATTATGCAACAAAAGCAAATATTTCAAAAGGGCTATCCTTTTGTTTTTTCCAGTCAGGTTATCTATAGAGCAGGGCCATTGTCCTGAAAAGCTAGTATGGTTCTGGCAGAAAGAGAATCAACATGCTGGTCAATAGTTATTATCCCTGCAATCGTGTTCCTTTGTCTTTGGGTGACAAATCACACAGGTGTGGTTTCATTATTAAATAGTGTGATTTCTTTACTATTGATAAACTTTTGGGTTATTCTTACCAGCGGATTATTCAGAGGAATAAAAAGTACTTCTGGGATTGTATAATCAAGAAATAGTTCTTATTTAATCTTTTGATGAAGAAACTTCAAAATAAGCTCACTTATCCTTAAGTAAGCATTTTAAGGCTAGTTTCTTAAGCCTATTAAATATGACATTGAGAAGTAGAGTTCTTGGGGCAGTGTTTTTCATGCATATAATGTAAAATTAGTTTACAACTTAGATATTGAGTGTCATTAGAAAATAACGGCATTAAATTATACTGGAAGTTTCTTCTTTTTTTAGGTTTTGGAACTTGAAGGTGAAAAAGGAGAATGGGGATTTAAAGCACTGAAACAAATGATTAAGATTAACTTCAAGTTGGTAAGATGTGTTTTGAGAGGAATTAAACTGTTAATGAAATTCTGTGCTTAAAAACCTCATGGCGGGCTTCCCTGGTGGTGCAGTGGTTGAGAGTCTGCCTGCCGATGCAGGGGACACGGGTTCGTGCCCTGGTCCGGGAGAATCCCACATGCCGCGGAGCAGCTGGGCCTGTGAGCCATGGCCGCTGAGCCTGCGCCTCCGGAGCCTGTGCTCCGCAATGGGAGAGGCCACAACAGTGAGAGGCCTGGGTACGAGGAAAAAAAAAAAAAAAAAAACTCATGGCAACAAAATGTCATTATATCTACTTCTCTAAAATAATTCCGTTGATATGTTTCCATATTTAGCCTACTTTTCATTTGTGACTACAGTAGTACTAAATTTTAAAAATTCTGCATAGGCTACAAAGTTTTCTGTTTAAGAAAGCTTATCTTTTCGATACATGGGCAGTATTTAGCTACATTATTAATAGAATGACTTTTCCCTGCCAGCCTAGGTCAGTCAGTAGAGCATGAGACTCTTAATAGAGAGTGACGTTTCAACAAACTATTAGTGTTTATTTCGGAGTTCTGATGTTCTACTTTTTATTACAAAACGTTCTTCTTCCACTGATTAGGGCCAAAACCTTCATGGCTCCTCTCTTTGTCTCTCACCCCACAAATAATCCATTGGGAAATCCAGGTGGCTTTATATATCTTCAGAATACATTCAGTATATTTTATAATTTAGAGGGCTATGGAAGCATCAGGTGTCTCAGGGGATGGAGATTTTGATTGAACAATTACAGTGATGTTACAGGCCCATGTTCAACTCCTAAGATTCTGTGATTTGAAATAATACCAAGAGACCCTATAGAAATCTACTATTTTATCATACTAGCAGTCGTTTAGTTTTTGAGCCCGTTTAAATGTATGCCACCCGTGGGAATTGATTTTACCATTTTACCTTGAGCCAGGATAGGAAGCAAGTGAAAGGAGAGGATTATTTGTATTTTGTGTTATTTTGCCTACCTTCCTTCTCTACCTTTTATTTGCTGTAGTAGCATCTCTGAATAAGTTGTGGTTTACAAGAGTAGTTTCAGCGTCCATCCCTGCCACCTCATTTTTGAGTTAGATTCAGAGTTGGACTCATGTTTCTGTGTAGTCCTCTTGGGCAGTAGAAAGTTGGAAAGGTTTGTTGTCAGCTGCTCTGTGCATTCACCACTGCAAGTAAAAACCAGTAAACCTAATTGTCCCTCGATCTTTAATTACAGTAACATAATTTTTGAAAAATTAGCTTTCAAGTTATTGTGGCATAAGGAAATGAAGTCAAAACTAACTTTTTGCTAAAATCCTATTTCAGGATCAAGATATAATCTCAAAGTTGGGACAGTCATATTTCTGATTTCCATTTTGCTAGGAGACTTGTTCTATAACTTGGGTTTCAGTGGCTCATTGAGAGGGTGTTACCTATTATTTACCCCCACGTGGTGCTGGTATACTTGGAAACGAAAGTAGTTTGATGTATATTGCTAAAGCTTTTCTCATTGTTCTGTTTTTTCCTCACCTACCCCTACTAGTTTTCTTTTTCGTAATTCACTTGCTTAGAACGTTTCAGGGAGTCTTCTCATGTTTTTCTTTTCTTGTCCTTCATGCTATATACCAAGGCAGAACATAGTCATAAGCAGAAAAATTACAGTGTCATTAATTTATGCTTCACCCTAATAAATTTACATGTTCTGTTATTCAAGAAAAAAAGCATTGTATCTGCCATTGCTCCACCTCTGTGATTAAAAGTAGAGTATATTGTTAATCCCAATAAAAAAAGGGATTAACAGCACTTGGAGATTGTGGGGACTGTGGATGCAGGTGATATGATATGCTCTGAGGGATGATAGACCCTCTGCCAAAATATTTAAGTGCTGGAAATTTCACTAATAGTCCTTTATTTCCTCAGATCTTTCATGTTTCCTGGAATAACCACAGTAATGCAAATAGTCCTGCAAGGAATAGCAACAGTAGCTACATCTGCTATTGAGTAGAGCCTTAGGTGGGAGGACTTTTCCCCTTTTTAGGGGTTGGGAGGACTTTTCTTGATAGTGGGATGAGTACCTGGGCTTGAAGAGATTCTTTCACTTCACATTTTAATATAAGAGCCTGCCAATAATAGGGAGAGAAGAAATACATAACTATTGATAGAGAGCTTCCTGATGAAGGGGTAAATTTTTAGGAAAGAACATTTGAAAAGTAGGACTTATTTCTACCTTTTGGTCTATGAATATTTGAGTAGTTTTTGTGATTTAAATAAATGTGCTTGTTGTGCCGTGAGGAACAATATCTGAAATTTGGAAAATCTATAAGTGGTTCTTTTTCAAAGCCTAACTTCAAAAATATGATTCATTTACTGAGTAATCTAGTAATTTAAAATTTAAGCTAAAATGTTTATAATGTTTCCGTCATATAGTTTCTCTATTATTGAGAAACTGTTATTTTTCAATTAACTGGTAATATGTACTATAATCTTAATCATGTGTATATATCTTAGTAAATAAATATGTACCTAGTAATGCATTTTTCTTCCCTCATAGACAAACTTTCCAGAAATGATGAACAGATATAAACAACTATTGACCTATATTCGGAGTGCAGTCACAAGAAATTATTCTGAAAAATCCATTAATTCTATTCTTGATTATATCTCCACTTCTAAGCAGGTTAGATCTGTTTTTCCCTCTTAGTACTTATCAATATATTTATCATTTATACTAAGGGCTTTCTTTTTTTGTTTTTAAGGCCTAGAGGTTTTATTTAAGCAGTTATGCTCATTTTTATTTTTAGTGTGCTTTAAAAATAATGTGTATTTTATTCTTGATTACAGTACTAATTGTATAATATTAAAAGATTATAACCCTAGCTTAATCTCTTTAAATATCATCTTCAGATCTTCAGGTCTGCACACAACTTTTGCAGGCTTATATTAGACTCCCATACAGTTACTATCACAGTTCCTTCTAATAAACTTCATCAGCACTTCAGCTAGCCACCCTGAGCTGTTAATACTTAACAGTGAGTGGTTTGTGTAGATTTGATTAGATAAAGATCCTTGTGAGGAGAACCTGTACTCATATCGATTAGTAATTGGCATTACTCATTAGGTGTTCAATTCAATAAGTGCTACTATTACAAAGAATAGGTGGATGATGGATGATGAAACTACAGTGGGTATGGGGAATGATAGTGCTTTCATTATTCTAGTCTTTGATTATTAAGAAAAGCAATGATTATTTTATTGCTAAGGTAATTTTTAATTGGACTGTTTGTTTATATTCTTTTAAGCAACATAGTCCTAAGTTTCAGCTTTCTTACGCTATGATATTTGAAAACAAGAAGTATTTTCTATATCACTTAGCATTTCTTAGAACGTTTGATAACTCTTCGTACTCAAAAAATGTTCATCTCAGAACCAGCATCTTTCATTCTGTCTTTTCTGCTAGATGTTGTTTTTATTTCTTGAGGCAGTTTATTTTTACTGTTCATATCTAAAATATATGTAATGGAAATAGAGGAAGATAAACTTATGTTCAGAACATTAGCACTTAATGGCACTAATTCTAGAGTTGTTAAATATCAGGGGGCTTTTCTTAAGTGGAAAAATATTTTCTGTGTTTTAAAACATGTGTTATCAGAACATTTTTTTTGTACATTATTCATAAATGGTATGCCAGATATTGGGGCGGGGGATTAAATAATTTAAAACTTTAAGATTGTGTGTTGCTTCATGCTATTATATGTAAGCTTTTTGTCTTTTTGAAGGTAAGTATAGATATTGGTTGGGCAATACTTGACTTACTGTGCAATCAGCAGTCGTGAATAAATAGGCAACCTTTTCTGAAAGTATCAAGCTTTCCTGTTAAGTAGAGACCTAGAGAATCAGGTATTCAAACAAAGGTAGAGCCAGAAGCGGGGGGGAGGGGGACAGAGGAGCTTATCATAATGCAAAACAAACAGCAATTTCCATTAAAAAAAAGTCAGACTTATGAACTGATGGCGTTAGACTCAGCTAAAATTGTGCTAGACTTTTCCCTCCACTCAACTCCAACAGTTTACCAGTAACTTAAAAGCTTGTAGTCCAGTTAATTGATTAGTGACATTTATAGAAGAATTTTTGAGGGAAGAGGCTTATTCTTTGTTTCTTTAACAACTTAACTTAGTGTTTGCCATATAGTAGGCCCCAAATAAGAGTTGAGTGCATAAGATATACACTATTAATAATAAACAGCACAACTAGTTCTATGTGCATGTCATTTACTTTGCTAATATAGAACAAGTTATTAGATTGAAAAGGACAAACCTATACTACTAGAGCATTAGACATTTTCTGGGTTTTATTTTTTTTTAACGCATAAAAACACATCTTGGCACTTTTTGTAAATTTGGTCTGTACTTTGCTAAGGTTTTGTTAATTTTGTGGACTGTCACAGACATTCAGTAAGATACAGATAGTGTATCTTATGTGTATTAAAGTTCAAAGATGCACTTTTAGTTTGCTCAAATTAACTTTATTAACAGGTACAAATTTGCTGTTTACAATTATAGAATTCTGATTTTTTATGTCAGATGGATTTACTGCAGGAATTCTATGAAACAACACTGGAAGCTTTGAAAGATGCTAAGAATGACAGACTGTGGTTTAAGACAAATACAAAGGTAACAATTATAATTACATTTTTTTCTTTTGAAGAGTGGATGGGTATCCTTGATAAACTCTATAAAGGTGCACCTTCTGTTGAAATCTTTTAATTTTAATAAGTTTATTTTTTTACAGCTGGGGAAATTATATTTAGAACGAGAGGAATATGGAAAGCTTCAAAAAATTTTACGCCAGTTACATCAGTCCTGCCAGGTAACATTCTTTTATTTTTTCTTAATATTTCTTCATAATAAAAAAGCATAAGAAAAAAATTGTATTTGAAACATTGTTTAGGGATTGCAAAAATAAAATTTGGAAAATAAGTTACCGGAAAGCTAATTTTTTCTGAGAATTACATTTCTTCCTCCTAGTCCTAATTTTAGTCCTTATCTTTGTAGAATGAGGCATAGGTATCAATAAATGAACAGACCAGTCATTAATACTAAGAATAAGCCTTTTAATTATGTACGCTATGAAAATCAGAAAGGATATTACAGACATACATCATAAAGATATTTTATATTCTAGTTTTCATGTATGAATCCTCTGTAACACCACTGTCCCATAGAACTTCATGTGATGTTAGAAACATTCTGTATCTGTGCTCTCCAATATGGTAGCATCAGATACATGTCATCAAGCACTTGAAACGTGACTAGTGAGATGAAGGTACTGAGTTTTTAATTTAATTTAAATTTCGATAACCATGTGGTCTGGACAGTACACCTGTATAACTTTCTAAATGTGAGCTGTAATTTTGTATTTCCTTTTTTGTCTTGATCAATAAGTTACTTGATATTAGTTTAAATATTATGTAGAAATACTGTTTTAAATATTTTTATGCTCTTTCAATGCCATGTACTCTTATTTTAATTATGTATGTTATGTCTGTGAATGGGTAAAAAGTTAATCAGAAAAGTGTTCTAAATCATCTGCAGATATTTTCATTTAATAATTTTACCTTTTTTTTAGTTTTTAAAAGCAGGAAAATGTTTTAGATTTCATAATAGGTTTGGTTTATAAGGCAGATCAGTTCATACTTAACTAGAGTTATTATTATTTATATTATAATTTATCTGTTGACAGATTGGTCTTCCAGATTGTGAACTTTTTGAGATCAGGGACATTGGCTTATCTAAATTTGTATTTCCCCAAGGTAGACCCAGTACCTGGTACTAGGAACGCACTTGAGAAGTGTTTTGATTGAATCAGTGGATCTAAAGTAGTTGTGAAGATTTGGAGAAGACCATTCATAATCTCCTAGATAAAACAAAACATTGCAACTTTTATACATTAAAAAATACCTCTGGCCACTTTTTTCCTATTGAATGACTAGAAAATACAAAAATGACTAGAAAATGGGTTCCTTTTTGGCCATTGAAGGTCATGTTCTTAGTAATCTAGGTCCCAGCTGAAATTTGTAATGCATTTTCCCACAGAATTAGTATTATAAGTGTAAGGTTCTCAGGGTAACTCAAGTAAAAATCACTAGGTTGCATCTGAATTCTGTCTTGACTAAATGTTCATTATTTGCTTTCCTAGACTGATGATGGAGAAGATGACCTGAAAAAAGGCACACAGTTATTAGAAATATATGCTTTGGAAATTCAAATGTACACAGCACAGAAAAATAACAAAAAACTTAAAGCACTCTATGAACAGTCACTTCACATCAAGTCTGCCATCCCTCATCCCCTGATCATGGGAGTCATCAGAGGCAAGTTTGGTTTGGAAAGGGTGGGCAGTGTCATGGGAAGATATCAGGGTGTCCTTACATATGATTGAATGACTCTGAAGGTTGTTTGTTTTAGTGAAAATAAAAGGCAAAGTAGTGAAGTCAAAGAAATGATCTAGTCTTAGAAGGGAATTAGGATGAATCTTTGTCTTTGTAAAATTTACATCAGTAAAGATATTATTAATAAAAAATTCACCATCAGAAGTTCTGTTGTTGAATTGTAATGATATATGTATATAATTACTTTCTTTTTTAATGATTTTTTTATTTTTTATTGAAGTATAGTTGATTTACAATGTGTTGATTTCTGCTGTACAGCAAAGTGACTCAGTTATACATATATATACATTCTTTTTTGTATTATTTTCCATTATTTTTTATCACAGGATATTGAATATAGTGTGCTGTGCTGTACAATAGGACCTTGATATTTATCCATTCTATATGTAATAGTTTTCTATTAACCCCAAACTTCCCGTCCATTCCTCCTTCCCCCCTCCCCCTTGGCAACCACAAGTCTGTTCTCTATGTCTGTGAGTCTGTTTCTGTTCTGTAGATACGTTCATTTGTGGCTTTATTTTATATGAGTAATATCATATGGGATTTGTCTTTCTCTTTCTGACTTCACTTAGTATGATAATCTCTAGTTGCATCCATATTGCTGCAAATAGCATTATTTCATTCTTTTTTATGGCCAGGTAGTATTCCATTGTGTATATGTACCACATCTTCTTTATCCATTCATCTGTTGATGAACATTTAAGTTGTTTCCATGTCTTGGCTACTGTGAACTCTGTGAACATAGGAATACATGTATCTTTTTGAATTATAAGTTTCTCTGGATATATGCCCAGGAGTGGGATTGCTGGATCATATATGGTAATTCAGTTTTTAGTTTTCTGAGGAACCTCCATACTGTTTTCCATAGTGACTGCACCAATTTAACATTCCCACCAACAGTGTAGGAGGGTTCTTTCCTCTCCTCCACACCCTCTCCAGCATTTGCTATTTGTAGACTTTTTAATGATGGCCATTCTGATTGGTGTGAGGTGGTAGCTCATTGTAGTTTTGATAAAATTACTTTCTACTTCAACTGAGAATAAAGATTTGTAAATGCTTGTTTGGCTGATATTTAATGAAGAGCTTGCTTTTAAGAATTAAAGTATGTGCCCTTTACACACTACAGGAGCTAGTAGTCTTCAAGATATAGAATTAAAAGACTGGAAGCACTGAAATAGTTTTCATTTGATTTTTATAAAGTGTTCAATCTTATTATTACAGAACTGAAAATGTCCTCTTTTCTCCTGTTTTATTCTTTACAGAATGTGGTGGTAAAATGCACTTGAGAGAAGGTGAATTTGAAAAGGCACACACTGATTTTTTTGAAGCCTTCAAGAATTATGATGAATCGGGAAGTCCAAGACGAACCACTTGCTTAAAATATTTGGTCTTAGCAAATATGCTAATGAAATCGGGAATAAATCCATTTGACTCACAGGAGGTATGTTTGTGCTCTAATTCTTCATTTCTATCAGCTATCTCTTGTGAAAATAAATGTATTCTTTCTTTGTACATACACAGTTAATTCTTCTTTTTTTTAACTGTTTAGGCCAAACCTTACAAAAATGATCCAGAAATTCTAGCAATGACGAATTTAGTAAGGTAAGCTTTAATATTTCAGTTAAGGTAAATTACCTTAAAGTAGTGAATAAATAGGAGAGAGGAGAGAACTTTTCAGAATTCAGTTAATACTCAGTGTTTGCTCTCTTGTATTTTGGCTTGAAGTATACCAAAGTTGATGAAATTTTTGAAGTCATTTATTTTACTGTTTCTGTTAGTCACGAGATTTTATAAGTATTCATTATCTGTATGAGTGTGTGCACACACTGTTTTTCATTAGAAAGCTGTAGAGGCTTTAAAACAATTTCACAATGTTACAGTTTCTACCTGCCTTAATCCAAAATGAAATTATGAATTGGTCTACATTAGTCAAGAATTTTCAGTAAGACAGTTTCTTTACTTGTATATTTTCTTAATTGATAAGATTAAAAATCACTTTAAATAAATTTGCCTCAGCTAAATTTCTGACGTAAGGAGCAGCAGAGGTGTCATACTGGTAAGAAATCTAAGGATTTATTGTTGCCTTTTGTGGAGAAAGATATGACTAATTATAGCTAATGACTAAAAAACCTGCCATAATCAATTAGTATTAAACAAAATTAAAGAAAATGAAACCAAGCAAAGAGCCTAGAAAAGACCTGTTTTTGTAAAAGAAATCAATGAACAAGAAAAATTTTCCTCTGGGCCAGGAATAGATGGAGCCTAGGCTTTAATGGGCTTTCTTTATAGAAAACTGAGGAACTTACTAGGTTTCAAGTCCATTGTTTAGATTGTACATCTGAGAACCAAGACAGGAAGAATGTAGTTAGGGACATGGGGCAAGGTTGGGTTTTTTTGTTTGTTTTCAGATACATGTAGGTAATTTAGGTGACCAGACATTGTCTTAATAGTCTTTTTTTAATTTAAAAAAGTATTGTTAGGCTATAAATTATGAGTCACCTACATATAAATTTTATATACTTGGAGAGAATAGCTTATTTCATAATACTGTTTAAGCTTCTATGTAAAATGTCCTGATTTACTTTGTTTTTATTTGGCTATGACTTTTACAAGTTACTAGGCTTTTTGTTTGTTTGAAACCTTAATTTTAGCTGTAAAAAATAAGGAAGATTTTATTTTAAGGGGACTACGAATGGTTAGGGGATAAAAAACTTAAACTGAAACATTAAAAAATCAGTTTCTTTTTTATTGTTTACTTCTTTAGTTTATCTTAATATATATTTGTTGAATTAAGTTGATTTTAGTTATGAAAGGAGGCTTCTCCATCTTTATTTCAAATAGTTTATTCTGCCTACATTTGGCCACATTAAGAGATTATTCGTTTAGAGGTTAGCTTCATAATACTTTAAAAAAAATGTTTATCAAGTTAAATTGCTAAGCAACAGTTTAACTTTTAAAACTCTTAAAGAAATATTGAGGGAAAGTTTTGCCCTAGACATTAATATTTTGTTCAAATTAAATTGGTTAAATGCATTAAATGGATTAAAGTACTGATTTATCAGACCTTAAAAAGTAATGGCTATATTTGTATATTTATTATGTCTTACAATTTACTCTAGTGAAGCCTCTGTATTGGAACTCTGAAACTTATTTTAATGATAAATTTTGAAAGAAGTGGCCTGTGGTGTCCCACATTTTGTGTAAGATTTTTTTTTTAAGCCACTTAAATAGTAGAAGAATGTCTTTTGGTTAAAATAATATGTGTGCAAGTGTTTTCACTATTTGAATATATCCTCCTATAGTATTATATATTACAATAATATATTTGGGGTAGGTAAGAAAAGTAATGCTTCCTAATTTTATCTTCCTAGTCAGTTGCCAGCAGACTAGAGGAAAATAATTCCTGTTGAAGCACTTGAATCACCTGTCCCTAACATGAAGTTACATTGCGACCCAACAGATGGAAGCACAGCAGAGGGCGTGCAGAATGGCTGATGATATGTCTTACATATAAAGCAGACAGTGGTGCCATATCCAGAAGGTTGGCTTCTTCCTTCTCAGCACCTTTAGCAATCCCCATAGTGCCTCCGAGAGTAGATAGTAGACATCTCAGAGAATCATGAATGTAAATCAGCCTTTGGCCTTCTGCAGCAGTGTCCATCACTCTCTACTTTGTGTGTGTATCCCATTTGGCACTAATTATCTGCCACCAATGTTTCTGCTGTATAGCTCAGTGGAATTTTAAGGCTAGAGAGAATTGAGAATCAAATGTTCCCTTTAAGAAGTTTTGGCAGTTGCTGGTACCTTTCTAGAAGATAAAAATTAGGAAGCTGTATTTCTGAATAACCTTCAGAGAGGATATACTGTCTTATATCCAAACTCCTCCATACAGTAGTATGCATGAAACCTGGTTTCTTAGGGATTAAACGCACAATTTAACTTAAAAGCATCAAGCATTAAACAGTTATTAAAGTGTTGTCAATTCTTAATACCAATATTTAGAGAAGATTTTAATTAGCTATGTATAAATATAATATTATAGCCCCAGAAGATATAATTTATCTTTCCTTTATAAAACCAAAAGCATTAAAAAGGAAATTCATTTTATTTTCAGAAGGATACGTGTGTGTTTAATTCCAATTTCCATGACAAGCTATAATATAATTTAGATTTTTGCATATAAAAATTGAGAAATAGGCTCTTTGGTTTATCTGATTTAATATATGACTTCTTCATGTTTGACAAAATTTATGCTTTTCTTTTTCTGTTAGTGCCTATCAGAATAATGACATCACTGAATTTGAAAAGATTCTAAAAACAAATCACAGCAACATCATGGATGATCCTTTCATAAGAGAACACATTGAAGGTATATTCTTTCTGCTGAAATTGTTACTTTCTTTGTCAATGTCAAACAGTACTTCTTAATGGAGCTACATGGAATTAAGCTGTTTTTCTTCTGTTTATTGCAAAATATAGAAATGTTTCTAAATGCTGTCATGGAATGGAATATTCCTTAAAATTATAAAGCTGTTTTAAAGAAATCACTAGCCAATTTCATTTATTAATGTAATCAAGTTCTTATATGATGTCCATTTCATTTAAGGTGGCTGTCCCTTTTACCTTCTTATTCTAATTTAGATATTGTTGCATGTTTATTACTGATGTTGAAGTTCAAAGTTAATTTTTAGGATTTATTTTTGACGACAAAAGTTTTGAAAACAGCCTGCTATTGATAATGCTGAGATGCACTTACTTTGAAAAGGTAGGCTAACACTGTACCAACAAATGTATGAGATTTTTAATAAGTTCTGATTAACAAAGATAAAAGTCATCTCTTTGTTCTGGAACCACTTATACCTCCAGTGTTCCTACCTGTTATGGAGCTATTTGAGGGTTTTTAATAACGATTTGGAATAACTTATTCAAATACTTAAATTCCAGATGCATTAAGAAAATCCAAAGATTAGAAGTAATGTCCTTTTGTTCCTCACCTTCCTTTCTCTTTCCTTCAACAGACATTTTTAAAGTTCTTATTTGAACTTAGAACGATACTATATTTTGTGGGCATAGAAAAATGTAGAAGTCTTGTGCATGAACTCCTATTTTTTTTAAAGGACACTTACATGAAGAACTAGGGACAATTGTAAAATCGTTGTATAAAATGTACTACTCTAGGTTTTGAGAGAGCATAAAATAAGGAACTTGGTGGGTACAAATTAGAGCTTCCTGAAATAGGAAACTGTAGAGGAAATGATGAACAGTGAAGTATTATTGAGAAGGCAAGAAGATATTTTAAGTAGTATCACAACGTGAGCAAAATCAGGGAGGTGGGAACAAGAAAAAATTATGTGAAAGACAGCCTTTAATCATACTATGCGTCTGTTGAACCCAGATGTTTTTAGACACAAATACCTTATGTTCTTGCTAGGAAGAAAGATGTATTTTGAGAAGATAAATGATATAATTAATATAATTGAGAAGTACATAGTGATTCATAAAGATATACAAACTAGTAAATACAAATGTGTTATTTTAACTTTTTTCTTTCAGAGCTTTTGCGAAACATCAGAACACAAGTGCTTATAAAATTAATTAAGCCTTACACAAGAATACATATTCCTTTTATTTCTAAGGTACTTTTATTCATTGATTTTAATATTTATAATTTGTAGTTATAAATGCAGTATACCTATCTTCTATTTAAAAGAGTGATTCTTGTTAACATTTTGTAATACTACATTTTTAAAATGCAGCATAACTTAAGGTTTTTCCTTTTAGTGTGAATTTTTCTGTTTTCCTGGCATAAATTGAGTTAAAAGAAAAGAGAAATAAGGAATCATTATATTTCATCTTAAAGATTCCTTCAGCCTCAGAGAAAATTGTAGGAAAGTGGCTAAAATATATAATGGATGTATGGCTAACCCCAACCACAATAAAATTATAGCAAGAGTATACTTTTAAAGTTAACAAGTTGGATTTTATCAGACCTGTGTTCTCAGAAGTATTTTTAACAGATAATGAAATTTGTTTTAAATTTTCTTTTTTAAGTGGTAGAAATGAATTTAAAATATTTAAGAATAATTATATAAAATCATAAAGTCTTCAAAACGTTAATTGGTAGAATTATAATGAGTCTCTTGTCTTAGGAGTTAAACATAGATGTAGCTGATGTGGAGAGCTTGCTGGTGCAGTGCATATTGGATAAGTAAGTACTTGACTATTTTTGTACCACAAAATGTTTAGGACATAAAGTTTGAATAATGATGGCAAAGGTAACAGTTGAATTCTTGATTTTTCATAAAACTCTCTGGCTATGGTTTTCTATTAAAAGAGATATATGTGTGTGATGGCTTTTTATAAATGAATGATCATATTAAGCACATGATCTTTGAAAAAGTTCTAAAAGACTTTTCAAAAGGTTTCTCTTTCAGTATATGACCCATATACAGCTAGAGAATTATTTAATGGATAGTATTATTTTGTTTTTAAAGTTTAAGGTATGATATGTAATAGTTTGGAAATTGTATCTTTCTTAAATGCAGTATGTTATTTAAAGCTTCACAAATTACATTTGCTGTTGATTAATTGGGTAAGTATATGCCTGTTGGTTCTTTCAATGAAATTGGTGAAAGGTAGCTGAAATCTGATTTCTGTCTAAGTTTGAATAAGGTAGTGAATGTTAAATTAATGCTGAACTCAACCATTCAGTGTAGGCAGCAGCTTTTTTCTTTTACATTTATTGATATTGTGACTATTTATGAAGTCCAGAAGATATGTTTAGTGAAAATTGTTTGTAGACATGTCTTCTTTCATTTATTTATTTCCAGCACTATTCATGGCCGAATTGATCAAGTCAACCAACTCCTTGAATTGGATCATCAGAAGAGGGGTGGTGCCCGATATACTGCACTAGATAAATGGACCAACCAACTAAATTCTCTCAACCAGGCTGTAGTCAGTAAACTGGCTTAACAGAGAACAAGCTTTTACAGACATACTTAAGTGCAGAGATGTAACCCTTAAAAGAACTGGGAATGGCAAAACTACTGTCGGTTGATGTGTCCCGAAAATTATTGGAGTTATGGCAGAAGTGCTTTTTTTGATCAACTGGTTTGTGTTTTGCTGCTGCATTTATCCCAAGAAAAACAGCTTTAATCTCCAGAAGAAAACCAAAATGCCGTGGGATTTATGCTGTATTGACATCTTGCCCTAAAACATACAACATCATAGTAATTTGTCATGGGCAACATGACCAGAGAGAAGATTTTTGTCATGATTTTAAATACACTGACACGCTACTGTTGGTTAAATTTAAACATGTTTTACCTGCAGAAATTCTCTCACAAATAACCTGCAATAACTTGAAATGCATACCCTTTTGAACACTTCCTTTTCTCATGTATAAATTAAAATGTTTGCTGCATTTTGCAAAATGTCAGTTCTCCAAAAATGTGTCCGTATATTTCTGTACCTGCAGTGTAGTAAAGGTTTAGATGAAACCCCATAATTATAGTGGCATACTGTCACTTAGGTTTCAAGCAGCAAAATAAACAGTGCAGCTCAGAAATTGTAGTTTGGTTCTTGATGCGTTTTTATTACATGTGGGGTTTTTGTTTTGTTTTTTAGTACCTTAGAAATGTCAAATTATTTTTCTTCAGTTAATGTTAAAAAGCCTGGGAGCAAATAAGTCGGTTATTTGCTTTCAAGTTTTTAAGGAGAATTAGTTTCTAACAAAACATTTGCATAGTACTTAACTTTGAAAGTGATACTTTAAAGGAATAAAATCCTTTTTTTTTTTTTAAGAATGATACTGCATTTTAAAAGGTTCTAACTCTCAGAATGTTCACTTTAAACAAATACGCCAGAATATAGACAGCTAAATGAATGTTACCCTGCATCGTGATCATGCTGGAAAATTGTTTCCTAATTCCAGCAATCTACCGTTGCTCAAAACCTTTTGGGTTTTGCTCTTTTACAGTTGCATTCAGAGTTCATTTAAGTCACACACACTATTAACTTTATGATTGCATATTGTTAAAAAAAAAAAGTATTACCCAACTTGATTGTTTTATAGTTACCATTTTTGGGCACCAAATGTCTTTTGACTGTTTCCAAAAATTAAATCAATCTATGAGGTAATAGTAGGAAGTATGCAACTGTCTTTGAAGGCGATCACAAAAGAGTTTTAAAGGTATTTTGAGCAGTGGTAGCATAGTTAGAATGAACTGTGGCCTTCCAAGGTGACTATCTTAAAGGAGACGCAGCTCATTTGAATGTATTGAGTTTTGGATGTATTCGTTTCATTTAAAAAAACAAAGTTCACATTATTTTATAGAGTTGAAAGGAAGAACTAAGATTAAGATAATTTCTTTGGTTTTTCTATTGCTTGTTATTATGTAAAAAGTGAGTGGCAGTTCAGAAGGAAGACTGTTGTAACTGAAGAATGACAACCAAGAATTTTTAATCATTAAATCAGATTTTATAAACAGTGGAAGGAGCATGGACTTAAAAACAGGGCAGGCTTATTTGGTTTTGTCAAAATTTTACGAAAATATGTGATATATATTTATACTAAAACTATATAATCCTTAGATTTAGGAGAGCAATCAGTTAATGTCTTTAGCAGATTAAAGCAGTATTAAATACAGGTGCAACTTGAAAATGTAGAAAACTGAAAGAAAATGAAAGACAAAATGTCTCTGGTAGGGAATAAAAAAGTTTAAGATATTATAAAATTATGTGTATTTTTTTCTCTTCTGCATAAATCATTTGTGAAAAATGTGCTAAATTTTTTTTTACAGGAGTAGTAATAATTAGGATTTATTTTTCAACATAATTTAGAGACTCTTGCTACCCAAATAAAAATGACAAGTTTCTGTGCCTATATTCAACTATGTATGCATGTGATATAACTGGAAAAAGGTTTTGCTTATATTTGAATTGATGGAATTAGAATTCAAGGGATTTGAATGACGTGATTTAACTCTTACTCTCCAACTCTTAACATGCCCAGTTCCCCTGTGGTATCTTTGCTGTGCGCAGTAGTGCATCTTCCAGTTTCTAGGGAAAGCATGCACTTATTATTTTTTGAGAAGCTAGGCTTAGTGTCTAGGGAAAGCATGCACTTATTATTTTTTGAGAAGCTAGGCTTAGTGTCTAACAACATCCAAAGTTATACCATAATCTTCAATTTATTGTAATTCTATGTATCGCATAGGCTTTGTTTAATAGTTCCTAGATATGGGTTTGTTCTTTCTTTTAAAGTCATTTGCCACATTTTTCTTGAACACAGATTTTTGATAAATCCTAACAGCCTGGTGAACTTAAAAATATTTGGGTTTTTTTTTCCCCTTTGAACATTTTCTGTGTTTTTTGCATCAAACCTTTTAGAGGTGAACTCTTAGAAATTGCTTATCAAAATATAACTAAATTTAAGAAAAGTAAAAAATTGATTGGCAAATTCTTAGCATTTAAATTGCTCGTTAAATCTTGCCCTCTTTTGTGAAAACTGTAGTAACAAGTAGTTTACACCATATTTCTTTTTACCCTAAACCTGGATAAACTCACACTTCACAGTAATCTTTGGCTGCCACAAATAGATACTATCTGTTGCAAGAACTGTATTTCCATTACTCATTCTAGCTCTTACACTGATTTTTAAGCCGTTGAGTAAATATTTTTCTCCACATCTTATGTAACATAACTTTTTTTGTTCTTTAAGTTGAGATGAGATGTGTATGCGTGTACTAAGAATTGCTTTCGTTACAGGAGTCCCTTCTAACTAAAGGTTGGTAGTATAGCCTTCAAGACTACTAAGGATCTGATTTCACATGAGGGTATAGTTTTAGTGAAGCCTATTTTAAATGGGCTACACTGTGGGCAGTGTAGTATTTTTTTATTACCTTATAATTAGTTACTGGTTTGTCACTGACTGAGAAACAGCTGCTCTTTATGTTTAATATATCCATGATAGTAAAAATTTTTTAAGGAATTTTCTTTTTTAATCAGTAGTCTTTATAATTCTTCAGTAAACGCAGGTAAGTACACTTTTCTTTTGGGTTGTGCTTGGGAGTGAAGGTGTCCAGTTAGCATATGAAGCAGATTATGCTGGTATAGAACACCAGTTTACTCAAGGATAAAAAGGTATTTGCCTAGTGTTCCCCTCTTACATTTTTTAAGGGACTCAGAGATACTTTAAACATTTATTTACCAAGCCTGCTTTGTAAAAATAATAGTATTTTAGTACTGCTTTAAATAAACCTGAGTTTTCATTTGATTTAGGCCATTAAAGCAAAACTTGAGCATGCAAATCTCTAGTAAAGCTAGAAGTTTCATTCTTTATATGGGATTTATTCATCTTTTATATAGGATTTATAACATTTCGAAGGAGATAAACATCATTTTGAACTGACATATGTAACAAAACAGAAGGAATTGGCTTTTGGGTTTTTTTGGTTTTGTTTTGAGATATAATCGACATAGAACATTTTAAGGAGTTGACTTTTAACTATTTTGTTTCAAAGTGTTAATACTATCCAGGGACTTAGAACAAGAGCCTGGCTGTCAGGTCCCAGAGCTTGAAGCCCAAGGAGTTTGGTTTTCATTTGTGTGACCAAAATTCAAAATTTGTCTCCTTTCCTTTTTTTTTGGAGTTTTACTTGTTTTTGTTGTCTTTGTATTAGGTTTTCTTCCCCCCTCCCCCTCCTCCTCCCCAGGCAGTATCCTATATTTGTTTTGATACAATTATAAGTAGGAATAATTTATAAGAACTTTCTTAATGTAGGCATACCAGAGAGTCTTAACTTTCTAAATGTAAGTATATCAGGCTCTGTTTAACTCAAGATTATTAAATTTTACTACGTATCTTCTAGCTAGTGTGTGCCCTTAATGGCATGGGTTAACCAGTGGTTGAAAAATAGTGTGTACTTCACTTTGAATCAGTACATGAGATTTGAAAAGGTTTAACTTTAGGAATTTCAAGGCAAGTTAAAATAGTAATGCTGTTTGGAGAATTTATGTTTAATGATAGTAGGCACCACAAAACAACTGTGTCAGTAATTCTAAATATTCCTCAAAAAGTTAAAATTTAGTATCACTCAGTTTGCTTTTGAATCTTGAAAATATTTGTTTAACTTAGGTAATGTCCCAGAAGGAGCCAATGTGTGGTTCTCTAAATTTTTACTTCTTTAGTGTCATGTGTTATTTTTAAACCTGCTGGAATAATTAAAAACCAGTCTTATGCCATCAAATCTTATGACATCAAAGGTAGATACCAACTCTACCTTAAAACCCTGTGATAGGCTAGAAAAAAAATATTTCTTAAATACTTATCTTACTGTTTGGGGCCAACTTTGTTTCTCCTTGGCCAGGATTTTACATTGTAAACTCGGTTAGAATAACCACACTAATGGCTGGCCAGTACTGTTTTTTGTAGGCACGTGTGTGCGTGTGTGTGTGTGTATACATACTTGTGGGAGTACAAAATTCACTGCCCAGTCCATCACAGTAATTTTTTTCCAGTTTCCATTATTAATATAATTTGTTTCTTACTCAGGCATATGTCATTGAAAGAATTACCAGTGTACCAGTAACTTCTATGTTTGACTTAGGTTTTGTGTGGAAGACAGTGTCCAGATTTAATCCAGAGCTATTAGGTTGGGTTTTTTTGTTTGTTTTTTAAGTCTGAAATAGGGCATTTTTAAATCAGTGGATAAAAGTTGGGTTTTTGGACATTATCCTATGAGTTTATGGAGTTAAAGTAATCTAGAAGTTTTAATCATCCCATAAAGTTGTCAAAAGTTTGCATGCTTACTGTATTAGTAACATATTAATGCTGTGTTGAATATCTAATTTTTGTTAAAATGTTTGCCTATCTCCTACTATTTAGTAAAATACTAAGTTTTTATGCATCTATTTTAAATAACACTGCGGATAATTAAAATAAATTTTCAACTGTACGTCAACAAAGAAATGGAATGATGTTATGGAAAATGCAAAGTTGTTTGATTTTGCAATTCGATACATTGTTGTTTACATTATGAGTTTTCTCAATTTTCTTTTTCTTAAGCTAGTGTTAAAAATGACATAAATTCCTTGAGCTCACTAACTAGGTGGCAGGAGCATGGCAGGGGATGTCTACCTGAAATTGGAGGTCCTACAAATTAATACTTGAGAATCAAGTGATATTTGCAGGATGAGTCACAAGATGCTTTAAGACTTAGGTACTCAACAGTGTTTGACGGGAAGTACACATTCTTTATCAGTAATAAAAATTACATAATCTACCTCTTAAATATTTACTGTGTAAATATTAATCTCAATTAGCACAAGACCAGCACAATGGCTTTAAATAGTACACTTTATATATTTGATCAAATAATTCAATATATACTTTAATAAAATAGCTTTTGAATATTTTAAGTATGTTTCTCAGAAAACAGTACTGAAAGTCTTACTCATTTGGTTTGGAAATCAGGGTTTAAATATTTTCCACTTTTAAGATTACCTTGTTCTGCTTTGCAGCATTCACGGAGGAGTTGGCCTCTCTTGAACCCTGTTTAATGGTCTGTTATGGAACAATTCATGTTGCAAGCAAATGTCTCAGGAATTAAGCCTTCAGTATAAAATTAAACATTTCTAAGCAGGAAATTAAGTCAAGAGGAGGAAGAAATGTACTCTCCCAAATCCCTATTGTGGTGCTCTAAAATGAATACTTCAAGGGCTGCAACATCTAAGAAACCACTTGTGAATTTTTTTGTATATAAAAATAATATTGTTCTCAGGTGTAACCTTCAGCCTAGTAGAAAGGGCCAACTCTGACCTCGAAGTACAATAATGCAATCAGTCAGCTTTTGAAAGTCAAAAAAACTTACAGATTAATAGCCCCTATGGTCAGGGTTCCAATGTAAATGTATAAAACCAGTGCCACTGCATATTGCAAATCCTTTGGCCTTCCAAGTTGCGGGAGTTAGAGAAAAAGAGTGAGGCAGTTTAACTACTGCCTATTTCAGCAGCATTTCAAACAGCAGTAGAAGATCATGTGTTGGTAGTATCCCAGCAAGGAACTACATAAGCAATATACATCTAATATTTTGAGTTGTGTTTTTATTTGTTGTACTTAATAGTTTTATAGTCCCAACTCAATTTTAGAGTAATGAATGGAAATTTATAGTTTTCTTTCTAGAAACCTATTTTAAGTTTTGTTGTTATGATTGATCTTCCGTAGGTTAATGGCCTTCAACCGAAGGAGGGTTACCTATCTTGGACCTTTTAAAAGTGAGTTGTATTGTGAAAGAATATAGACCACAAACTGATGTACTTTATTGAGTAGGGTAGAGTTGATATTTAAAACTTGATCTTTCACCTTTCTCATAATCGTTGTCTTCACCACCAGGAGACAGGAAAGAAATCTAAAAGTGCTTAGAATACTAAAGGAAGATGCCCTTTTTATAACCCCCTCATCTGTTTATTTAACAGATACATATTGTGTGCCTACTATGTGCTAGGGACTGTGTGCTGTATCCTAAGTTTGAAGGATATTGTAAGGAACAAGTCATCCCTGCCTGTGCTCAAAGAGCTTAGTTCTATAGGGAGAAGCAGATAAATAAGATAATTTCAGATAGAGAAAAATTCAATCAGTAAAGATGGGGCAGGCATCTCTGAGGATATGAAAGTTGGTTTCACACAGGAATGAGGAATGGAGTTGGCCGTGCAGATCTACAGGAAGAGAAGTCCAGGCAGAGAGGTTAAGTCCATCTGAGATGGGACGGGTATATTAAATTCAAGCAAGGTAGAGTGTGATATTAAACAAGATGAGAGAGCCAGTCAGGGACCAGATGATGGGTAGTCTTCTAATTTGAGATAATGAGTTGAGATTTTATTCTAAATACAATGGGAAGCCATTGGAAATTTAAATTCTGATATATCATTTTAAAAGACTCTGGCTATTGTGTGGAGAAATGATTGTTTGGGGCAGTAATGTGATCAGGAGACCAGGAGGAGCCCATTGCAGAAGTCTGGGGCATATAATAGAGGCTTTTAAAAGGGACTAGGATTTGGAAAGAGCACAGAATCCGGATAGGCAATGGGATTTGCTTATGAATTGGAATTGAGGGTTGTAAAGGAAAGAGACAACAAGAATGGCTCCCAGGTTTCTTACTGAGCAACTGGTAGATAATGGTATCATTAAATGAAATGGGAAGATTGGAAGCACAGTTTTGTCAAGAGGCAGAGCCAGCAAGCAAAAGAAACAAAAGTGAACTAGGAGCTTGGAAATAGAGTAGTATAACAGAAACTAGAAATTTCAGAACCGATTGATCAACTGTGAATGCTGCTGAGAGGTTAAATAAGATGAGGGCAGAGAAGGGGCCTCGGATTTAGCAAAATACAAGTCTTTGGGGATGCTAATGAGCATCTTCAGTGGAGTGATAAGGGTGTTCCAGCTCTTCAATTGGACTGTGAGAAACTTCTTTAAATAGTCGCTGTCCTTAGTTTCTCCTTATACATTGAAGATTAAAAAAACAATAGTCCATCTTTTTTATATCTTCTGAATGGTAAGCAGCATAACTTGGGAAAATTTGAAATACAGCAGACCATAACTCCAGACGTTAATAACAGCAGACTTCTAAAGTGTCTCTTCCTATAGAATATTTTAAAACCTGTTTTTCACCCTTTCCGACACTGTATATTTATAAGCATTTAATTTAAAATTTTCTTTGTTGCCTATTAACTATGAAATTGTATGAAATCCATGGCTTTACCTAACATTTTAATATCCCTACAAAAGCTGTCAAACCTAGTGTTTATGAGGAATGGATTCGTTATATATTGTAAACAAAGCCCTTTCAGCTTATCGACTTTCATTATATCTGGGGATATCAAGACAGCTGAATGTTAATGTCACCAAAATCCTGAATTCTTGAAATGTTGGATTTATCTTCAAGGAACTAGTTCAAACATAAATAATGCTATAACAATTAAGCTTTGGTATTTTGAGTAACCTCAAATTGACAGTGGAACAATATGTCTTATCCTAAAATTATTGTGTTTTATCTGAAAGTATACATTTGCTTACATACGTGAATGCCCATGAAGCAATTAGAATAATTAAATTTACAGGTCATTATATCGCAGAATTATAGTAGTCATTTTCTGCCATTAAAATCAGGAAACAATTAACAAGGGAGATTGTGCTTCTGAAGACAAAATATGTGAACTCTCAGGCAGGTTTCCATCTCAAAGATGTATTTTGCAGCTTCCCAGGGGAGAGGAGTGTGGTGAGGTAGAAAGATCTGGGGAGTGGAGACCTGCATTCTTCGGCTGGCCATGAACTGAGACCTTGTCACTTAACTTCTCTGATATCCGATTTCCTTAGTTGAGTGATTCTTTTTAACCTCAGGTATTCAGAATTGAGAAAATCATAATCCTTGGCATATGTTTTTTCAGTTTATTTTCCATGTGTTTATTTAGGTATGTGGATATCTTAAAAAAATAATATGCATATGTCTATTTTTAATTTCCATAAATGATATAAATTTATTTGTTATTTGTTTTTATTATTTTTTTAACTTTTTTTAATAGATTTATTTTATTTATTTTTGGCTGCGTTGGTGTCTGTTGCTGCATGTGGGCTTTCTCTTGTTGTGGCGAGTGGGGGCTACTCTTCATTGCAGTGCGCGGGCTTCTCATTGCGGTGGCTTCTCTTGTTGCAGAGCATGGGCTCTAGGCACGTGGGCTTCAGTAGTTGTGGCTCGTGGGCTTCAGTAGTTGTGGCTCGCGGGCTCTAGAGCACAGGCTCAGTAGTTGTGGTGCACGGGCTTAGTTGCTCCGCGGCATGTGGGATCTTCCCAGACCAGGGCTCGAACCCTTGTCCCCTGCACTGGCAGGCAGATTCCTAACCACTGTACCACCAGGGAAGTCTCTTATTTGTTACTTTTAAATCTAGTTCACTACTCCTGTTTTATCTCTCCCATCTTGTACATATGGCACAATTTACCTTTTCATTTCTCTAGTGATAGATATCTGTGTTCTTTCCATATCCTTACTATAGTAAATACTTCTGTGATAAATATTTTGTACCTATCTCCTTATGGACTTGTGCAAAAATTACTCTGGGGTATGTAACTGGAAATACTGGTTGGGTCCTGGGGCATAATACTTAATTTTACTAAATACTACCAGACTCCACCATTTATGCTCCAACCAGTAGTGCATGAGGGTTTTGGTTTTCTCCTATCCTTGACAGCCCTTAATAATATCTGACTTTCTAAAGTGATATTTACTGTTAATTTTAACTTACATTTTTGTAATTACTAACCTTGAACATCTCTTCATACACTTATTAGCCATTCAGGTTTCCCTTTCTATGGACTACTCTTGTTTTTCTGTGTTTCTTTGTTTCGTTTTCTTTTTTGTTTTTTTATGGACTTCTCTTCACCTTCTGTTACTGGCTTCCTAATTTTTTAACTGATTTGTGGGAGTCATTGTATATTCTACATAGTAACTCCTTATCTGTCTTCTTTTAGATTTGCAAATATTCTCTGAAGTATTGTCTCTGGCTTCCTTCATTGAACAGAAATCTTTCATTTTGATGTTAAATCTATCCTTTTTTTCCTCCCTATTGCCCATACTTTTCTGGATCTTGTTTAAGAAGTCCTTTCTTACACCACAAAAACATTCTTTTATGTTTAACCCCTTTATATTCAGTCCTTTATTTGGAGTTTTTGTTTATGATTTGATGTAGGAATCAAGCTTTATTTTTTCTTTGTAATGAAAGTACTATCTACTAAATTAGTATTCTTTACTGATTAGTGATGTCACCTTTTTCAACTACCAAGTTTCTACATGTGCAAGGGATATATTTCTGGGCTCTCTAATCTGCTTAACTGTTCTACTTGTTCCTTTAGCAGTATTTTATTCACCTTGTGTTTTTTATTACTGAGCTGAGTGTTGTCTTAATAACAGGAGACTCTCCCCACCCAATTTTGAAAATCATTTTAGTATTCATGCACCTTCATTTTTCTATATGAATTTTGGAATCAGTTTGTCAAGTTCCCTTAAAGTCCTATAGAGTTTTAATTGGAATTGTATTGAATTTAGAGAATAATTTGTTTCTTTTTATGTCATCTTAGAGAGTTTTTAGTTTTTCTCTATAAACATCTTGAGCATTCTTTGTTATATTAATTTCTATATCTTTCTAGTTTATTTTCTCTTATTTCCTAAAACATTATTATTTGGTTATTTTTAGGACAAAACAGTGATATTGATATTTGCATACTGATTTTTTTTAATCTATCAGACTTGCTGAACCTTATTCTATTAATAGTTGATCTGTTGATTATCTGTGTTTTCTATGTTGATAATCATATTATCAAGAAAATAATTATACTTTTATCCATTTCCTTCCATCCCTATACCTCTTATTTCTTTGTCTTATCATCATTGCTCGGGGTCTCCAATAACACATGGAACAATAGTGATAACAGCCAGCATTCCTGTCTCAAAGAAAAAGTGCCTTGAGTTTCTCCATTAGGTATGAGGTTTATGGTCAGTTTAGGGGTAGGGGAGTTAGCAGTCAATAAATAAAGTTTCCTTCTATTTCTATTCTCCTGAGAGGTTGCGTGTGTGTGTGTGTGTTTTTGTTTTTGTTTTTGTTTTTAAATCACAAGTAGGTTTTGAGATTTATTAAGTGTCTCTGGACCTAATAAGATGAACATGTGATTTTTCTCTTTTTGTCCATTCATGTAGTGAATTACACTCATAGATTTTCTAATGTTAACTCATTGCTACATTCTAGCATAAACTCAAACTGATTATATATTCTTTTTCCATAAAGTGTTGGACTTACCAGCCAACATTTTATGTAGCAGTTTTCCATCATGTTTTTAGGTGAAATTGGCGTATAATTTTCTATTTTTGGATTATCCTTAATCAGTTATCAAGGTTATTTTATATCATAAAATGAATAGGCACCTTTCACTATATTTCTATTTTTTTAGAAAAATGCATATAATATGAGCATACTCTGTTCTTTGGAAAAGCTCAGTTGTAATGCTGTTTGGACAGACTTTTTAGAAACAGTAAGACTTTTAAATTATTATTTCAATTCCTTTAATCTTCATCCTTTCATATATGATTATTCATCTGTACAACTGTTCTGCTTCATCTTTTGCTATTTTAACATTATATTTGTTTTCAGAAATATGGGACTTCCCTGGTGGTCCAGTGGGTAGGACTCCGTGCTCCCAATGCAGGATGCCTGGGTTCAATCCCTGGTCAGGGATCTAGATCCCACATGCATGCCGCAACTAAGATGTCTGTGTGCCGCAACTAAGACCTGGAGCAGCCAAAATAAATAATAAATTTTAAAAATAAAAAAAAAAAGAAAGAAATATATTTTGTCTAGGTCTTCAAATTTTTTAGGATATTTATCCTTATATATAAGCATATTAAATATATATTATATATATATTATAAGCATATATTTATACTTATTCCCCACTTTTTGTTCTGTGTTTTGTTTGTCTATCTTATTAGTCTTTCCAGAGTACCAGTTTTTGGTTCATCTTTATTATTTTTGTTGACCTGTCATTGATTTTTGCCCCAATCTGTATTATTTCCTTTATTTTCATTTCTTTGAATATATATTTGTGACTTTTTTTCTAGCTTGAGATGAATCACTTTCCAACTTTGTTATAATTTGCTCAAAACTCTCGATTTAACATGTAAAGTTTTAGTTGACATTAATTTCCTTTTTAAGCCAAGAATTTTCAGCAGTGTGGGGTTTGTTTTTAGTTTCCAAACATATGAAATATTTTCATTTTAATACATGATATTTGATTTGTTATTGATTTTTCATTTTAATACATGCTGTTTAGAGAATATAGTCTGTATGGTATCAATTCTCAGGAACATACTGAAATTTGCTTTGTAGTTTGGCATAGACAATTTTTGTAATTGTTCCATTTATGCTTTAAAATATATATTCTGTAACATTCTCCAAACTATTTGGTCAAGATGTTACTTGTTCAAATCTTTTTTGTTCAGGTTTTTTTTTTCTTTTGCTGATGTATCAATTTAATAGAGGAATTTATTGAAATCTTCAGCTATAACTGTTGATTTATTTATTCTTCCTGTAATTCTGTCATTTGTTGCTTTATGTATTTTATGGCATAATTGTTAGCAGCATGTATGTTCAAGATTGTTATATCTTGTTGCTTTTGCCAGTAAACATGTTTCTCTTTGTCCCTTATGATTTTTTTTCCTTATGATCTGTTTTGTCTCATATTAAAATCGCTCCTTTAGCTTTTGCTGTTGTTGCTTATATTTGCCTGGTATACTTTCTACTTTCTCTCTTTCTTTTCTCTTCAACCTTTTCATATTCTTTTTTTTTTTCTTTTTGAGCACATGCATTTTGTGGACAACATATTGCTGGATTTTAATATTTTAAAATTCAATGAGAGGGTCTCTTTTGGTATTTATTTCACAAATTCAAAATCATTATAGTTATTATAGGGCTTACTTCCATCATCTAATTATTTTGGCATTTTTTTTCTTCAACAGTTCTGTTTTGAAATAATTTCAGATTTATAGAAGTGTTGCAAGGATAGTACAGGGAGTTTATATATATATATATATATATATATATATATATATATATATATATATATATATATTCCTCACCCAACTTCCTCTAATATTAACATCTTATTATGATGGAACATTTATCAGCTCCTAGAACTTATGTCAATATCCATGTGTTTTATGTCTTCTCATCAACAAAATAAAGTACCTCCAAATTTTCCACCACCTTCTTCTGGCCTATTTCTTTCACCCCAACCATCATGTTGGAATTCTTTAGAGTTTTCGTTTCAGAATGTTGTGAATATATTTGAACACACTGATCATTGCTTATTTAGAAAACAAGAAACAGTCTTTATTCATTTCTTGCTACGTGTATTCAAAAAGGATCTTTTAACTTATTTATTTATTTTTGGCTGCGTTGGGTCTTCATTGCTGCATGTGGGCTTTCTATAGTTGCAGCGAGTGGGCACTACTCTTCATTTTTGTTGCGGTGCGCAGGCTTCTCATTGCGGTGGCTTCTCTTGTTGCAGAGTACGGGCTCTAGGCCCGCAGGCTTCAGTCGTGGCACGTGGGCTCAGTAGTTGTGGCTTACGGGCTCTCGAGTGCAGGCTCAGTAATTGAGGCACACAGACTTAGTTGCTCTGCGGCATGTGGGATCTTCCCAGACCAGGGCTCGAACCTGTGTCCCCTGCATTGGCAGGCAAATTTTTATCTACTGTGCCACCAGGGAAGTCCCTATCTGCCTTTTTGACCTAATATTCCAGCTTACTAATTTGTTCTGTGGGTATATCCATACTATTATGCAGCCTACTCACTGAATGTTTTTATATCCATTATCTCTAGTTTTTAACTGCTTCTTCCAGATTTAGGATATTTGACATGAAATATTACGATATTTATAATGCTCATTTAAAATTCTTGTTGGTCTAATCCATTAATTCTGCTTACTCTGTTGTAAACTATTTACTTTTTGTTTCTTTTTTTGCTTTTTTATTTTAAGGCCATGCTTTTAGATATACACAAACTTAGAATGTTTATTTTCCTGGTAAATTAAATCTTTTATAATTATGATGTATCCTTCTTTGTCCATAGTAATACTTTTTATCTTAAAGTGTATACATGTACCTTCTCATATTAGTATTTGCCAAGTATATGGTTTTTCTGTTTTTGTAATGTCAAACTTTCACCTTTTTATGGTTTAGATGTGTCTTCTAAACAGCATATAACAGGTTTGGTTTTTTGTGGTTTTTTTAAATCAATCTGACAGTTTTATTTAATTGGAGCATTTAGTCCATTTATATTTAATGTAATTATTGATATATTTGCGTTGAAGTCTACCATTTTACTGTATACTTTTTGTCCCACTTGATCTATATTCCTTTTTCTGTCTTGCCTACTTTTGAACTTATTATTTCTCATTAGTATGTTTTTTTCCTTTTATTAACTTAAAAGTTGTATGCACTTTTACCTTTCTTTTAGTGATTACTCTAGAGATTACAACATGGATTCTTGGTTTATCAAATTATATTTTCAGACATTGCAATTAACTTTATATTCACCGTCCCCATTACTTATTTGCTATTGTTGTCATATATTGGATTGGCCAAAAATTTGTTTGGGTTTTTCTGTAAGATGTTATGAAAAACCCAAACAAACTTTTTGGCCAATCCAATATTTTAATAGTCAATCCCTCCTTCTCCTATATACATATATGTGTGTACATATATGGCCCCTTAGGACATTATTGTTGTCATTTTATATAGTCAGTATTTATTTTGATTTACCCACATATTTACAAATAGTCTTGCTCTTTATTCCTTCTTGCATCTCTAACCTTCCATCTGAGATAATTTTTCCTTTAACCTTAGAAGCACCCTTTGGCATTTTCTTTAGTATAGATCAGTTGGTGAAGAATTCTCCTGGTTTTTGTTTATCTGAAAAACTCTTCATTTCACCTTCTTTTTGGAGGATATTTACACTGGGAATAGAAATCTAAGTTTGCTGTTACTTGTTTTATGGGATTTTTTGTTCTCTGGTTTTGGGGTTTTTTGCCAAATTTTTTTGAAATTTTGAATATTTTATTTATTTTTTTATACACCAGGTTCTTATTAGTTATCCATTTTATACATAATAGTGTATATATGTCAATCCCAATCTCCCAATTCATCACACCACCACCACCGCCCCGCCTGCCACTTTCCCCCCTTGTTGTCCATACGTTTGTTCTCTACATCTGTGTCTCAATTTCTGCCCTGCAGACCAGTTCATCTGTACCATTTTTCTAGTTTGCACATATATGTGTTAATATATGATACTTGTTCTTCTCCTTCTGACTTATTTCACTCTGTATGACAGTCTCTAGATCCATCCACGTCTCTACAAATGACCCACTTTTGTTCCTTTTTGTGACTGAGTAATGTTCCACTGTATATATGTACCACATCTTCTTTATCCATTCGTCTGTCGATGAACATTTAGATTGCTTCCATGTCTTGGCTATTGTAAACAAGGCTGCAATGAACACTGGGGTGCACGTATCCTTCTGGACCATATTTTTCTGTGGGTATATGCCCAGGAGTGGGAATGCTGGGTCATATGGTAATTCTATTTTTAGTTTTTTAAGAAACCTCCTTACTGTTCTCCATAGTGGCCATATCAATTTACATTCCCACCCACAGTGCAAGAGGGTTCCCTTATCTCCACACCCTCTCCAGCATTTGATGTTTGTACATTTTCTGATGATGCCCATTCTAACTGGTGTGAGTTGAAACCTCAGTGTAGTTTTGATTTGAATTTCTCTAATAATTAGTGATGTTGAGCAGCTTTTCATATGCTTCTTGGCCATCTGTATGTCTTCTTTGGAGAAATGTCTATTTAGGTCTTCTGCCCGTTTTTGGATTGGGTTGTTTTTTTTTTTAATACTGACCTGCATGAGCTGTTTATATATTTTGGAGATTAATCCTTTGTCCATTGCTTCATTTGCAAATATTTTCTCCCATTCTGAGGGTTGTCTTTTTATCTTGTTTGTAGTTTCCTTTGTTGTGCAAAAGCTTTGAAGTTTCATTAGGTCCCATTTGTTTATTTTTGTTTTTATTTCCATTACTCTAGGAGGTGAATCAAAAAAGATCTTGCTGTGATTTATGTCAAACAGTTTTCTTCCTATGTTTTCCTCTAAGAGTTTTATAGTGTCCAGTCTTACATTTAGGTCTCTCATCCATTTTGAGTTTATTTTTGGGTATGGTGTTAAGGAGTGTTCTAATTTCATTCTTTTACATGTAGCTCTCCAGTTTTCCCAGCACCACTTATTGAAGAGACTGTCTTTCCTCCACTGTATATCTTTGCCTCCTTTGTCATAGATTAGTTGACCATGGGTGCGTGGGTTTATCTCTGGGCTTTCTATCCTGTTCCATTGATCTATATTTCTGTTTTTGTGCCAGGACCATATTGTCTTGATTACTGTAGCTTTGTATTATAGTCTGAAGCCAGGGAGTCTGATTCCTCCAGCTCCGTTTTTTTCCCTCAAGATCACTTTGGCTATTCGGGGTCTTTTGTGTCTCCATACAAATTTTAAGATTTTGGGGGCTAGTTCTGTAAAAAATGCCATTGGTAATTTGTTGGGGATCGCATTGAATCTGTAGATTGCTTTGGGTAGTATAGTCATTTTCACAATATTGATTCTTCCAGTCCAAGAATATGGTATATATCTTCACCTGTATCATCTTTAATTTCTTTCATAGGTGTCTTATAGTTTTCTGCATACAGGTCTTTTGTCTCCTTAGGTCGGTTTATTCCTAGGTATTTTATTCCTTTTGTTGCAGTGGTAAATGGGAGTGTTTCCTTAATTTCTCTTTCAGATTTTTCATCATTAGTGTATAGGAATGCAAGAGATTTCTGAGCATTCTGTGTCCTGCTACTTTACCAAATTCATTGATTAACTCTAGTAGTTTTCTAGTACAGTCTTTCGGATTCTCTATGTGTAGTATCATATCATCTGCCAGTGACAGTTTTACTTCTTCTTTTCCAATTTGTATTGCTTTTATTTCTTTTCCTTTTCTGATTGCCATGGCTAGGACTTCCAAAGCTCTGTTGAATAACAGTGGTGAGAGTGGACATCCTTGTCTTGTTCCTGATCTTAGAGGAAATGCTTTCAGTTTTTCACCATTGAGAACTATATTTGCTGTGGGTTTGTCGTATATGGCCTTTATTATATTGAGGTAGATTCCCTCTATGCCCACTTCTGGAGAGTTTTTATCATAAATGGGCATTGAATTTTCTCAAAGCTTTTTCTGCATCTTTTGAGATGAGCATATGGTTTTTCTTCTTCAATTTGTTAATATGGTATATCACATTGATTGACTTGCATATACTGAAGAATCCTTGCATCCCTGGGATAAATCCCACTTGATCGTGGTGTATGATCCTTTTAATGTGTTGTTGGATTCTGTTTGCTAGTATTTTGTTGAGGATTTTTGCATCATATTCATCAGTGATATTGGTCTGTAATTTTCTTTTTTTGTAGTATCTTTCTCTGGTTTTGATATCAGGGTGATGATGGCCTCATAGAATGAGTTTGGTAGTGTTCCTTCCTCTGCAATTTTTTGGAAGAGTTTAGAAGGATAGGTGTTAGCTCTTCTCTAAATGTTTGATAGAATTCACCTGTGAAGCCATCTGGTCCTGGACTTTTGTTTGTTGGAAGAGTTTTAATCACAGTTTCAATTTCATTACTTGTGATTTGTCTGTTCATATTTTCTATTTCTTCCTGGTTCAGTCTTGGAAGGTTATACCTTTCTAAGAATTTGTCCATTTCTACCAGGTGTCCATTTTATTGGCATAGAGTTGCTTGTAGTAGTCTCTGAGGATGCTTTGTATTTCTGTGGTGTCTGTTTTTACTTCTCCTTTTTCATTTGTAATTTTATTGATTTGAGTCCTCTCCCTCTTTTTCTTGATGAGTCTGGCTAATGGTTAATCAATTTTGTTTATCTTCTCAAAGAGCCAGCTTTTAGTTTTATTGATCTTTGCTATTTCTTTCTTTGTTTCTAATTCATTTATTTCCGCTCTGATCTTACTGATTTCTTTCCGTCTGCTAACTTTGGGTTTGGTTTGTTCTTCTTTCTCTTGTTCCTTTAGGTGTAAGTTTAGATTGTTTATTTGAGATTTTTCTTGTTTCTTGAAGTAGGCTAGTATCGCTAAAAACTTCCCTCTTAGAACTGCTTTTGCTGCATCCCATAGGTTTTGGATCATCACGTTTTCATTGTCATTTGTCTGTAGGCATTTTTGATTTCCTCTTTGATTTCTTCAGTGATCTGTTGGTTATTTAGTAACGTATTGCTTAGCCTCCATGTGTTTGTGTTTTTTACGTTTTTTTCCCTGTAATTTCTAATCTCATAATGTTGTGGTCAGAAAAGATGCTTGATATGATTTCAATTTTCGTAAATTTACTGAGGCTTGATTTGTGACCCAAGATGTGATCTATCCTGGAGAATGTTCCGTGTGCACTTGAGAAGAAAGTGTAATCTGCTGTTTTTGGTTGGAATGTCCTATAAATATCAGTTAAATTTGTCTGGTCTATTGTGTCATTTAAAGCTTGTGTTTCCTTATTAATTTTCTGTTTGTATGACCTGTCCATTGGTGTAAGTGAGGTGTTAAAGTCCCCCACTATTATTGTGTTACTGTCAATTTCCTTTTATAGCTGTTAGCAGTTGCCTTATGAATTGAGGTGCTCCTATGTTGGGTGCATATGTATTTATAATTGTTATATCTTTTTCTTGGATAGATCCCTTGGATAGATCATTATGTAGTGTCCCTCCTTGTCTCTTGTAACACTCTTTATTTTAAAGTCTATTTTATCTGATATGAGTATAGCTACTCCAGCTTTCTTTTGATTTCCATTTTCATGGAATATCTTTTTCTAATCCCTCACTTTCAGTCTGTATGTGTCCCTAGGTCTGAAGTGGGTCTCTTGTAAGCAGCATATATGTGTGTCTTGTTTTCGTATCCATTCAGCAAGCCTGTGTCTTTTTGTTGGAGCATTTAATCCATTCACATTTAAGGTAATTATCAATATGTATGTTCCTATTACCATTTTCTTAATTGTTTTGGGTTTGTTTTTGTAGGTCCTTTTCTTCTCTTGTGTTTCCCACTTAGTGAAGTTCCTTTAGCATTTGTTGTAGAGCTGGTTTTGTGGTGCTGAATTCTCTTAGCTTTGCTTTTCTGTAAAGCTTTTGATTTGTCCATCAAATGTGAATGAGATCCTTGCTGGATTGAGTAATCTCGGTTGAAGGTTTTTCCCTTTCATCACTTTAAGTATGGCATGCACTCCCTTCTGGCTTGTAGAGTTTCTGCTGAGAAATCAGCTGTTAATCTTATGGGAGTTCCCTTGTATGTTATTTGTCGTGTTTCCCTTGCTGCTTTCAATAATTTTTCTTTGTCTTTAATTTTTGCCAATTTGATTACTATGTGTCTCGGCATGTTTCTCCTTGGTTTTATCCTGTGTGGGACTCTCTGCACTTCCTGGACTTGGGTGGCTATTTCCTTTCCCATCTTAGGGAAGTTTTTGACTATAATCTCTTAAAATATTTTCTTGGGTCCTTTTTCTCGTCTTCTGGGACCCCTACAATGCGAATGTTGTTGTATTAATGTTGTCCCAGAGGTCTCTTAGGCTGTCTTCATTTCTTTTCATTCTTTTTTTTTTTTTTTTTTTTTTTTTTTGTGGTACGCGGGCCTCTCACTGTTGTGGCCTCTCCCCTTGCGGAGCACAGGCTCCGGACGCACAGGCTCAGTGGCCGTGGCTCACGGGCCCAGCCGCTCCGCGGCATGTGGGATCTTCCTGGACCGGGGCTCGAACCCGTGTCCCCTGCAGCAGCAGGCAGACTCTCAACCACTGCACCATCAGGGAAGCCCTCTTTTCATTTTTTTTGCTTTATTCTGTTCTGCAGTAGTGAATTCCCCATTCTGTCTTCGAGGTCACTTATCCGTTCTTCTTCCTCAGTTATTCTCCTCTTGGTTCCTTCTACCTTTTTTTTTCATTTCAGTTATTGTATTGTTCATCTCTGTTTGTTTGTTCTTTAATTCTTCTAGGTCTTTGTTAAACTTTTCTTGCATCTTCTTGATCTTTGCCTCCATTCTTTTTCCAAGGTCATGGATCATCTTCACTATCATTATTCTGAATTCTTTTTCTGGAAAGTTGCCTATCTCCACTTCATTTTGTTGCTTTTCTGGGGGTTTATCTTGTTCCTTCATCTGGTACATAGCCCCCTGCCTTTTCATTTTTTCTATCTTTCTGTGAATGTGGTTTTTGTTCCACAGGCTGCAGGATTGTAGTTCTTGCTTCTGCTGTCTGCCCTCTGGTGTATGAGGCTAGCTAAGAGCTGTTCTATGGTTTTTATTGTGTCTTTTTCCCCCAGTTTTATTGAGATAAATTGACACATAACATTGCATTCATTTAGAGTGAACAACATAATTATTTGACATGTTTATTGCAACATCAAAATGATTACCACAATGAGTTTAGTTAACATCCATAACCTCACATAGTTATAATTTTTTTCTTCTGCTAAGCACTTTTAAGATCTACTTTCTTAGTAACTTTCTAATATACAATACAGTATTAACTACACCATGCTGTACTTACATCCCCAGAACTTAGTCAGCTTGTAACTGGAAGTTTGTAGCTTTTGAGTACCTTCACCCATTTTTTTTTCTGTTGAGGAGTCAGCTGTCAATCTAATTGTTTTACCTCCAAAGATTATTAGTCATTTTTTTCTTTGGCTGCTTTTACAATGTTCTGTTTGTCTTTGATTTTATACAGTTTTACTATGTTTCTAGATGTGGACTTATAAAAATTTATCCTGCTTGGCATTTGTTGGGTCTCTTGAACATGTAGATTCACATCTTTTACCAATTTTAGCAGAATATCAGCCCTTGTCTCCTCAAGTGTTTCTTCTGCCCTGTTTTCTTTTTCTTTTCCTCTGAGGCTTCAAATAAACATGTTAGACTATCTCATTTATATCTCCCATCCTAATTTTAATGTTTTCTCCTTCCCCCCTTCTTTTTTTGCCTTTTGAATGTTCTTTTACCCATTCTCCAAGGGTTTTGTTCTTTCTTCAACTGTATGTAATTTGCTATTAAACCTATTGTAGTGCATTGAATAGTATCCTCCTAAAATTCATGTACACATAGACTGCAAAATGTGATTTTTTTTTTAAAGCAGGGTGTTTGCAGATGTAAATTGTTTAAGATCTCAACATGAAAACATCCTAGATTTAGGATAGGCCCTAAATTCAATAACTTGGGTCTTTATAAGAGAAAGGAGAGGAACATTTGGACACAGAGACATGTAAAGAAGAAGGCAATGTAAAGACAGAGGAAGACATTGGAATTATGCTGCCATACACCAAGGAATGCCAGTAGCTACCAGAAGCTAGGAGAAAGGCAAGGAGGAATTTTCACCTAAAGCCTTTGGAGAAAGTGTGGCCCTGACAATACCTTGATTTGGGACTTCTGGCTCCAGAACTGTGAGAGAATAAATTTCTGTTGTTGTAAACCACCAAGTTTGTGATAATTTGTAATGGCAGTCCTAAGAAATTAATACACTCATTAATTGTTATTCTCCAATCCTGTGAGCTAGTTCATCAGCTGATCAATACATAACCTTATTTTATGTTTCTGTTTAAGGACACCTTATTTAAGACATTATTGATATATTAACACTGAATTCAGCCAAAAACACTAACTCATGCCTGAGCAAAGTTTATCTAACATATTTTCTCCACAAGTCTCATTAGAGCCTTCTTGCACTTTGGAACACTGGACAGTCCTTGAGCATCGTGCTTGGATGCCATTTTAAACAGTGAAATCATCAACAAAAAGCACAAAAATATGAAAAACATGGCTCTAAACAGACCTTGAAGAGGACACTTATTTTCAGTATGAGAACTAAAACAAGAAGACAGAGTGTCACCTCCTTTAACCTCAGCTGGGAATGTCCACCCTGTTGACTCAATTTTTCATCACTTTGCACAACATGCATGTCCACAAATGACCATGAAAGCATTGGGAGTATTGATTTTCAAGTTACAAATAAATTTTAGCAAGTAGGTAAATTCGCAGATTTGAACTGCCAATAAATGAGAATCAACTGTAGAGCTAAATCCAGGAATACTTTAATCTTCAATTAAGGAAATTAAGGTGATGAGAGATTTTGTATAACTTTAAATATAAAGCTATAGTACCTGTATAGGGCAGCAGTCCCCAACCTTTTTGGCAGCAGGGACTGGTTTCGTGGAAGACAATTTTTCCACGGATGGCTGGGGGAGGTGGATAGCTCAGGCGATAATGTGAACAGTGGTTCAGGTGGTAATGTGAGCAATGGAGAGTGGCAGATGAAGCTTCACTCAGTTGCCCACCGCTCACCTGCTGTGCGGCCGGGTTCCTAACAGGCTGCAGACCGGTACTGCTCCACAGCCCAGGGGTTGGGGACACCCTGGTATAAGGTACTCGGTACAGAGTTTGAATACTAGTCATTGCAGAGGATGGCCTAACATTCTCAGTAAATTAGCTAGACTTAACTGTGGTCCCTCACAGCCAGCTAGTCCCAGCTGCCTAAAGCTCCCATTGTAATGCATCTTCCACATTATGCTGTCCACACCCAAGTAAAAGGACATCTCATTCTTCCTCTACTTGTGTCTCTCCCTTCCTTGATAGGTTATTCCCTTACCCCACCCTCCTTTTCTTTAGCACCAGCTTTCCCTTGTGTCCTGACTCCAGTGACACAGGCTTGGGTTCTGCCATCCCCACTGCCATTATTGCTTATCTGCTTATAGTACGGTGGGAGTTGGGGGAAGCTGAGTAGATAACCCGGCTTGGAACACCTATTTTCAGAATAGTAAAAAATTGAAACTAATCCAAACAGTTCAATCACCTTAGCATGAGTCTTCTCTCTTGGTTTTTCTCCAGATACATGTTGATAATGTATGTTTTGTACTTGTGCAAGGGACAGAATCCAGCTAGTTTCCTCTTTCCTGTGACTTTGAATCAGTATGTTTAAGGGTTTGATTTTTATAGTGTTACTATCTGGGAAATCAGGCACAGCGGAATAGATTATAAGATGGTTTCGAGGGAATTCCCTGGTGGTCCAGTGGTTGAGACTCTGCACTTTCACTGCCAAAGGCGTGGGTTTGATCCCTGGTTAGGGAACTAAGATCCCACAATCAATCAATCAGTTAATCAATCAAAAAAATGGTTTTGGAAAATGCAGAAAGGTTCATTTGAGAGCTACAGGTCCACAGTGACAGAATACATATTTTTGCTATTTTCTTTTGAATTTCCTTTACAGAAACTCTAGTCCTCATTCAGCCCAAAGACTCTGTCCTGTAACATAAAAGCAGGGAGTTCATTTTGGCCACGTGGTCTTTCAGTTAAGCTCAACAAAATGAAGCTTCTTCCTCCATAAATTCCTCTCACACTATCCTTATATAGGCTCACTCACTATCCATAGAGCAATTAAAAATTATTACCATGTGAGTAGAAGAGCTACAAATTTCTGCATCATTTTATTTTGTATATTTACTGAAGACACCTGCAGAGAAGATTATGATCTATCTGCCTGCCATAGAAGGCCTCTGTCAAAAAATTGGCATTTTGTCATGCCTTCACTAAGACTCCCCCATTTTGGAAGCTTTTTCCTTAAGCTCTGAACACTTATTCTTATCTTAATTAGGGCTTGTCTGCCGTACAATTCAGGGGCTTTTAGGAGGGCTATTTGTGACTGTATTCTCTAGGTTAGGTTACATATTGCTATACCCCCATATCAAGAGACTTCTTACCAGAAAATTTTAAATTTTCATTAGTTAAATGTCCATCTTTGTACACAAATGCAGGGAAAGTTGGTTCTAAGAAGTTATTTGAGGGGAGGAAGAGGAGTGGACTGGGAATTGGGGGTTGGTAGATGGTGCAAACTATTATGTTTAGAATGGATAAACTACAAGGTCCTGTTGTATAGCACAGGGAACTATATCCAATCTACTGGGATAAACCATACTGGAAAAGAATATTTTAAAAAGCATGTCTCTATATGTATAACTGAGTCACTTTGCTGTGCAGCAGAGATTGGCACAATGTTGTAAATCAACTATGCTTCAATAAAAAATATTTTGATATAAGTATTCTAAAAAATAGTTATTTGGCTTTTCTGTCATAATACCTAAGAGATCAGGTGAGGGTGCAGGATAAAAAGCAAAGTACCTAGCCAGTACAGGGACAGGGGACCCATTCCCCTTATGGTACAGTTACAGCCCTTAGAATCATTATTCTGACTCAAGGAAGGAAAAGTGTTGAGCAGAATTGGGTGAGGCAGCAAACTTGACGGACGACTAGGGAGGACAACCAGGTGGTGATCCCTGTCAACAAGAAGTGTGGCTGGCACCTATGAGTCAGAAGAATTTCTTCTGGATTTAGCCCCATTGTGTTCCCTCATTTTAGTGAAAATGCTGCAGCTCAGCCGCCAACGTTTACCTGGGAGTAACCCTGGGAGTGCTTGGTGGTAATTCTCAATGGGAACTTGTTTTCAACATGAATTAGGCTGTAAGTAACTGCCATGAAATTATCATAATTATGTGTGTGCATATACACACATTTGTTTTATTTATCTTTATGTTTGTCTTTTATCTTGAGAGACAAACAATTTCAGATGACAATATTTTCTCCCTTCTCCCGAAATTATAACTGGGGCATAAAGACCTACTTTTAATCTGGAGGTGTAAAGTTTTTTTCTGTATGCATTTTCATATGTCTTAGAAAATCATTCTGCAAATACTGCATGCTCATTGTTTAAAAATTAAGCTCAGGAGTACACGGGTATATAATGAAAAGTAAAAGAATCCTGACTTTAGATAAATCACTATCAACAAATTATTGTCTGCCCTTCCAGAAATTATCTGTACATATAAAGGCATATAATTTTTGCATAAATGGGATCCAATTAAATGTTCTTCTGCTTCCTTTTTTAGCAATGTGTATATTTTAAGCTGATATTAAAAAGGCACAGCAAGACACTTTCCACCCTGCTATAGTACATGTCACAACAATATATTATTCTCTTTTGTTCTTGACTATAACATAAAGTGCCTGTAAAGTGACCTTTTGTTTTGATATGTATGGCAGGAACACAAGAGTTTTACAATAAACAATATCTCACAATAATGACTCATTATTTGGAGAAAAAAATAATCCAGCAAATATCTTGGGAAATGTCATCATGCATCTGGTGGTCAGCAAACTTGGAGTGGGATTCCTGTCCAGTTCTACTGCATTCCGTATTCGGTCTCACAAAGAATGGGATTGTGCAAAAACTCATTTTACTAGTGGGATGTTTGATGAAAATTTTTTTTACTAAGATACTTCTACCATTCTCAAGACCTATAAGCTAGTTAGATTTTTTTTTTAAATAAGCTCTACAGAAAGCTTAATTCTTATTATTTTTAACACTGCAGATGTTTTCTTCTGGATTTTAAAAAAGCAAACTTCCACCAGTTAATTATTTTAATACCTACTATGTGCCAAGTTATGCCAGATATTTGTGTACATTTTTTCACTTAATCCTCACAGCAACTGTTCTTTTCCAGGTTCCTTTCAGTTAATGAAACAGAGGCACATGAAGGCTAAATAAAATGTTCAAGGTCTCACTGCTAAGTGGGGATGCTGAGATTTAAAACCAGGTCAGTCTGGCTGGTTTTGTGCTACCTAATGTGAACTCTTAAGCAAGACCTGTCCCTTCTCTTCCTACCTGTTGCCCTTGTACTACTGGTGCACCCCAGTCAGCATATCTGTGGTGCTAGCTTAAACAGGGTATTGCCTCTTTTGCCTTTTATTTGGTTCCTTTGACTTTCCCTTTTAGAAAGCCCTGTCCTCACTCAGCCCAGACCACTTTAATAGAAGAGGGACCAGCAGATACTGCCCATTAAAGTGAAAGCAGGGAGTTCACACTGGCCAGGTAGCCTCTTTGTGAAACCTGAAAAAGACAGTCCTTCAAGTCTGTGTGCCACTTATGCCTATTTATGACACACTGGTTTTCAGTTTGACATACATCCATGGAGTCGTGGAAAATGTGTGTAACTTGGTTCCTAGAATAGGTTGAAGAGAAAATCATCACATATGGTCATGAATCCTCTCCTGGGCTTTAGGAATTTTGACCCCACCCTGTTAACTGTCACAATCTTGACTTTCCTTCCACCTACCCTATATATATATATATATATATATATATATATATATATATATATATATATATATATATATAACACACACACACATGTAAAACTTTCTAAGAGACACCCTTTTAATTTGTACATGTACATGTACACCCAACTCCCTATCCCACTTCCCTGCTTCATTTTTCCACTGCCACCATCTAACAGACTATTTTACTTATTTTTGCTTTTTGTCATGTCTTCCTAAAAGTGTAAACTCTCTGAGTGCAAGAATTTTGTCTACTTTGTTCATCACTATATCACCAGTAACTAGAACAGTGCCTGACACATAGTAAGAGCTCAACACAAAAATAATTTCCAGAGCCTCTGCCTCCTTTTCCTGTCTAATTTTCTAGTTCATTATCCCAACCCACACTACTGTCACCACAATCTGTTGAGTCCTCAGTTGTTCTCTGTTTCATATGTGTTTAGTTTTATCTTCCCAGCCAAGTTGTACATTTCTTGAGGGCAAAGACAACATAGGCAATGAGAATACCAAAATAATACAAACACAAAGAAAAGCCTTTATCCGGACAGCATAACTTGATGCAAAGGACAAGTGTCACCTTATGCTTCAGCTTGCTGGATGTTTGATCCACATTGAGAAAGGTATTGTGTGGTGTGCAGTGGTTTATTTGGTTCTGGGGCTGACAGATGGTTTCAGGTCTGCTTAAATTAAGCCTGTAGTGCAATAGAAGGGGTCTTAACATTATCTAATTGAACTGTTAACTTGAAAATGACAAAACTAAGGTCCAGAGAAGCAATGACCTATCTAAGAGCAGGTCAGTGGCAGAGTAGGATCAAATGACAGGTCTCCTGCTTTGCAGCCCCGTGCCAGGCCTTTCTAGAGAGGTCCTAACAGTGCCCTGTCCTCATCTCCACTCACGATTCCTTTGAAACAAATCTGACCCAAATCTGGATTTCTCTTCCCAGGGCTGTCTGGATTCAGAGGAGAGCCAGGTCCAGACCTGCCCCGCTGGAGCCAGGCCAGATCTGGGCAGTTGAGGTGGGAGATCTGAGTGGTTGCACTGCTTGGGCAGATCTGGCTAGCTAAGTAGTCACTGGATCATTCTGCATTTCAGTTTTGAGAAGTCAACAACACGAACTCTTCTCACAAGTAGCAAACAGGAAATGCTAGGTCGTAAGCATAACACTAGAGGTCCCAAGAATCTTTGTTAGGTTGGTTAAATATAGACTGTTCTCTTGAGAGATAGGGCTAAGGTAGACCCTGACCCACTCTCTGACAGCTCTGTGTCAGGGTGTGATCCGCAGAAGGAAGCATTAGTTCAGGGAATACAAAGGGGGCCTGTGTGGTAGCTGAAAGTAGAAGGTGACATTATCCCTGAGGAAAGTCTGGATGGACTCTCTTTAGAGCCAAACTGAAAGGGCGTTGCCAGGGCTGAAAGAGCCTTCGAAAGAGAAGGTAGCCGATGCTTTTGCAGTCTCCTCTCGACTTCCTGCTGTTCATCATGCTGAGAGATGCAGTGTCCTACAACTTCAGCAATATTTTTTCCAGCACACTTGAGGTGTGCCTTGAAGTACAAAATCAAACCCAAGCAACAACAACAAAAAATTCAAAATGTTTTCATCTGTTTCTTTCTGAGGATCAGCAAGATTGTGTATTCCACTGAAGAGTTTCAACTGATTCTTCTGATCTTTTGCTAAGGTTTAACTAAGTATTCATAGGTAACTGCTGAATTATCCATGTCTAAACAGAATTGTTTTCATATGAAAATTGAAGAGTAATCATTTAAAAACATATCTTAAAATGGGGTACACCAACTCTACTGAAGGATAGTTCAATGGATAAGAATATTTCTCTAGTGGATTAAAAAAACAAAACTAGAAGTGATCTTAGAGATTATTTAATTTAACACCCTTATTTTATTTTATTATTTATTTATATTTATTTATTTTTGGCTGTGTTGGGTCTTTGCTGCTGCGCACGGGATTTCTCTAGTTGTGGCAAGCGGGGGCTACTCTACATTGCGGTGCGCAGGCTTCTCATTGCAGTGGCTTCTCTTGTTGTGGAGCACGGGCTCTAGGCACACGGGTTTCAGTAGTTGCGGCACATGGGCTCAGTAGTCGTGGCTTGTGGGCTCTAGAGCGCAGGCTCAGTAGTTGTGGTGCACGGGCTTAGTTGCTCCACGGCATGTGGGATCTTCCTGGACCAGGGCTCGAACCCATGTCCCCTGCATTGGCAGGCGGATTCTTAACCACTGCGCCACCAGGGAAGTCCCCCCCACACTTATTTTAAAAATGCTTTTTTTTTTTATAGGAAGATTCAGCCTAAACTATTTTTTCAAAAGTATATTAGCATTGATTGGTAAAACTCTAAAGCATGCTCTTCACAACTTAAAGATAGATGAAGGTCTTATTTTAAAGCCATGATATAGCTTGACTATTTAAAATTAAACTTGTACTACTGGAAAATTGCATTTCTTTAATTATTCTGACAAACCAAACTAGTGTTTATAAAGTTAGAAGAAAATTCAGCAAAATAGGTGAAAGGTGTTAAGAGGCACAAATTTCCAGCTATAAAATGGGCTGTAATACACAGCATAAGAAATATAGTCAGTAATACTGTAATAACTTTATGGTGACAGATGATTACTGCACTTATGATGATCATTTCATAATATACTTAAATGTTGAATCACTATGTTGAACACCTGAAACTAACATAATATTGTAAGTCAATTATACTTCAATTTTTTAAAAAAGTGATAAGCAAGTCACCTCTAATTCATGAGATTAATCTGATTATTCAGGAAATATTTTCATACAGTATGGCATATGTCACTGTTTAAATTGTCTTATTAGAAAGAAAAAGTGTGTTTTAAATATTAAGAAACATATATCTATGCATACATATAACTGTTTTATGTATCATTTAAAAATAAAAGTGAAATATTTCTAATGGGTCCACATGAGAAATTTTAAGGATGGATTCAATAATTTTATCATCATCATCCTCTTTTTGATTATTCATGAACTGGAAAGTAAGCATGATTCCTGCTTTTATAGTTCTTAAATGTTTTATTTCAAGGGCAGGAAGAAAAACTTGGGAGATGTATCTAATGCACTGGATCCCAGAATAAATATTTCAATATCCTCATATAGTGAGCTAATTAATGAAAGTAATAAAGGGAAATCTAGCAGGAATTAACATAAAAGCTTATATTCGAGTTAAAAAAAGGTTGCATCACTTGGAATTTTTAGCTTAGACAAGAGAAAGCATAATGAGGATGAAATAGCTATTTTCATATACTTAATCCATTCAGAGAAAGAAGAATTGACCTTGCTCTAAAAGTTAGAACTAGGAGACCAGTGAGAGGTAAATATTGGACCATAATGAGAAATAAATTATTTCAATTACAATTGAAGGCTGAAGAATGGCTGCCTCCAAATATTTTTGAGTAAGTTAACCCCTGAATGTGGTCTAAGGTGTATTGCTACATAAGAGTAAAATTGTGGCGATATAACAAATTATTGATAAAATCAAAGTATGTAGTTAATCTGATAAAAGTCTTTTTAACAAAAAACAGCAAACATTTGTAATTTTTTTAACTTTTTAAACATTTAATGCTGAAAAAATTTTGACTTTTATTTATCCACATTGCTTTGAACTTTAGGCTGTATGTGGATTATTAAAGAAAAACCTACCTATAGGGAATGCCTGCTGGACTGAAAAAGAGTATTTGTTTCACTCAAAGCCATATTCAGTTTTAGCCCATGTAAGAAACCTATCAACCCAAAGCATCACATGACACAGTTTAAAATACTTTGCACTAGGGATGATACATTTACTATTGGAAAAATCTAACCATATGCATTACCTGTCTGAATTCTTTGAAAGCAATGCTTATCGGGAGTTCCCTGGCGGTCCAGTGGTTAGGACTCCGAGCTTCCACTGCAGGGGACACGGGTTCGATCTCTGGTTGGGGAACTAAGATCCCACATGCCACTCAGCACGGCCAAAAAAAAAAAATTAAATAAATAAACAAAACACACACACACGCACACATAAATAAATAAATAAATAAATAAAAGCAATGCTTTTCCCCTGACCATACAAGAAAGAAAAGTAATACAGTTTCACTAATACATACATACATACATACATACTTAAAGAAATACATATATGAATAAATATAATTTAAAAATACAAAGAAGTGAAATTCTGAAATCCTTCCATCTAGGGCATTCAGATACTTGTATATTTATTTATTTATTTATTTACTTATTTATTTATTGCAGTACGCGGGCCTCTCACTGTTGTGGCCTCTCCCGTTGTGGAGCACAGGCTCTGGACGCACAGGCTCAGTGGCCATGGCTCACAGACCCAGCCGCTCCGCGGCATGTGGGATCCTCCTGGACCGGGGCACAAACAAGTGTCCCCTGAATCGGCAGGCGGACTCTCAACCACTGCGCCACCAAGGAAGCCCCTGTATATTTATTTTTTTAATTTATTTATTTTCATACTTACATATTCATTTTTTAAATTTATTTATTTTCTTTATTTTTTTGACTGCGTCGGGTCTTAGTTGCAGCATTCAGGATCTTTTGTCGTGGCCCACGGGCTTCTCTCCAGATGTGGCCCGCGAGCTTTTCTCTAGTTGAGGTGTGCAGGTTTTCTCTCTCTAGCTGTGGTGCGCAGGCTCCAGAGGGTGTGGGCTCTGTAGTTTACTGCACGAAGGCTCTCTGGTTGAGGCGCACGAGCTCAGTAGCTGTGGCAGGCGGGCTAACTTGTCCCGCGGCATGTGGGATCTTAGTTCCCCTACCAGAGATTCAACCTGCGCCCCCTGCATTGGAAGGCGGATTCTTTACCACTGGACCACCAGGGAAGTCCCTATATTTGTATATTCAAAACAAGCAAGTAAAATAGAAATTCTGTAGTATATTTAACTGCTCTCTTTTTCATCTGTTATATTGTTATATATATAAAATGATTATATATAATGAGATATACTATGGCTAGGTCTTTGACATTTTGTAAAAAGAATTCTCTCCTGTGTCTTAGTTCTTTATCCTGTGGTATTAGGGTATTCCTGACTTTATTCCCATGTACCACCACTTTAAATTTTAAAATTTGCAGGCATGTGTCCAATCTACATGAATATGCAGTGTTTTAAATTATAGGCTGAGGATTTAGCAAATTCCTTAAATTGGAATTTAAGAAAATCTTCAGCATTTCTTAAGTCATATCCTATTCAGTGTCCTATTTTCAGTCTTTTTTTTCCAGAGAGAAAAATTCCCCAGAGTTATGCAGCATTCCAGAGCATCATCCTTTTTATTTAATTATTTTGGAGGATGAAAAGCTTTTTCATAGCACCCTCACAAAATCCATTATACCAAAGCACCACGCAGCCACACAGAGCATTGAGCCCAACACAGTGCCCGCGACTGTGGCTCTCCTCCTCAGCTTCTTGTCTCTTCATCCTCCAGGCCTGCCGCTTTGTATATGTGCTCTCTTCTGAACGCAGCTTTAACACTAACATCCCCGCTACCCACACACATCTCCCTGAACCTGTCTCAGTGTGTTGGGGAGTTGTTCCTTCAGCACCAGTACCCACCCATAGAAGACAGAATATAAAGTCTTCCTCAATCCCACATGAACTGCGTCAGTCGTGAGATGGTAAGAGGGGCCACGTTAGCAAATAACTGCCAACTATTCTGAAGCCAAAGCCATTCGTTCTGGTAAGGTCTTCTAGAAATATAGCTGACTTAAATTATTTTTTTGATTTGGAGTAGAGTTGATTTACAATGTTGTGTTAGTTTCTGCTGTACAGCAAAGTGAATCAGTTATGCATATACATATATCCACTCCTTTTTAGATTCTATTCCCATATAGACCATTACGGAGTACTGAGAAGAGTTCCCTGTGCTATACAGTAGGTCCTTCTTAGTTATCTATTTTATATATAGTAGTGTGTATATGTCAATCCCAAACTCCCAGTTTATCCCTCCCCCCTCCCCCCTGGTAACCGTAATTTTATTTTCTACATCTGTGACTCTATTTTTGTTTTGTAAATAAGTTCACTTGTGCCCTTTTTTTAGATTCCACATATAAGCGATATCATATGATATTTGTCTTTCTCTGATAACTGACTTAAACTTAATAACTACATTCAACAGTGATTTTACTCAGATACCTACCCAGGTATACCTTTGACAAACAACTTAATCCAGAAGGTATCGCTCAAACTTAGATTCTCTGTGAGTGTTTATTTGTCTTTATGTTTGTGAGAGTTGTTTTTATGTTTGCTTTTGTGATTTTAGTGAAACCTTTAAAAATGTTCTCACCGGTGTTACTTCAGCTGTGCCGCCCTGACATAGAATGTTAGGGCTTAGATTATCGATTTGTCCCAGTGTTGACCGAGTGTGATCCCTGCTGTCACTTTCTCACATCTGTCTGAAGTGTCACCCTCCTGGGCAGGTCTGAGTGGCTGTGTTTCACCTGAAGAAAAGACCAGTTTCTTTCTCACAGATTCTGTGAATCATGTTACTGACCAGGTCTCTTCCTTGCCAGAAAGACCAAATCCATGTGTGGGGCCAACCTCTAGCAAGTATGTTGGACTTCAGGCATGTGCACCCATCTCATGACGGGCCTTATTTTTTTCACTATGTCTCTGTTACAACTCTGTCATGAGCTTTTTATATATTTTTGTGAGCCACCTAAAATTCTCTCTGGAGGTGTAAGTCGATAACTAATTTTAAATCAATTTATCATTCCATACTGCATAGAAAGAGTTCTAACTGAACTCATTTTAAAGAAACATTCTTATTCAGGGACATTTATTTAAAAGTTATGGTGCTCCAGGAAGAGAGATGTTGAAGATGCCACCCAAACTGGTCAAACCAGGGTAAGTTAAATTGTTCAGAGCTCTTTATATGTTTTGAACCCAAACTCCAGATGAATTGTACTTTGAAGAAGGTGATATAATCTACATTACTGACATGAGTGGTACCAGTTGGTGGAAAGGCACCTCCAGAGGCAGGATGGGACTAATCCCAAGCAACTATGTGGCTGAGCAGGCAGAATCCATTGACAATCCATTGCATGAAGCTGCAAAATGAGGCAACTTGAGCTGGTTGAGATAGTGTTTGGACAACCGAGTCAGTGTTAATGGCTTGGACAAAGCTGGAAGCACTGCCTGTACTGGGCTTGTCACGGGGGTCACAAAGATACAGTGGAAATGATATTTACTCAACCAAACATTGAACTGAACCAACAGAACAAGTTGGGAGCCACAGCTTTGCATGCTGCTGCCTGGAAAGGTTATGCAGATATTGTCCAGTTGCTTCTGGCAAAAGTTGCTAGAACAGACTTAAGAAACAATGAGAAGAAGCTGGCCCTGGACATGGCTACTAATGCTGCCTGTGCATCTCTCCTGAAAAAGAAACAGGGAACAGATGCAGTCCGAACATTAAGCAATGCCGAGGACTATCTTGATGATGAAGAATCAGATTAATTCCTTTCTGGAGCTTTGAGATCTAAAACTTCTGTTGCTTTTGCCATTTCAAAACCTTGTCTTTGCCAGAAGAGTGTTGGTAACTGTAAAAAAAATAAAAATAAAAAAATAAAAAAGTCTATATGAACGTGGCAGTATTGCACTGTTTGAATAAAACATGTAAATGAATAGTTCTCACCTTCAGTTTGCCAATAAGTGACTGGATATTTTGCTGTATAAAGTACATTTTTGTTCACCAGAGTAGAACAAGAAGAGATTATTTCTATTTATCAAGCTTACAGGAATTTTAAGACTTTTTTCTTTAAAAAAAAATCGGGATTTTCTTTTTTTTTTTAAAGTTCTTTACCTCAAGGATTGAGATATTTTGAATGGATTTTTCAAGGGGGGAAGGCTTATTATCATAATAAACCAAAAGACTTAATAGAAAATCGTCAGCTATTCTGACAAAAATAAACATTTTAAGAGACTTTATTTCCTTTGTTTTGTGGTATCACTCTTTGCTGGTTAATAAAGCTTTTTATATTTATATTTAGGTAAAGACTGATTTGATTTTTTAAATAACATTTTGTATTATTAGCACAGAAGAATCATAGTAGCCAAATTTTCTTTCTTTCTTTTTTTTTTTTTTTTCCTGGATACAGTGTACTTTATTGATGGTACATGACAAGGTAGGGCTCCCTAAGCCCCTCCATTTCTTTAGGGGGTCTGGGATGGAAACCATGTGGAGGTGGGGAGATTCTCAGTGTCTTGGGGGATCGAGTTGGCCTAGTAGCCAAATTTCTGTTCAGCCTTCTATATCTGCTTTGATTAAAGTGAAGACAAAAATCATTGAGGAGATACATTTCTAATAAAATATATAAACTTTAATAATGTAAATAAATAAAAGTTAGGTAGAGTGCTGCTTTCTGGGAGCTGACAGAATTTAAAAGTTCATCACCAGTGTTCTCCCTCTGCTACCCCTTCCCTGCTTTTTGTAGAAAGAGGATTGAAAAGACAATTGGAAAGAAAGGAGAATATTAGACATACACACCTAAGTTCATTTTAAAATAAAGAGAATGTTAAAAGGAAAAAGAGAACACTGGACATACAAAGTCAAATTCATTTGTTTATTTATAAATATGTCATGTATATTTAAAAGAATATACACATTGTTTTATTGAACTAGGACTCTATTATTCTGGGTCAATAACTAGAATTCTTACTCAAGTTTATAAGAACTAGAGGCTAAACTGACTTGATATGATATCTAGTAAATACATTAAAAATATGAAATTATCTTAAATGCACTGAGGAAAGTAGGTTATGTCCTATGTACAATTTAATCTCAAATAAATTTCTTCCTTAATTGTCTGGAATTTTTAGAATATTATTTTGTCTGGTGGGTGGTTTAAGAGCTTAGATTTGGTTTTGGTTAGGAGGTGACTGAGATGTTTAGTGGGGGAAGGGGAAAGAGTAATTGATCATTGCTACTTGGTGGTAGAATCAAAGAACCGTAAAGAGTTTGTAAAAATCAGACATGTTTGTTATAGTAAAGGAATGCGTTTGTAAGATAATTTGTTACCAAAATTATCACTGAAGAGAATGTCTTATAACCAGATCAACAAAACAGTATTACTGAACATTATCTATAATATTATTTAGAGTGTATAACATATATTTCTATGCACACCAATGTATCCTTACTTATATTGATAAACAGGCTGCAAGTTAAAGAAAAGGGGTGATAGTTTGGTAGAGAATAAAAACTCAAGGCAAGGGCTTCCCTGGTGGTAGAGTGGTTAAGAATCCGCCTGCCAATGCAGGGGACATGGATTCGAGCCCTGATCCGGGAAGATCCCACATGTCACGGAGCAACTAAGCCCGTGCACAACAACTACTGAGCCTGCGTGCGCCTAGAGCCCGTGCTCTGCAACAAGAGAAGCCACCGGAATGAGAAGCCCGTGCACCGCAATGAAGAGTAGCCCCCACTTGCGACTAGAGAAAGTCCGTGTGCATCAACAAAGACCCAACACAGCCAAAAATAAATAAATTAAATAAATAAATTTATTGAAAACAAAAGAACTCAAGGTGAATCTCAATCTGTCTCCACTGCAGCCCTGTCTCTCCTTCCTACCTTCCCACCTTCTTGCTAGCCATCTTGGATGATGAGGCCCTGGTGGGTTTGAATTTAGAATGAATTATATGTTGACTCTTACCACCCGCTTTGGGACTTAATAAAATCTTCAAACTCTTCTGAGTAACTGGCATCTGGACCTCATTGGGCAGATGAAGCAGAGCTAAGACTAGAGCTCACTAATCCTGGTTGTTGCTGCTTTCTTGTTATTATAACCAATTATTCTTCTGGAGGATGCAGATCTTTTTTTTTTTTTTTTTGTAGAGCCAATATTTTATTTTACTTATTTAGTTTTTTATACTCTTTTCCATTATGGTTTAATCACAGAATATTAGATATAGTTCCCTGTGCTCTACATTAGGACCTTGTTGTTTACCCATTCTAAATGTAATAGTTTGCATCTACCAACCCCAAACTCCCAGTCCATCCCTCTCCCTCCCCCCTCCCCACCCCCACCTCCGAGGGGAAGCAAATCTTGATTTTCCACATAACTGTTGCTGACAAATCTTAACTCTGGTTTTCTATGATTTCTCTGATCCAATTATTTTAGCTCCTTCCTTCACTTCTTGCTTAAAACTAAAAGCCTTGTCATTGTGTAAACTGACATTGTGCAACTTCTTTGTATTTCAAGAAATAAATTCTCTATAATCTCACCTTGTTATCTATTGCAAACTTTGCTAAAGGTACAACAAACATCTTAACAAAGCACTTGAAGTGCAATGCACAGTGTCCTTCATGCATTTTAGTACAATCTAATTTTATTACAAACTATATTTCGCATAAAATCTTAACTACCATTTCTCCCTCAAGAACCTACAGCTGTCCTTTCATCTACAGATCCTGCATTTACTTTTGATAAAAAGGCAGTATTTTGTGGGCTCTGATTACTTTGGCTCAACCCATTAGCGACATTAACAATAGACTAATTGTCAGTGAAATTAGCCTTTTATCTGTCACCCTCTTCCCTCCTCCACTTTCTTTTTTTTGTTTGTTTCTTTATTTATTTTTTTAGCTGCTTTTGGGTCTTCTTTACGGTGCACGGGCTTTTCATTGCGCTGGCTTCTCTTGTTACGGAGCACTGGCTCTAGGCGCCAGGGCTTCAGTAGTTGTGGCATGTGGGCTCAGTAGTTGTGGCGCACGGGCTCAGTTGCTCTGCGGCATGTGGGATCTTCCCGGACCAGGGCTCGAACCCGTGTCTCCTGCATTGGCAGGCAGATTCCTAACCACTGCGCCACCAGGGAAGCCCTCCTCCATTTTCCAGCTAAATGCAGTGACAAGGACCAAATCTGCTGGCTTGAAACAAATTATTTCATCTCCCTGAGCGTCAGTGTCCTCCTGTGCAAAGGAAGCACAGCAACACACGTATCTTAGGTTGTTGGGCAAAATAGGTCCAATTCTTCCGGCAAAGTCGGCACTCAGTAAGTGTGAATTTCCTTGCCCTCAAAGAAGGAGCTTGTAGGTAACTACAAACATGTATTGGCACACAATACATGTTTTTTAAAAATCACTCTCCCGAATAACTCTCAAAATGTTGAAGCAAAGAAATCTGTCCAAATTGAAACTTGGAAAGAAATAGTTTTAAAATTTGTCCCCTCATTTAAGATTAACTTCAACTTGACTTTCAAATGATGATAAATTCATTCTCAAAGCATTTCTTTTATAGTATTCATCACTATATTACAATTGTAATTAAATGCCTTGGGCGTTTTGGAACTCTACCTTGAAGTGAGGGACTGTGCCTGTCTTGGGCCCCTCTTTAACCCCAGTGGACACATTGTAGGTGATCTCAATAAATATTTGAGGAGTGAGTGAGTGAGCATCATAGTCTGTTTCTTTTCAAGCAATGCTTCTGAAAGACTGTAGATTAATCATTTTGAGTCCATCTTTTTCTCTTTCTGATGACTTAGGGTGAAATTATCACTCACCCTTTCTCCCCATTTCAGAATGCTCTTCACTTGGCATTATCTCATTAAAAGAATCTGTTTTTCAGTGATCTTTCTTCTGCGCTGTAAATACATGCTTTAATAATTGGAGGAGATAGGCTAAAAGGCAAAGGCTTCTACTCAAAGAAATGCTTACTGCAAAATCATTTTATTAAAGCAAGACTCGACGTGTGAAAAATTGACCCTTGTATTTTTGTCTAGTAATGTTAGATTTTTACCTGTTACAACTTCATAAAAGATGTGCACTGATATTTCCTTTGGGCACTCAGTAAATGTACTTGAAACATTTTCCTAAAAGAGGGAAAAACATGTATTTAGAGAAATTCCATTTTAGTTTCTCTCTTATTCTAAGCAAAAAAATCTGCATTTGCTACAGCTATACTTGACATTTTCCATTCATTATTTAACTAAAAATTCATTGGAAAATCTATCTTAAAGTCCATCTGTAGAAAAGAGGAAAGGATTTAATATTTCAGTGAAGCTGGCGACAGGGAATGGAAAGAATGTATAATGGGTTTGAATTCTTCAACTGCTTTTTTCCTGGGGGTGGCAGTTTGCGGGGGTGGGAGGCTTTTCTCTAAGAGTTATTGTGATAGGATCTTCTAACAAAGGCAGCTCTTTTCTACTGTTTTTCAGACCCTTATGGGTTGGGATAAGGACTTATGGGGATGGAACCTTGGAGACTAAATACATGAGCTGGGATTTTTTTATATTTCAAAGACATTTCTGAAGAACATGAGATTCTTTAGCTTTGTGAAATGGTTTGAAAAGCACTTTTCTAACTCTGAGTATGAGCAGTTTCTATCTTATTCTGGCCCTTAAAACAAGATTCTCTGTGTACTTAAGAATTACCTTGGAGTTTGTAAAGAGTACACATTCAGTGGGTGTGGGGCTGAGCTCAGGAAACACATGTCTACCAGCAGGTTATGAAATTCTTATGAACAATAAACTATGCTTCAAGAAACACAATTTTAGGGCTTCCCTGGTGGCACAGTCGTTGAGAGTCCGCCTGCCGATGCAGGGAACACAGGTTCGTGCCCTGGTCCGGGAACATCCCACATGCCGCGGAGCGGCTAGGCCCGTGAGCCATGGCCGCTGAGCCTGCACGTCCGGAGCCTGTGCTCCGCAACGGGAGAGGCCACAGCAGTGAGAGGCCCGCGTAACGCAAAAAAAAAAAAAAAAAAAAGAAACACAATTTTAAGATAGAAGTGGGCAACTGGGTTTCAACTCCACTTTTCCTGTTTTTCCTTCTCCATTTCCAGTCAGACAGGGTCTCAGATTACCTTCCCACAGGTTCTCCATCTGCTTCTCATCAGGATCAGCCTACCAGGGAAGGTCCAGGATAGGATGTAGTCCCCAGCTCCCTATCGATGTCCTCACCCCTCAGTCCCATCCTGCACTTCTTTTTGGAGCCCACTTGCTTATGATGGTCTCAGAGTGGTTTCCTATTCCACTTCATTCCCTTGTGTTCACAGACTCACCATTAATATTTATCCAGGCATTTCGTTCTGGATCTCTATGAACCACAATGATTATCTAAGAATGAATCAAGAGTGAGGTAACCATGGAAACCACAACCAGGAAGAACAATAATAGGAACTGGGGTGTTAAGCTTAGAGATTTAGATGTAATTTGATAGCTATCACTGAGGGAGTGGATGTCTTACAGAAGTTAGCTTAGACTCATTCTGTGGAGTTCCACAAGTCCTAAGTAAAAGTCCACTGAGTAAAAGTTACACAAAAGTAGATTTTGGCTAAGGATAAAGAAAAACTTCCCAACAAAATTGTAGTCTTGCAAAGTTATAAAATTCCAGTCACTAGGAGTGTCCAATTTGGTAAAGGAAAATATTCTCTTACCGAGATTCAGGATTCATTCATTTGTAGATGGTGCCCCAAACAGAGGGGATACAAAGATAAAGACATGTTTTACGTTTTGGAGGAGCTCAAAGTCCAGCAGAGAATTGGACATGTGAGCAAATACACTGAAGAAGATCGTGTTGAGTGCAACAAGAGTAGACAGCTGCAGCCCACAGCTGGCATCAATTACAGGCAGGTGAGTGAGCAAGCTTCAGAGATTCTAGATCTCTGACTTTAAGCTACCCCAGCTGACACCAAGAGGAGCAGTAACAAGCTTCCCCCAACCCTCAAGCTCTGTCCAAGCTACAGATTATATATATACACATATAGGTTGGTTTAAGCACTAAGTTTTAGGGTGATTTTTTATGAAGCAACAGATAACTAGAACAGGGATGAAATTAATCTGTATAAAGAACATAGAAAAATTGCCTAGCACATAGTAATTACTCAATAAATTCAAGTACTATGGTTATTATTTTATTATCACTGTTATAAAAGTGATGTTATTTAAAAACCATTGGGGCCTTCTCTGGTGGCACAGTGGTTAAGAATCCGCCTGCCAATGCAGGGGACACGAGTTCGATCCCTGGTCCGGGAAGATCCCACATGACGCGGAGCAACTAAGCGCATGCGCCACAACTACTGAGCCTGTGCTCTAGAGCCCGCGAGCCACAACTACTGAGCCCACGTGCCACAACTACTGAAACCCACGTGCCTAGAGCCTGAGCTCTGAAACAAGAGAAGCCACTGCAATGAGAAGCCGTGCACCACAACGAAGAGAAACCCCCGCTCACCGCAACTAGAGAAAGCCTGTGCAGCAACGAGGACCCAACAATGAAGACCCAACACAACCAAAAATAAATAACTAAATAAATTTATAAAAAATAAAAAGCATTATATATCACGATCTAAGCCCATTTATTCAGCTTTATTGCTCTGTGAACTATCTGCTCACATTTCCTGCCTTTTCCACAGGCTTTTCCTCTTTCCCCATTGTCTTCCCCCACTGCATTGTCTGCATTGCTCATGGCCACGTGGAGCATGCCTGCAAGGAGCTAAGTATTTCACATTTGCAATACGCTCTTCCTCCCCTGGACTCTTGCAGTACTCTCCCTCCTGATCTAGCCACTTTCACATTGTTCCTTCTGATCCATTCTTTCATGCAGCAGCCAGAGAGATTTTTTTTTTAATTCAAATCTGACCATATCATTCTTCTATTTAAAATCTTTTGATGGTGCCCCACTGTCCTTAGGACACAGCTTCCAACTCTGTGACTGCAAGCCCTGTAGGTCTGCCCTCTTTTCACCGCCCCGGTTTTACCTCCTTAGCTCACTGTGCTCCAACTAGTCTGACCTGCCTATACCTAGCCTCCTTTGGTCCTGGAACACACTGTTCACTCTGGCCCTTAGGCTCTTTAAAGAGCCTTTTTAATTGGTTTAACTGCTCCCTGTCCTTGAGGGCAGACCTCAAGGTGATGCATCACCTTAAGTTTTGCTTTCTCAGGGAAGACCCTGTGCTCCATAGTGCTTCTTAATGTCAAATAAATGATAGTTTGCCTAGTTATTTGTTTGATGTCTGACTCCACGAAGGCAGGGATGATTATTTCTTCAAAGATATATCTATCTTTATATATGTATATACACATATATATGTGTGTATGTATATATATATATATATATATATATATATATATATATATATATATATATATATATATAAAGAGAGTTCCCATATATCTCCTTACCCCACACATGCATAGTTTCCCGAACTACATTCCGGAGTGGTGCATTTGTCACAATTGATGAACCTACTGTGACACATCATAATCACTCAAAGTCCATAGTTTGCATTAAGATCATTCTTGGTGTTATACATTCTGTGGGTTTCGACAAATATATAAGGACATGTAATGATCACACATTATGCACTAGGGTAGTTTCACTGCCCTAAATATCCTCTATGCTCTGCCTAGCCATGCCTCCATCCTCTCAAACCCCTGGCAACCACTGATCATCTTCCTGACTCCATAGTTTTGCCTTTACCAGCATGTTATACAGTTGGAATCATGCAGTGTATCAGGCTCCTAGTTTTAACTAACACTTATCTCTTCCTGGGACTTTATGCCAATAAACTTTTTTCAATGCTAAAAACACCATCCTTGTCTTCAAAGGGTTCATCATTAAGTAGTGTGGGATTCAGAAGCAAAATAAGAAGAAGAAGAGCCAAAAAGTATGATAAGCACTCTGACAGAGTGCTTCAGCAAGGTAAAGTGTAGGTCAATCAAGAAATCCTTCCTTAAGGAGCTGGCACCCTAACTGAAGTTTAAAAACACATAGGATTTAACCAGTTGGTGATGTCTAGGGAAGATTTTCCAAACAAAACAAACAACACAAGCAATTAAATGGATAGTAGAGAAAAAAAAAGATAAACATTTTTTTAAAAACCAGGAAACGCTGCACAGATTTTATTGCATTTAACTCTCACAAAATCTTGGCAGGAAGGTACTTTTAACTGAGGCACAGAGAAGTCACTAAGCTCCTAAGGAGCAAGCTGGGATTTGAACCCAGTGACTCCAGGATAGATGTACTTGGCTGCTGCACTATGAGCAGAACCTTTGGATTCTGCAGTAATCAGATAATGGCAGCTCGCCCCAGGACGTTGGCAATGGGTTAAGAGAAGTGAACAGATTTAAGCACCTTTAAAGAAACAGGAGTAAAAGGACTTTGTGATTGACTGAAAGAGGTGAGAAAGAAGGAAAAAAGAGAGTACTAGTCAGGGTGCTTTGAGCCTAAGGAACAGAGGCCTCAACTAAAAGTGATGTAAACCAAAGGCAAGGTGGCTGGGGGAAGGTTTGGGGCTCCAAGGTATCACTGAGGACCATCCTCAGAAGACACCTCCTCCAGTAATTGCCCTAGTTTTCTCTTTTTCCAGAACAGCCAAACTTATCTTTGTCTACTTTTCTCTCTACATTTCTTTACTTCTCTTTCCATCTACTCTAGTCTGGCTTCTGTCATCATTCAACCTTAATGGCTGATGTCGCAAAGTTCGATGTGCACATTTCAGCTGTTGAAAGAATAGCTTTAACTCAAATACTCCTCCTCAGAGAGACTCATATCCAAAAACTTACTCACGTGTCTATTTGGATATTCCATGGTTGCCCCAAACTCAGTATGTCCCAAACAGAACTCATCGTTCTCCATTTTGGGGAAATACCAATAATTACTCAGACGAGAAACACCAGGCAATGTCTTTTTATTTTTAAAACAGCTTTACTGAGGTATAATAGACATACTTCAATAAACTGAAAATACCTACCTGCTTTTCTAGCACTATAGTTTGCAATTTTTAGAATTTTATATAAATAGAATCTTATAGCATGTACTCTTCTTTTACTTAGTGTAATTATTTTGAGATTCATTCATTATCCATTCATTCATTAAATACTTACTAAGCACCCACTCTATGTCAGGTGCTGTTCAAGGCACTGGACATACAGAAGTAAACAAATCAGACATGGTCCCTGGCCTCAAGAAGCTTCTACCCTACTACAGTGTGCTCCCTTACCCTCTATGGAGAATCCATACCTGCCTCCCTCCTTTAGCTTACCCAATATTGTTCTCTCTTCCAATTTGATTTGTTGTTAAACAATATTACATCATAAAAGGAATTTTTAAAGAAAAACATTTTGTCTAAAATAGCTGTCTATGGGAATTTCCTGGCAGTTCAGTGGTTAGGACTCCATGCTTTCATCACTGCCGTGGGCCTGGGTTCAATCCCTGGTTGGGGAGCTAAGATCCTGCAAGCCGCATGGGGTGGCCAAAAAAAAATTTTTTTTTAAATAGCTAGATCTTCTTATAATTATTTTGATTTTTCCATATGCTTTTCTAGTGTATGTTCATATATAAAAATTAGAAGCACCCTGAATGTCCATCAGTATGGAATCATTAAATTCATACAACCATTAAAAATGATGAAGTAGATCTGTAAATGTGTGCATAGCATAAGTATATACTCAAAATTTGTTTAAGTCTTCTCAAATTTTAGCATGCATCACAACGACCTGCAGGGCTCTGCATAGTAATAAGAGTGGGAGAAAATCTGAGTTCTGATGGAAAGTAGGAGAGAGGAAAAAAGAGGTAAGGAAAAAACAGCTAGAGAGATATGGCCAAAGGGACTTTGGAAATGACTAAAATATTCAATTTTAAGTTAAGTTTTTGATTTTTTAAGTTAAAATTTAATTTTCAGTTTTGCTCTCCTGTGCTGCATTTGTCTCTAAACATTTTGATATCTGATTTGGTCAACAGTATTTTGGGGAGCAGAGGGATCAGATGTGTCCAGTATGGAGTGATGTGGTGTGGAAAAGGTACAGCACTTGCAGGAGGTGGGAACCAGGGCGAGGCTTGAGAATTCAGCAAAAGCAGGACTTCAGAATCAGAAGTAACTAGGAGAAATGGAAGTCCAAGAGTCCCTGGGGAGAAGGAGGGATGAAACGGTGCTCAGAGTCTTTTTTTTTTTTTTTTTTGCGGTACGCGGGCCTCTCACTGTTGTGGCCTCTCCCATTGCGGAGCACAGGCTCCGGACGTGCAGGCTCAGCGGCCATGGCTCACGGGCCCAGCCTCTCCGCGGCATGTGGGATCCTCCCGGACCGGGGAACGAACCCGTGTCCCCTGCATTGGCAAGCGGACTCTCAACCACTACGCCACCAGGGAAGCCCTCAGAGTCATTTTTAATTACATATTATGAAACGGTGTGGCCATAATGCTGGAGGACTTGGTGATACCATCAGCTGGGGAGTGATATTGAGCATAGACAACAAGGCCACGTGTGACACTTGTTTGTTTCAAATAATGGGGGCAGGGTCATGACTGTAGCAGAGGGTTGAGACAGAATATAATTAAGAGAATATTCTTACTCTTAGAATAAACTCCCCACCAAAAAAAATTGTGGTAAGTTTAAGTTGTAAAATAGATTAAGTAGAAAATAACTCCCTCAATACCAGCAAGGATTTCCTACTCAGTAAATGTCTAATTCCATACAGTAAGGAACGTTAACCTTAGGTTGCAATCTGTACCTTAATGCCACATGGCATCAGTGGCTAAACAGAACAGCAGTAATGTAAGAAGTACCTATGGTAACAGCATTCTTTCTTTGTGATAATAAATTAACACGGGCTCCAAAGTCAACAACCATTTAACATTCTGAAAAGTATTGCTTCGTGATGTATAAAATTTACTTTTCCACCAGCAATACAATGACTTAGCCTTGTGTGGAAGAAAGAGTGTACGGAGTACCCCGCCAATGCCTCCTGCAGGGCTAGGTACATGCACATGTGCTCCCAGGGCCCCCTGTGCTTAATTCAGTCACAGCATTTATTATATTTTAATGTCTAATTGTTTGTCTATTCTCTCCAGTGGACCATGAGCAGCTTAGCCACAGCTCAGGGACTGTGTCTTGCAATAGGCCCTAGCACGTTATACATGCTCCTTAAAGGAATTATTTTTGTAATAAGTGCATCAAGGGTTGTATGTGTCTTATAGCAGCCAAAGAAAACAACACTAGGTCGCAAAGTCCTTCTCTATAAAATGACAGAATTAAACTGCACCGTTGACAAAATCTCCTCATGTTGAGGGCATAATTATTCTCAGATACTTGATATGTTGAAGTGATTTAGAACTTCCTGGAGTTTTCCCCCAAATCCACCCACTGTTGATTCAAGCATTTGATTAAAGCATTTCTTTAACAGAGGACAGAATCTGAAATCCTAGAGATCAGAGTCTCCATTAAGCATTGGAAAATTCCAAGCATATCAGAGAGGATGGGATGATGAGATGGTGATTCTTTGGGGATCTGCAGTTTCCTCTTCAATATTAAGTCACTGTAAGTGAAAGGAGCCAGCACAAAAGGTCACATATTATGTGATTCCAATTATTTAAAATATCCAGAATAGGTAAATCTATAGAGACAGAAACAGTTTAGCGGTTGCCGGGGACTGTGGCGAAAGGCGAATAACTGCTTATGGGTATGGGCCTCCTTTGGGGGTGATAAAATGGTTTGTAACTAGATGGAAGTGATTCTTGCACAGAATTGTGACTGCATTAAATGCCACTGAATTTCACACTTTAAAATAGTTAATTTTATATTCTGTGAATTTCACTTCAATAAAAAAATATCAGTCACTGATAACCTTAAGCTAGGTCAAGATATATATCAAACTTCATTCTCTGAAGCTACAAAGAACATGGTGTTATCTAACTGCAGAAACTTAATGAGGGTCTACTTAAGTATCTTATTTATACTGGGTCTATAGTTCCAAAAAATCTCTTTGCCAATGGTCTTTAAAAATGATGATTCTAATAACAATAGGAGCTAACATTTATTGTGTGCTTTCTATGTTCTAGGTACTCTTCTAACCTCTCTGAGGACGTTAACTCATCTAATTCTCACAGTAAACCTATGAGATGGGTACTGTGATTATCCCAATTTTACACTTACCTGAATTTGGCCACCAGAGCAGTAAGTGGCAAAGCTGGACTCAGAACTCTGACCTGTCCCACTCAAAGCCTATGCCTGTTGTTAATGTCTCTGGTTACGCCATTGATACAGCACACAGTGGTACGTGCAACTGATCTAAAGAGACCTTGTGTGATAACCAAGCTCTCTATACGTTTTTCTAATAGCAAAAATATACCTGTCTAGTTTTCAAGTGAATGAATGCAATAATGGGGTCTAGTTGGTGAGCAACTCCCTTGAAAGAAGAGATGCCGAACAGACTTGACCCAATTAAAGGGGACAAAGCCAGAATGGGCCTTGTAAGTTCCCAGTCTCTTGGGAAATACCTTGAGAATTCTGCTGATGCCTTTTTCAATCAGACTTTCTAATGGCACAGATGCTCTGCACGCGGGTCCCTGTGTTCCTTCCCAGAAGTCTTCATCTCTAGAAAGAACAGGTGATAACACTCTCCACACAGATGTCCCTGGCAAGATCAGCTGTGTGAACACTGTAATGTTGAAGAAGTCCTGGCTTATTCAGTAATTCTGGCAAAAAAACACCTCATGAGAAAACATTGTGGGCAAAGTCTTTATTGATTCTTAAAATGTTGTGGCTGAGAAAAATCTTCCATTTTTGGATGCGTGGCTATTTATTAATTCTGTTAAATACTCTGAAGTACCCTGAGGCATATATCCTCAACCCTCTAAATATGATGCAATCCTTGGACTTCAGTGTTCTGTAAATAATCTAGATCAGCTGATGTCAGGGGATGTGACCCTATGGCATAAGTTCTGGGCTTCCATCCAGCAGCATTTGAATAGTACGTGCTTTCAAGTTGGCCTTTCCACATCCAGAATCCACGCTCCACAACTTTAAATCTGTGACTCACCGCATCCTCTAAAAGTAGTTAATATGCCTGAAAATGATCTGCAGATATTATGGAATATGCATTTCTTGTGTTCAGCTACTTCTGTTGGCCAGAGTTTCTGCTTTATTTAAGGATAGTTTCTTTTTGTTGTTGTTGTTGTTGTTGTTGTTGTTATTTTGCGGTACGCGGGCCTCTCACTGTTGTGGCCTCTCCCGTTGTGGAGCACAGGCTCCAGACGCGCAGGCTCAGCGGCCATGGCTCACGGGCCCAGCCACTCCGCGGCATGTGGGATCCTCCCGGACCGGGGCACGAACCCGCGTCCCCTGCATCGGCAGGCGGACTCTCAACCACTGCGCCATCAGGGAAGCCCAAGGATAGTATTTAAAGGAGCACAGTGTCTCACTAGTTGAGGCCCTTTGGAAATGTCAAATATTAATTGCTCAAGGGGCACTATTGGAGGATTTGATGGTGAACACCATAAGGCTTAACATCTCAGTTAATACTCCCCTACGTGTAGCATTGAGACAGAGAACAAGGGTTTGCAAGATGGAGTGCAGTGCCCTTGTAGGAGGTGAATTCCATTTTTGAAATTCAAATCTCTAACTATTGACTAACAATGGTGGTAAGAAAAGTGTCTTAGTCAACATCACCGTAGATATCACCCCTCAATGTGCTCCAGACTTGCTTCACAGCTACCTACTTGGCACCTCTACTTGGATGTCTTAGGTAATCTTGAACTTAATATGTGCAAAACTTCGTTTACTATCTTCCTCCCAGACTTTTCGTCTTAGTAAATGGCTCCATTATTCACCCAGGGTTCAGGCTGCAAAGCTAGAGGTGAGCTTCAATCTTCCCTTTCCCTCACAACCCACTTCCAAATCCTTCAGATCCTCTTATTTCTATCTACAAAATATATCTCACACCCAAGAGCCCTCATCCTCTTACACTGGCTACTGTAATAACCTTTCAGCTTGCTCCCCTGCTTCCACCCCTGCTCACCAATGTCCATTATTGAACCAGAGGCCAGAGTGATCTTTCTAAACAAGGCAGATCTTCTCACTATCCTACTCAAATTCTTCCAGTGATTTCTCATCACATTTACAATCCAGTCAAAGCTATTTATTATAGCCCAGCAGGCTCTGCAAACCTCTGTGACAGTGCTTCTTTCCTCCAGGGTCCATTCTATTCTAACTGGTTTTCTTGCCCTTCTTCAAACTCACCAAGCTCATCTCCATCTGAGGGCCATTGCACTTACTGTTCTTTCTGTTTAGAATATTCTTCCCCAGATGTTTCCATGGCTCATTCCCTTAGTCCTTTCAGGGCTTTGCTTCAATGTCACTTTTTCAGTGAGGCCTTCCCTAACCATGCTATCAAAAATAGCCCTTCTACATTTTCTATTCCTTTACCAAACTTTAATTTCATTTATAGCATGTATCACTTCTGACATATTTAAATATACATTGAATGCATGAATGAATGGTGTAGCACTCTTACCAAGAGTGCTAGGGATTGAATTTTACCACCTAACAATGTCCAACTTTCTACAATATATAACGGCTATGAATGTTTTCCTCTGAATAGAGTGTGTATATTTCTCTCAGAACACACTTTCCTCTGGCAGTAAAAAGAATACCTTAATCCTTTCAAACCTATACATTAATGCTTTTGAAACTGAGTCCAAACTAACCATACTAACATAAAATTTCAAGAACATAAAGGCACAGAAACACCAACCTAGATATCAGAAGGAATAAGAATTAATAGCACTGCGTCACAGATTCCCACTGCATGCAAACATCTTTCCCCTGCAGCAGTGGAATCGCAAGATATTACACGAGACATACTTCAAAGGATGCCACAGGGTCACGGGTGGAGTAGGCAAAGAGTCAGGACTGAGTTACACCTTTGAAAGTGCTGCAATGCTATCAACTGCTAACCCACAGGCCCTGACTTCAGTGGGCATAGGGATACTGGATGCTTTGGACTTAACGTGTCTCACTCAGTTCATTTCTGGGTCTAGCAACGTAGTAATGAGTCACACGCCAGAGCCAGGGCTGGCAGCTGTTTTAGGGCTCCATGCTTCCAAGTAGAGCATTTACAGGGTGAGAAAATAGGCAGAGAAGAAAAAACTAAAGGATGGAGAGCAGGGAAAGGGAGTGGCAGAATGGGAAAGAAGAGCAGGAGAGAAAGAGAGACTTGGTGAGCTGGGGTGGAGACGGGGGAAGGGTAGGTGTGTGTGGGATTCCATCAGACTCCCCTCGACCCCATTCAGGCTTGAGTTCTCAGGAAGCATCTCACTATAAAGAAAGTGTGGTCTCCTTATATTCCTTTGCTTGCTGTATTCAAATTCAAGTTCTGCCACTTTCTAACTATACTGGATCTCATGTAAGCTACTTTATTTACTTATTTATTTTTAAAATATCTGTGTAGTGGCTTTTATATTATTTTATTTTTTGGCCCTGCGGCATGCAGGGTCTTAGTTCCCCGAGCAGGGATTGAACGAACCCATGCCCCCAGCAGTGGAAGCACAGAGTCCTAACCACTGGACCGCCAGGCAAGTCCCTCATGTAAGCTAATTTAGATATATGTCTCAGTTTCCCCTCCTGAAAAAACAAAAAAGACAATAATTCCTCCCTCAAGGATCGTTGTGACAATTAAATGAGATGCTTTCTGGAAGGGGCTCAGCACTCTTTCTGGCACAATCAACTTAAGCTATTGTTATTATTACTACTCAGCATGGGGTCACTATGAACAGCCTTTACAGATCTTTATTCTTGACTGCCAGGGACTGTGGTTCCTCTTGTTTCTCTAAGCCTGTGAAATGCAGCTTGTTAGGGTTCTGCACAGCTGGGAATCTAGAGACCCCAAGGTCTCTAGATGAAAGAGAGGTGAAAGGCTGGTGAAAGGCTGGCCTGTTACAAGTCAACGTGAAGAAACAGGGCAGACAGCCAGAAGCAACAAGCCCAGGATTGCTACAGTTGTCTTCCTTAAGAGTTCTGCCATCTCAGGTTGTGGAAGGACTGGAGAAGGAGGCTGGGGTTTTTTTGTTGTTTGGTTTTTGGTTTTTTTTTTTTTTTGCGGTACGCGGGCCTCTGACTGTTGTGACCTCTCCCGTTGCGGAGCACAGGCTCCAGATGTGCAGGCTTAGCGGCCATGGCTCACGGGCCCAGCCGCTCCGTGGCATGTGGGATCTTCCCGGACCGGGGCAGGAACCCGTGTCCCCTGCATCGGCAGGCGAACTCTCAACCACGGCGCCACCAGGGAAGCCCGAGGCTGGGGTTTTATAAGCAGGTGAGACAACAAAAAAACACCTTGCCTGTGTAGTTTCTTGTTGACTCTGGTGTGGAGTCTTTGGGGATGAAATCACCACAGGGAAGTATTTCCGGTATCTCCAACACAATTTTAGAATTTTATATTGTTACCTTTTTCCCTCTCAGCCTTTATCGAATACCACCTTCTACCCACAGGCCAAGCTAATACAGGGCCTAGATGGTCTGGCAAGGGAGTATTGATTTGATGTAATTGTCAGCATGGAGATTCCAGCTTTGTTTAAAGGAATAGAAATGATATTGGAGATCTTGTGGAGAAACCCTGTTGTGTTCTAGGGTCAGTGACAGGTGTCTGGACCTCCTGGGTCATGCCTCAGGCTGAGTGAAGCATACTCTGGGATCAGTCATGGGCCTCATCTCTCAGATTCCCCAAGTCTGCTTCTGGTTCCTCCCAAGCTCCCAGATCTCATTTATACAGGCCCCAGGGGAGGGGGGGGGTGCGGCACAGTTATTTCTTCCTACCTCATTTCTAGAGAGCGGGCCAACATTCCATTGTACAATAGTCCTGAGAGCCTCTAGGTTACCTGAATTAAAACTATGCCATATAGATGTCTATGCATGTAGATGCACGGAGACTAGAGAAAAAATCCTTTGTCTGTTAAAAAGGTGAGGTGCTGAGTGATCTTTTTCTTTTTCATTTTGCTCTTATTGCTATGATATTATTTATGTAAAAACATTTAAAACTCAAGAAAAGGAAAAACAAACAAATTCTCTCATCCATAACGTATTTCTTTTGATGGTATGTGGAGTGGGATTTTTTCAGAGGCTTTATCTCTGCCAGCTTTAGTTATTTAAGTAGCACTTCTTATTTTCCCTTCCAAGATTGGTGATACATGTCTTACTCAGTCAAGTTGGTGGAAGCCTTAGGAAAACTTGGTAACATACCAAGGTGAACAAGAGTTATGTATTCACAGGTTGAGCTTCATAAATTCCTGTCTCCAAAAATCAAGCACTGCTGATAAGGTGAGCTCCTGCTTGTTCAGAAAGGACATTCCAGAAAGAACCTAGGTTTGGGGAGCTGAGGATATGAGTCACTGACTTGAAAAACCGAGATAGCTTGTTAACAAAGGTTTTTAAAGTCAGGGGGAAAAACTCCACATTGAGTTGAAGGAGATTTTTCAATTTCAGATTACACAGCACTTCCAAATGAAGGGGAAATGTCAGAGATTTATTGTTTTCACTATCATAAGAGAACATCCTCTAAAAAGATTGAGATTTGGAATAGTTCATAAAAATAATCTGAAGGACATCATAATAAACCTGGGAGGTTATTTCCTGTTTTTAGCGGGCTTGGCTTGAAGACCTCACCACCATAAAAATGAATGTCATGTCTAATTTTTATTTGGCTCTCTGAGTCCCTTTGTGCAATAAATTCATTCCTTTTCAACTCGTTCTTACCTAAGCTATTCATAAGACAGTATATAGTTGTTGATCTTTCGTGTGGTTGACCTTACCATCCACAAATTATTTTTGGATGCTATCATCTTCTGTTTCTATTTTACTCACATGCAACCTGTATTTTTGCAAGAGCTAGGCAGGGTGGGGTGGGGGGCTGCCATTTAAACCTACCATTTAATTACCTCTCTTCCTTCTTTTGGTGAATGTCTGAGTCAGCTACAAAAGTAAGTTTATTCATTCATTCAACAAACATTGCTGAGTAACACTGTTTTCAAGGGGTGTACACTCAGAAAGGAAATAATTACATAAAAAATTATACACAGTACACAGACAATTTAAGGCAGGATGTGGCACAACCAGCTAGAGGAATTTTGAGGAGGATCTTTTTCATCCAGGAAATGGAGGAAATGAGTGTCAAGATGGGAAGGGCATACAGAGTAGGAAGAACCACATGAGCAAAGTCAGGGAGGTAGGAAAGCACAGAATACATTCGGAGTGGGCAATGAGCCATTACTGAAGTTTTTAGGCTGGGTAAGGTGCATGCTCAGAGGATGCATTTGGAATAGCAACAGTAAATATATACTGAGGGCTTCTACATTTTTAAGCACAGGGACTACCCAGCAGTGGACAAACCAAACAAACAAAATCCCTGATCTCATGGAGCTTCTATTCTAGTAGAAAATGATAATCAATACACAAACAAAACAAATAAAATATGCAGCATTTTAAGTAGTGATAAGTACTATGGAAAAAGCTAGAAGGGGAAAGGGATTGTGTGCATGCCTGATATTGTAAAGAGGGTGATCAGGGAAGGCCTCAGTCGAAGGTTTTAGCCTTCCAGCGAAGGCCTGAAGTGAGAGCTTGATCCCTGTGGGATAACTGGGACAAGAGTGGCAGCAGCAAAAACAAAGGCTCCCAGGTGGGAACACGTTTGGAACGTTAGGGGAACCGCAAGGGCCCGTGTGCCTGGGGCTGGGTGAGTGAGGGTGAAGAGGAGGAAATGAGGTCAGAGGTGGGGCCTCATCATGGGGCCTCAGTCACCACTTTAAGGACTTTGAGATGGGAAGGTCCATTGGAGGGTTTAAAGAGTCGAGTGTCATGATCTGACTTAAGATCTTATAGCCACTCTGGGTGACTGGAAGATTATTTGCTCGAGAGTCTAACTTCACTGGTTTAAGGAAGGGCCTGAGCATCTTAGTTTTAAAAGAGTCCCAGATTGAGAACCACTCCTCTAGAGTTTGCAGTATGTTCTCTCATTCATTCTCTTAACTTGAGTCTCTCAACAACTCTGTGCAATGTGTACATGAGGAAACTGAGGCTCAGATAGGCTTACGTGACTTTCAAGGACACATGGCCTGGAAGGGGTATAGCTAAGATTTAAACCCAAGTTGTTGACTCTTAGTCTAGCAGCAATCTTTCCATCACACACTGATATTGTCAATGGGACCTTTTTTCCCTATCAGTTTGCCACTAATATTTAGGAATTTTGGTGGATTTATCTTATATGCTAAAAACATGCAGGTATTGCCTCTAGTAATTTTTGGTTAATACTATCTTTATGCAGGTATGATTCCATGGTCTGTCACTTTAACTACCCTCTTGCCATTAGGTCATGTTACTCTCCTGCAAAAAAGTGAGATATACACTCAACTTCAGCTATGTTCTAGCCTTGTTATTCGGCCAAAATGTCAAATTCCCATTGGTGCAGCCACTATGGAAAACAGTATAAGGGTTCCTCAAAAAATTAAAAATAGAACTACCACACAATCCAGCAATCCCACTTCTGGGTATTTATTCGAAGGAAACAAAATCACTATCACAGAAAAGATAGCTATACCCCCGTTTGTTGCAGCATTATTTACAATAGACAGGATGTGGAAACAACCTAAGTGTTAATTGACAGATGAATGAATAAAGATGTGATATATATATATAGGAATATTATTCATTAAAAAAAGGTAATTCTGCCCTTTGTGACAACATGGGTGGACCTTGAGGGCATTATGCTAAGTGAAATAAGTCAGTCAGATAAAGACAAGTACAGTATGATCTCACTTATAAATGGAATCTGAAAAAATGCCAACCTCATAGATACAGAGAACAGATTGGTGGTTGCCAGAGAAGGGAAGAGGAGGGTAGGCAAAATGGTTTAAGGTGGTGAAAAGGTACAAACTTCCAGTTATGGGCTTCCCTGGTGGCGCAGTGGTTGAGAGTCCGCCTGCTGATGCGGGGGACGAGGGTTCGTGCCCCGGTCCGGGAAGATCCCACGTGCCGCGGAGCAGCTGGGCCCATGAGCCATGGCCTCTGAGCCTGTGCGTCCAGAGCCTGTGCTCCGCAACGGGAGAGGCCACAGCAGTGAGAGGCCCGCGTACCGCAAAACAAACAAACAAACAAACAAAAACTTCCAGTTATATGATAAGTCCTTGGGATGTAATATACAGCATGTGACTATATAGTTAACAAGGCTGTGCTGTATATTTAAAAGTTGCTAAGAAAATAGATTTTAAAAGTTCTCATCACAAGAAAAAAAGATTATAACTCTGTGGTGATGGATGTTAACTGAACTTATTGTGGTAATCATTTTGTACGATATATCAATACATATATCAATCATTATGTTGTACACTTTTTTTTTTTTTTTGGCTGCATTGAGTCTTCATTGCAGTGCGCAGCCTTCTCATTGCGGTGGCTTCTCCTCTTGTGGCACGTAGGGCCTAGAGCATGCAGGTTTCAGTAGTTGCAGCACTGGGGCTCAGTAGTTGTGGCTTTCGGGCTCTAGAGCACAGGCTCAGTAGTTGTGGTGCACGGGCTTAGTTGCTCTGTGCCATGTGGGGTCTTCCCGGGCCAGGGATTGAACCTGTGTCCCCTGCATTGGCAGGCAGATTCTTAGCCACTGCACAACCAGGGAAGTCCCTGTATACCTTAGACTAATACTGTGTTATAATAACATTCATCTCTACATGAAATTATCTTCTTTTCTTTTTTTAAAAAAATATGCTTGTCTGTCGCCCAGACTAAATGGTAAATTCCATGAGAGCAGGAACTTTGTCTTGTTCACTGTTGTATCTTTACTACCTAGACTAGTGCCTGGCACAGAACAGGTGCTCAAAAAATATTTGTTAAATAAATGAACATGTAAAATGACATTCATGCTGTTTGTTTTGACCGAGTCCCCAAAGGACAGTAGATAGATGCCAAATACCTGTACATCTAAAGTCAGATGTTGGTCCACCATGTAAGATATGCCAAGAAATGGTGGCTCAGTATTATTCGTCACTCATCTCCAGCACATAGAGGGGGGGTGAGCGAGGGGACTGATGACTCATGCAGAATACTGCTTTGAAGATACTTGAAACCTACCCACACCTCCCACAGGGCAAAAAAGAGATGCTTCCACTTACCTCAAGCTATGTGAGAGGAGCTTTCAGGGAAACACTTGGAGAACTTGATATATGTTGTCTGGAGTCTGGGGGAATACAGGGAACCGGGATCTGATACTTTCCTGAGAAAACCAAAGGTGATTAGAGACAGAGAGAGAATGCTGCAAACCAGCTGCAGGTTCACCAACTGTGGATACGTGTGAGTCTTTCCCAGGAGAAAGCGTACTTGTGTCAGCAACTTACTTTGTTATGCACCAAAAATAAGATGGATTAATGGGATGCTAGAGGGGTGGATGGATGGATGGATGGATGTGTGATAAATCAAGTGTAGCAAAATGTTTCCAGGGTTGGTGATAGAAGCCATTTTAAAAGGGAGTCCAGCAAGAAGGCTGCTTGGCTGAACACCCAGGGGATCCAGCTGAGGGTTGAAACCTCAGAAACCCAAGGGCTAAAAGCTAGGATCATTAGTGACTGTACGGAACCTACCATGCATGGCATACATCCGAGACATCTGAGAAGCTCTCTCAACTTCCCCTTCACAACCCGAACCTGGAGGAATCTAAAAGCTTGACCAGCGAGTGGTTAAGGAGGAGGAGGTGGAGATGTAAACATAGAAAACAAAATAAAAGTAGTCTGTGCCACTACCCCCACTGCAGGATTCCAGCCTGAAGCAGGACTGAGCTTGGGGAAAGGAAAAGCTTTAACCGGGAATGAAGTTTGTTTGACCTTCATGAGATTTCATCCAGGGCAGAAAAAGAAGCAGCCCTCAGAGGATTTGAAAAGACAGTGAAGTAAAAAATAAAAGAATTTTGGGCTCACACAATACTGAATCCTGCTTATGTAACAAAACGCACAAACCTAAAAAAACCCAACCCTGGATGAAAGAATACTGATTTAATTAATATCATATCACATGTTCACTTATTCAACAGATATTTATTGAGCACCTGCTATGTGACAGGCATTGATTTAGGTAGTGAGGATACAACAGTGAATAAGACAACCATTTGATATAAGTAGAGAAGATTTATTTGTTTATTTAATTTCTTTTAAAAAATTGAAGTACAGTTGATTTATAATATTGTATTAGTTTCAGGTATACAACATAGTAATTCAATATTTTATAGATTATATTCCATTTAAAGCTATTATGAAATTATGGCTACATTTCCCTGTGCTGTACAATATATCCTTGTTGCTTATTTATTTATTTTTATTTGTGTATGTATGTACGTATTTATTTATTTTTGGCTGCCTTGGGTCTTCATTGCTGCGAGCAGGCTTTCTCTAGTTGTGGCGAGTGGGGGCTACTCTTCTTTGGGGTCCACGGGCTTCTCATTGCGGTGTCTTCTCTTGTTCTGGAGCACGAGCTCTAGGCACGTGGGCTTCAGTAGTTGTGGCATGTGGTCTCAGTAGTTGTGGCTCGTGGGCTCTAGAGCGCAGGCTCAGTAGTTGCGGCACACGGGCTTAGTTGCTCGGCAGCATGTGGGAACTTCCCAGACCAGGGCTTGAACCCATGTCCCCTGCATTGGCAGGTGGATTCTTAACCACTGTGCCACCATGGAAGGCCCTATTTATTTTATATGTAATAGTTTGTGTCTCTTAATCCTATACCCCTATCTTGCCCCTCCCCCCTTCCCTCTCCCCACTGGTAAACACTACTTTGTTCTCATACCCATGAGTCTGTTTCTGTTTTGTTATACACATTCATTTATTAGATTCCACATAAAAGTGATAACATAAGAGTATTTGTCATCTTCCTCTGTCTAACTTACTTCACTAGGCATAATACTCTTTAGGTCCATCCGTGTTGTTGCAAACGGCAGAATTTCATTCTTTTTAATGGCTGAGTAATATTCCATTGTATATATGTACCACATCTTCTTTATCCATTCATCTGTTGATGGGTACTTGGGTTGCTTTCAAGTCGTGGCTATTGTAAATAATGCTGCTATGAACATTGGGGTGCATGTATCTTTTTGAATTAGTGTTTTGGGTTTTTTTGGATACATACCCAGCAGTGGCATTGTTGGATCATATGGTAGTTCTATCTTTAGTTTTTTGAGGAAACTCCATACTGTTTTCATAGTGGCTGCACCAATTTATATTCCCACTAACAGTTTACAGGGTTCCGTCTTCTCCACATCCTCGCCAACGTGTGTCATTTGTAGGCTTTTTGATGATAGTCATTCTGACGAGTGTGAAGTGATATCTCACTGTGGTTTTGATTTACATTTCTCTAATAATTAGTGATGTTGATCATCTTTTCATGTGCCTGCTACCCATCTGTATGTCTTCTTTGAAAAAAATGTCTATTCAGGTTCTTCTGCCCATTTTAAAAATCAGGTTGTTTGTTTTTTTTATATATAGTTATATGAGCCGTTTATATATGTTGGATATTAACCCCTTATTGACTATATCATTTGCAAATATTTTCTCCCATTCAGTAGGCTGTCTTTTCACTTTGTTGATTGTTTCCTTTACTGTACGAAAGGTTGTAAGTTTAATTAGGTTGCAATTGTTTATTTTTGCTTTTATTTCTTTTGCTTTAGGAGACAGATCAAAAAATATTGCTATGATTTATGTCAGAGTGTTCTGTTTATGTCCTCTTCTAGGAGTTTTATGGTTTCAGTTCTTACATTTAGGTCCATTTTGAGTTTATTTCTGTATATGGTATGAGGAAATGTTCTAACCTCATTCTTTAATATTTAGTTTTCCAGTTTCTCCAGAAAAACTTATTGAACAGATTGTCTCTTCTCCATTGTATATTCTTGCCTCCTTTGTCATAGATTAATTGGCCATAACTGTGTGGGTTTATTTCTGGGCTCTCTATTCTGTTCCATTGATCTATATGTGTGTGTTTGTGCCAGTACCATGCTGTTTTGCTTACTGTAGCTTTGTAGTATAGTCTGAAGTCAGGGAGCATGACATCTCCAGCTTTGTTCTATTTTTTTTTCATTTTTCCCATGCCGTGTGGCTTGTGAGATTTTAGTTCACCAACCAGGGGTTGAACTCGGGCCCTTGGCAGTGAGAGTGCAGAATCCTAACCATGGGACTGCCAGGGAATTCCCTCCAGCTTTGTTCTTTTTTTTTAATTAAAAAATTTTTTTTCATCTTTATTGGAGTATAATTGCTTTACAGTGTTGTGTTAGTTTCTGCTGTAAAACAAAGTGAATCAGCTATATGTATACATGTTTCCCCATATCTGCTCCCTCTTGAGCCTCCCTCCCACCCTCCTTATCCCACCCGTCTAGGTGGTCACAAATCATCAGGCTGATCTCCCTGTGCTATGCAGCAGCATCCCACTAGCCATCCATTTTACATTTGGTAGTTTATATATGTCAATGCTACTCTCTCACTTCGTCCCAGCTTCCCCTTCCCCCTGTGTCCTCAAGTCTGTTCTCTATGTCTGCATCTTTATTCCTGCCCTGCCACTAGGTTCATTAGTACCTTTTTCCTAGATTCCACATATATGCGTTAGCATATGGTATTTGTTTTTCTCTTTCTGACATACTTCACTCTGTATGACAGACTCTAGGTCCATCTACTTCATTACAAATAACTCACTTTTGTTCCCTTTTATGGCTGAGTAATATTCCATTGTATATATGTGCCACATCTTCTTTATCCATTCATCTTCGATGGACATTTAGGTTGCTTCCATGTCCTCCAGCTTTGTTCTTTATCCCCAAGATTGCTTTGGCAATTCAGGGTCTTTTGTGGTTCTGTATAAATTTTAGGATGATTTGTTCTAGTTCTGTGAAAAAAGTCATGGGTATTTTGATAGGGATTGCATTAAATCTTTAGATTGCTTTGGGTAGTATGGACAATTTAAAAATATTAATTCTTTCAATCCAAGAACATGGGATATCTTTCCACTTCTTTGTATAATTTTCAAATTTCTTCATTAATGATATATAGTTTTCAGAGTATAGGTCTTTCACGTCCTTGGTTAAGTTTATTCCTAGGTACTTCATTCTTTCTGATGTGAATGTAAATGGGATTATTTCCTTAACTTCTCTTCCTGATAGTTCAGTATTTGTGTATAGAAAAGCAACAGATTTCTGTATATTAATCTTGTATCCTGCACCTTTACTAAATTCATTTATTACTTCTAATAGTCTTTTGGTAGAGACTTTAGGGTTTTCTATATATAATATCATGTCATCTGTAAATAGTCACAGTTTTTCTTCTTTCCTTCCAATTTGGATGCCTTTTATTTCTCTTTCTTGTCTGATGTGGCTAGGAAAGTAGAGAAGTTTTAAAAGTCATTGAGTGTAATGGCAACCTTCTATATCTTGATAGAGATTTGGGTTACATAGGTACATGCATTTGTTAAAACTAGAGCTCAGTATTTATTTATAGTTTCTTTTCATGCAAAATTTACACGTAATAACATGCACAAGTCTAAAATGCTTGCTGAGTTTTGACAAGTGCATGATCATCACAGCTCTGCCTCCCTCCACTGTCAGCAGATAACCTGCCTGCCATTTCAGTGAGGAAACAGAAGCCATTTGACAGGAATTCCCTCAACTTATAAATGTAGCTGTATCTATCCTTTCTTCCTTTCCTTTTGTTATTGTAAACAACATATCCCTACTCCCATATGAGGTCAATTTCTTCCCCTGGCTTTTGCGTCCTATCCCTCCCAATCTTCTCAGAGGCCTTGCTCTACTGAATTATCCCTCTCCTCCAGAACACTCATTTCAAGGAGAGAGCTTGTTAAGTATTAATGCTGGATTCTCTCTATTACCTCAGAGTCCTCACACATGCCATTTCCTTTCCTTGGAACAACTTTCCTACTTCTTCCCCCTCACTTATCATAACCCCTACTCACCCTTCAGGTGTTTGCTTAGATGCTATTTACTTAGATATGACTTCCCTGACCTTCCATCCCACACTATGGTAGAACCTATTGAGCTTCCTGTTTCATGACACACAGCTCACCTGTATTTACTTGTTCTATGTATGTCTTGCCCTCAGGACAAACATGGTCTCTGCCCTCAGTGTCTTATTAACTGCTGTACTTCCAGTACTTAGCATAGCACCTGGCACATTAAATATTTGTTGCTGAATGAAAGAATTAATTAAAATTCAATCACATCATCTGTAAATGTAATGTTTTAAAATGTCTTCTTTTGGGCTTCCCTGGTGGCGCAGTGATTGAGGGTCCACCTGCTGATGCAGGGGACACGAGTTCGTGCCCCAGTCCGGGAAGATCCCACATGCCTCGGAGCGGCTGGGCCCGTGAGCCATGGCCACTGAGCCTGTGCGTCAGGAGCCTGTGCTCCGCAACGGGAGAGGCCACAACAGTGAGAGGCCCGTGTACCGCAAAAAAAAAAAAAAAAAAAAAAAAAAAAAGTCTTCTTTTTCTTCATAGGTTTAAATTTTTATTCTAATAGCTATTGCAATCTTTCCCAGGATTGTGTTAAGTTAGAAGGGCATTGTGACATTTTTGTTCTTATAATTTCTTATAATTCTGTTCTTAAAATTTAAATGAATGTCTTGTACATAGAAGATTCTCAGCAAGAACTATTTCATAGTCATAAAAATCCTACAGTGTGGAAAGATCCTTAGAGATCCTATATTTCAATTTCCTCACAGGAATTCCCTGGTGGTCCAGTGGTTAGGACTCCACACTTCCACTGCTGGGGGCATGGGTTCTATCCCTGGTCCGGGAACTAAGAACCCGCATGCAAGCAGCACAGCCAAAAAAAAGAAGAAAAAATTTCCTCAGGTCATTCTTTAAGGAAGAAAATCAAAGTACTGTGGTATTTTTATGACTGTATTATTACTGCATTATTATTATCTTTTTACTCAGATGGGGGTATCTTATGGCTAGAGACCATAGGGGGACATCCTGAAAATTCAGAATTCTTTTTATCTTTCAGTTGTGAAGGAGTATGATAATCTGTTAGTTTATAATTTGTATTTATTTATTTTTGGTTGCGTGGCATGCGGGATCTTATACACACACACACACACACATGCACACACCCATGTAAAATTTGAGGAGCCAGCAGAGTTAATAAACCTAAATAAATGAGAGAGCTTTACATACAAATATAAATGTTTCTCCTTAGAAATGGTTTCTGCTGCCAGCCTTGATGTAAGTCTTATTGACCTACTAGAGTTCCTTTCACCAGGTCAAAATATAGTATCAACTTAAGTACAGTTAGGGGCTCCACAGACCACCTCTTCTTGGAGTCCTAGTCAAATAAAACCAGACTACCAAGTCAGCCTAACTGAAAAGGCAATGCAAGTTTTTACTGATGTCTCTTGAAGCATAACAAAGTAAACTTCTTAAAATTCTTTCCCCGCTGTGAATCTCCACGCCACTCTCCCACACAGGAGCCACCTCTACTCTCTCCTTTCACTTGTGTGATTTAGCTTATATAGCTTTATATTTTTCTTTCTCACCCTGGAACTGACCAGCAAGCAAGAACTTTCAGGGTTTGTGTTGGAGGGTGTGTTCGAGGAGATGCCCAGAGGCAATCCGCTATGCTTACCAAGTGTCCAATTTCATGGCAGTCTCTTTCCTCAAGGAACAGTCAATAGGCACACTGGAAAAAGCAACATACCAGAGTTGGGTATGTTACCTGTTGGGTGGTGGGATACAGACTCTGGGTAAAATGAGGGGTTCTGAGATAGGGCAGATCAGCCTGAAGGTGAGCCTTCAGGTGGACCTGGACCTTGACAGTGAATTACCAAATCAGTATTTGTGGAGCCTCCTGTCTCCATTTCTCAGTGATGGCCGTTCTGGGGTGTTTTCCTTTACAGTCAAGACTCCCTTTAGCCGGATAACATAAGAAAGGATCATATGTACAGGTAGCTAAAAGCTCTTCCAGTATCACTAAGAGGTAGTTTGAGATAAGTAAGTGGTCTCTGAGGTCCCTGAAGACTAAAAACCGGGTATCCTGAGTCCCAAGTGGTCCCACGCTCCTCCAGTTTAGCAGTCCAGAGGGGCAGTTAAGTCCCGCGTAAAGTGCAGAGTGGTTGAGGGCACTTGCTCCTGAGAATCTCCACCTGGCCTCAGCATCCGGATCAGCCAGCTCGGGCTCGGTTCCTGCCAGCTCAGGCCGCCTGCGATCACTCCTCCCACTGCCCACCTCGGTCTCCTCCCCCTTCTTTCCCTTTTGCGCACCGCCATTTCCGCCTACGGCTTTCTCCTATTTGGGCCCTCCTCGGCTTCCGTCCCAGATGATCCCTCCCCGAGGCTGCCGCCGCCTCCTCCTCCCGGAGCTGGAGCCACCTCCTCGGCCAGTGGCGTAGCCGGACTCTGTGTCGGCGCCAGCTAGATAGGTCTGGAGCCCGGTCTCGACCCGAGCGGGGGGCCATGGAGAAAGCGGCCCGAGGCGCTCTCGACACCGACTAACGCGGGACCGTTGCGGCTGCAGGCGCCATGGACCGAGCCCCCGCAGACCAGGTACGCGGGCTTGGGCCGGGTTGGCCGGGCCGGGAGCTGGGGGTCGCTGCTTCCTCCCGGGTGGGCCCTGGCCTCCGAGCGTGGGCCCGGACGGCCGGAGTCTTCGGGTTTTTGCTGGCGCAGACCTCCTTTCCCCGGGAGCCTGGCGGCGCCCCACTCTCCTGCATTGTTCCAGCTGCTGTCTCGAGCTTGGGGGTTTTTCCAGCCCCGTTTCCCCCGGGCTGGGGACTCGCTTTTGCCCTTCCTCCCTGGCTTGGTGAAAGGGGCCAGAAGACTCCCAAGTTGTCCGTGCTCTCCCGAGAGAGGGTTTATAACTTCCAGAGAATACCACCTCCCCCCCCCCTTCCCTTCCCTTCAGTTCTGGAATGTGTTTTCAAGGTGGAAAGGCTTTTGAAGGCTTCTCACTTAGAAAAACTGCCAGAGAATGTGTGATAATTACAGACGAAGGCGGGGGGCGGGTTATGGGCTTTTTAAGATCTACGTTTCCTTGAGCGAAGCATTGTTTTTGCAGTGGTTTTAGGGAAGTCTTCCCTTTTAGATATGAAATACTACGGTTTCCCTTTGCCCTTCTAGCCAACTATTTCGCAAAAATAAGTGTTTTTTAAAAGTCGATATTATATTTTAAAGGTGTAGGACCGAAGCGCGAATTCATTTCCGAGCCCGTTTTCATTTTCACAAAGCAATCCTATTAGTGTTTTCAGCTGCATCAAATTATTGATTATCCAAGCCAGTAGGTGCTGGGAGGCTGGGATGGTGATAGTGTTAAAAAAATAATCTAAAATAATAGTTTTCTTCCCCCACAGAAGTTTCGGTATTTTCCATCCTGAGATCTCTATGAAACGATTTAATTTGATGAAATCTAAGTTTACTCACTCTCCATTCCCCTCTTCAGTTGAAGGCCTTGCCCAGTGATGAACTAGGCAAATAGATGAAGGAAAAAGAGAGACTAGGGATTTGCCTAATTGCTTTACAAATGGATAATTAACACCTGAATAATGAGACAAGATTTCCCAAATTCCTGTATCTGTATATATGTAGCTAGTGAGAGCCAGTTCTGATTTTAAATCGGGCTCTTTTAGCAGGCAAAGAGCAGCCTCCTGGTTGTGTGTGTGTGTGTGTGTGTGTGTGTAGATAAATATATATTTTTTAACAAAATCTTTATTTAAAAAAAGCTTTATGTGAATATGCCTCTGAAAACACAAATGAGTTTTATGAAACAATATGTGTATTTACCGAAGCAAAATTGATTGGGGCCCCTTGGCAAATACACACAGGCTTTTCTGTGACCCAGGATATTTTATATACAACTCTATATCCAATTTAATGAAAAACAATTTTTCAAGGTATCTATCAAAAATGTCTGAGATTTCAAAGCCTGACAAGTGAATAGGAAATTTTCTTGAATGATTTTTTTGTATGTATGTCACTAATGAAAGGGTTAAACATTTTGGTCGTTCTCTGTGATGACAGAACTGTAACTAGTAATGCTGCCATATGTATACTGATGGTTCCCTTCATCCCAGAGGAAATGTAATGAACTATTTAGATGGTAACCCTTAGCATAGTTATTTGTGTGTGATTATCTTAACAGCAAGTGCTATGAGCAAATTATTTAGAGAGCCTCTTCATCTTTCATCCTGTATCTTTCTAAAGTCCACAACCTATTAAAATCTTGTAGAAATTTAAGGTTCAGAAAAAAATCATAAATGTAGGTTTTCCGTTGAAGAATTTTTCTTTTTTTTCCCCCTCCAATACCTCTTGCCTCTTCCCTTAGCCTAACCTTAAATGAGAGAATAATTTGAATCAATCCCCCTTTTCCCCCACACATGCTCACAGGAAGCTGAGACCCCAGGAAGTGATGCCTAGTTCGTGCTGTAGGCAGTTAATTCAGGGGTCCATGGATGACCTGGAAGGAGTCTCCTTCGTTTTAATTAGCACTTTTCTGGGGCAAGACTCCATTATTTTCATCATATGCTCATATTCATCATTGAAAAAAGGCACAGAACCATTCATTTCATGGTAGATTAGGGGATAGAACTGAGATTTGTCCACTTTGTGGAGTTCTTGATTGTTTTCACTATACCATTGAGTAATGCAATGGCTTTTCCAAGTTATTTGGAATGTACTTTTATATTTTTAATAACGAAGTGAATTTAATAGGTAAAAGTCATTAAAAACAGATGCCATATGTGAATTCCCATTTTTTCTCACAAAACATTTATTTTTTTTCATTTTAAACCAGTGTTGGTTTATGTTCAGAATTTCTGGGAATGTCTACAGCATTAAAACTTATAATATTGTAGTGGTTAGCAATTCATAGAAGTTTGATTTTTACAAAATAGTACTAATACACACTTTCTGCATTTTGTCTTAATCTAAGCGAAATCCTTGGAGTATTGCACAAGTGTAACTCAGCATGTTTTGCCTGAAGGCATTCATGTTGCTGTTGTTGAATTACCTCTTTTTTAAAAAAAATATAAAATCTTTGTATAAAAGGATAAATTGTGTGTGCGTTGATCGAAATTATAAAAAGTAAGTTACTGGGAATACATGCTAGCTGATAGTCTTAATTGTAGTAATGACTATTTGAAAGAATGTTATAACCAGAAGAGAGTCTCAGGAGTATTCTCTTTTAGCAAGACTATATTAAATCAAAACAAGTAGCTTAATTTTAATTGCCACAGTTAGTTCTAAGAACTATTTGGTATTGTGCATTTTTGTTGTTGTTCTTAAGGGAAAACAAGCTGGTATAAAGGGATGTGAAGCATAAATCATGGAGTTCATTTTGTTTATAAAGTCTTAGTGTTTCTATTTTTAGTAAATTTAGGACAGTGTTTTGAGATTTTTAAAAAAATAAACAATAACCTTAGAAGTGACAGAACACTTGAGGTTTACTATCTCTTGTATTATCAAATAATTTGAACATTGGCTTGATATTTAGTACATTAATGTTAGATAAGTTCTTTTAAAATAATTTACAAAATTATTGATCACTGATGTCTTTAATTCTTAGAAAAGCAAATGTGTAATAAATGCATATGGCTTCATGCAAAGTGCTGTTCACCAATAAATATATAAAATTATTTGGTTTATAATTTTTTTCTTTAAATAATTTATAAACTTCAAATAATATCAGCACTGCAAACTAAATATATTCTAGATAAGTTACTCTAAAATGTTTATTATTCAGCAGTACTTACAGTTAGCTTTTATAGATTTAAGTAAATGATTGTCTTAACAGATTTTAAAAATAAAACTTTTGTAATAAAAAAGAAGGTAAATAATGCTCATTTAGTGAAAATACCATTTAGAAATTTTAAAAGGCATTTTCCCCTAAGCTTTTAAATCAAAGAGGAAATATAAAGTAGAATTTTAGTTTTTTGAAAAAGTAATAAAATATTACATATGACAATGTATGGGATGTGGCTGAAGCTTACTCTGAGGCAAATGCATAGTCATAAATGTTTTCATGATTCAACATTTTAAAAGGAAATTAAAAATTAAGCATCCAAGGCAAGAAGTTTGGGGGAAAACCCCTCAAAGAAAGAGAGAAAAAAAATGTAAAAGCAGGAATTAATTAATTAGATCTTCCAAAAACTAGTATTAAATTTAGAAAGTTGGATGTTAGAAAAGTACCACCAGACTTTAACAGGATTAAATGTGGTCTATTTTAAGAAAAGGGGGAAAATGTATGGATAGGAAAGCAAATGGTCAGAGTCTAAGGTAAACGCTATTTTTTTTTCAATATTTTCTAAAGTCTTGGCAGAACTCATATGTATAACTACTGTGATTTGTTTTGGCAAGTGGTTTACTTTCAGTATAAAACATTCCAACCAGAAAACAATAAAGCCAGCAGGTATCTCTGAAGCATTTTTTCCTTCAGAAGACATTTTATCTTTGGCCATGATATGTAAAACATCTTAATGTTTGATATATCATATTTACCTTAACATAGGAAGAATGTGGAGGGTTTCCATGGTCATATTTTTTCTCTAGGTGTGTAGTACATACTGACAATTCACTGTGGGAGCATGCCTTACTATGTTCTACTTCAGTTTTGATTTCAAGTGAGTGTCTTTTTTCTGTTGCTTAATTTGGGAAAATTATTTGCACTCTTCTGAATGTTCTGTCTCAGAGGAGTTTAGTATGCATTTTCTGTTGACATGTGCTTCGTAGTAATGTTTGCCCATTTTCCCTAAACCAGCCTCGTGTGGTGCTCTCTTCAGAACATGAACTCATTGCATGTTTGTTGAATTATATATAGGCTCTCAGTGATCTGAATGCGTTTGTTTAATAAACTTTTAAGTACGGTTTTTATAGTTTTTTGTTCTGATAAATTCTTGGGTTTTCTAGATTATTCACATCAAAGAAGATTTATTGATGTTTGTTTTACTATATGCAGAATTTTAAATGAATGTGAAACAGCTTAAGTTTTTTTTTTTTTTCAAAAACAGGTTTCTGGGATTATGATTTTTCATTAATTTGGAAAATTCTGAAATAATTTCTGAAAGATAAAGATAATTTTATTGTGTAGTTTTTTTTTTAACAAAGAGTAGTACAGGAATAGATTTTGTTCTGTGTTTAGACTTCTTTCATATTTATATTTTATTTAAGGAAACAAAAATATTCTATAAAATTTTTGATTTCTGAAAAACAGATCATGGCAAAAGTAGAGAGACTAAACAGAAATTCATACTGAGACATATCATTGTATGAAGTAACTAGTCTAATTTTTTCATAACATTTTGTTGTCCACTATGTTAAGACATTTTTTCCTTTGATCTCTATGCTAATATAATTGAAATATTGCCAGAATTTGTTGCTTGCTTAACATATTGTCTCTATGGGCTTTATTATATGGATTTTAAAAAATAGTTTGGGATCTTTACTTTTCAGGCCTGAGAACAACTGAGGCTGCATTTTGATGTATGACACTGAAGGCCCCAAAGTCACAATAAACAACTTAGAATACCATACGGAGTTGTAACTATAGGAGAAAGTTTGCCAGTCTGTTCCTACTAGTGACATCTTCTGTTTGTGCAGCTGTTGACTACAGCAGCTTCTCTTTTTTGCTAAAAACAAAGGATCGTTTCATTGTGAGTTTTATTGTTGAATGCCAATATCTAGAATTGCACTTAGAATAGAAACCAATACAGACTTTAATTTTTAAGGACCTATACTGTGTATATGTGCAGATATTAGTTATAAATTATGCATGACACTTTTTGAATAGTGGGTTGCCTAAAGTCATAAAACGTATAGAGTACAAATGAGACTAGGCATAAAAAATTTGTGGCACTGTCTCCCCTCCCCACCACGCCACCTGGCTTGTGGGATCTTTGTTCCCTGACCAGGGATGGAACCTGTGCCCCCTGCAGTGGAAGTGGAGTCCTAACCATTGGACTGCCAGGGAATTCCCTGCACCTTTTGACTTGAGCAAGAATTTGAATTTGTTGTTACCAAGGTAATTTATGAGTTGGTATTACTTGGGGGGATCAGGAAAAGTTATTTTTAAATTATTTCTTTATATTAGTATTATTCCTTTTTCTCATATTGGGCTGAGAATTTAATATAACCACATACCTTGCATTAAAAAAAAATCCTAGTGTCTTCTAGTCCAGATTTATAAAACTGTTCAGGTTCTCATGTTCAAAGGTTGATATTTTATACCTTATGTAAATAAGTTTTGAATCATGTTGACTATCACAGTGACAATCACTGACTTATTACACTGTTAACATTTGTTTTTGCCTCTTGTGTTGAAATTCAAGAAACCAGCTCCAGTTCACAGATATTTGTGAGTTCAATGACGTTATCAACTTCAGATTTGGTTAGTAGTACAGAAGTAGACTTCAAAGTTAAATCAGGTGGGGAGGAAGGATATTGAATTGATACTGCTATATAGTTCAGATTTCTTCCCCCAGACACATGTTGCTGAATATTTACAGTGGACTCTTTGGAGAACAGTTTTTCTGAAAAAGGCTCTATATTTAGCATATCAAGTCTTTTCTTTAGATTTTCTTGGATTTGCTACTGATTACTTTTGTGAGAAACATGCAGGAAATTTATTCTGAGAAATATGCCTTGATGGGAGTTTCTACTGAATGCCATCCTAGTGGGGAAAAAGTTCTGGTTAGGGCTATTGCTTTCAGGTAGTTGATTTGAGTTGTTGAAAAATTGGACTGCATTCCACTTACTGGTTTTGCTAAGAAGTGTTTAATATCTTTTTAGATTGTCATGTTTGTGGTTTTAAACATTCTGCTTTTACAGAATGTGCCTATAGATTATTTCTTTGTATAATTAAATTTTAAAAATTTGTTAAATATAACAAATATAGAAAGAAAACTGCATAAAACCAGTGTACAGCTAAATGAATTATTGGATGAATACCTTGTATCACCCAAGTTAGGATATAGAACTTTGCCGGGTACCCCAGAAACTGTACAGGTGCCTCTTCCTAATCACAGCTCCCTCTTTCCTAAGAGTAATTCCTATCCTAATTTCCATGGCTCTTATTTACTTTTCTTTATAGTTTTGTCACCAACTTGTGCATCCTTAGTATGGTAGTTTATTATGTCTGTTAAATCTCTATAGATTTATAAGGAAAGATACAAAATAAACTAAAATGGAGTACATAGACTGGATTACTTTAGTTTACTCAGCTTGTCTACTGGGAAGCTGAAGTACTCATTTTTTTCCCAGTTTAACTGTGAGGCAAAAGTTTTTCTCCCTTATTTTTTTTTCCATTTATTGTAGACATTTTCCTTCCTTTTAATTTAACCATACTAATCTAATTTCCTGAGATGGACAGAAATAGACTATTTTTTAGACTATTCAAACAAATATAAAGTAATTATCCTTCAGAACTCTGTTCAGTGATTTTTTTTCCCCTAACAAAATTAGTTAAAAACACATTGTTTTGTCTGAAGAGCTAGTTTTTTTTTTACTACCAGCTTTATTTTTGGACTGTGAAGTACAACTTCCTTGTATTCTTGATTGTTTTAACAGCTTTGGTTATGTAAGAAATGACTTCATTTAAATCTAGTAACCTTTGATAACTTTTCTCCTATTTGATGGCTTTGTCTAAATAACGTAATCATATTTAATTATTTTAATTTGACCTTGCTATTCCTTTGAATGTCTTGTGACATTAGAGACCTAATTACTGTTTGTAAAGACTGTCTCTTTTATTGTTAAATTGTGAACTTGTATATTTAAATTTTTGTTCGTTTGTTAGTAATGTGTTTCACTTTCTCTTTGAAGAATGTCAAGCTGTCAGCTGAGGTAGAACCATTTATTCCCCAGAAGAAGAATCCTGATACATTTATGATCCCTATGGCACTCCCAAATGATAACGGCAGTGTTTCTGGTGTAGAACCAACTCCAATTCCCAGCTACCTGATTACTTGTTATCCATTTGTTCAGGAAAACCAGTCCAATAGGTAATTTGTTTACTATTATTTTCTTTTGGTGGGGGAAGAAAGGGGTAGGGAAATATAGAAGTTGGCAAAGGATACTTTTTAATTTTTTCTTTTGTAACTTTTAAACATTAACCATTTCTCTGTTTTCTAAGAGGAGTAAATAAAACCAAATGATGTAGAAATTTAAAAATTGTTAACATGGATTATTGTTATTTTCTCATTCTTTCTAAGAGAAAATGGAGTTCTTTGTATGTGTCTCCTATAATAAGTCATTGAAATTTGTTTGAAGTAAATTGACTCAAAGGGAGGAATGAATTATTCAGAAAGAGGTGAACAAAAATCCTTTTTTGAGGATAGGCATCTAATCATAATTGCCAAGACAGTCTGGCATAAGAAGGATATATCAAGGGGTAGCCCTTAACTTTGAAGCTTTTGTGTCTAGTTAGCATATATATGTAAACTACTCTGAATGTAGTTTAAATTTAGCTTCTGTGCTGTAGTCACAGGGTGATGTAGCAAAATGCTTACAGTTCAGATAATGTGTGACCTAGTGTTTAGGGTGTACCTTGTGATAGTCATGATAGCCTTTCTAACCCTGCTTATCCTGTCTGAATGATTAGCATTTCATTGGTGTATTTCATTTTATTGCTGTATAAAAGTACTTTCAGCCTCTTTCAAGTTATATCACATACAAAAAATTGTACTACTCCAGCACTCTGGGATAAATGGATGAGGCAACTAGACTCTAGCCTTTGCCCAGCCACCCCTGAGGGCTAAGGCAATCAATATTTCCACACGTCTATAACCATTGGGGCACACTAGTGTGCCCAGGCATATTCTTTGAGAAATTCTGGATGTATGAGATAACAGATCACTAAATACTGTCTCAGATATTAAATATTCAAGTTAATAGTCTAAAACTCTTAATAGTTTTGGGCATTAGGCAAACAGTAGAAGCTAAAGGAGCCTTCTCAATTGAGTCAAGTTAACATTGTGTTAAAAATCTTTGACCTATATTGGATTATGTTTGAAGTGATTTGTAAACTAGATTAAAAATACTATTCTGTATTTGACAAAGTGGCCAAGTGTACAGTATGATAAATTTAATTTTTCTTACCTTACCAAATAATCTTTGAGAATTCATGAGTAAGCCAGCCATCAGATTATTTGAAACTATTTTTAGAATTATGGCAGGGAATATTTTTCCCTGAGGAAAAGCTCTGTACTCCAGCCCCCTATGACCCCTCATTTGTCAGCAGCAACTGTCTGCAAGAACTGCTGAGACAGGAAGGACTGGTGCTTTATAGGAAGGGATTGCACTACGAGAACTCTAATGCTGGAGGTAGATGGTAGTGAACAAGCTTGCCTTTTTCTTCTCTTCTTTCCCTTGGACCGGGTGCCTGCTTCCATTGCCAAGGAGGGGAGCCAGGGAAAGAGCCGGACTTGGCCAGGTGGTTAGGGGAGTATGGTAGAGGAGTAGGAGGCTGTGGGCCTGAGCTAAAGAATGGGAGGTGGAAGAATCAAACACCCGTTGTAAAGATCACCTTACACAATGATCACCTTACCCTGCTTTTTGCAGAAGACTGTCACAGTTGTTACCATTGGATGGGAACTTTGGACTGCCTTTAGTGGCAGATGGAGCAACTAGGTGTTTTAACTTTTAGGCAGAAATACCTTGAGGAGGTTGAGGGGAGAGTTACAAATAAGAAAGGTCCGTACCAAAATTTTTAAATTTTGGAATGCAGTAAGCTATCAGGTTGAGTTCCTTTTTACTGTCAATTTAAATTGTTATTACATGTACATAAAAATCTCTAGTTATAGCAAGGAAGTTTATAAAATGGTAATTTTATCTCTTTTTCAGAATTATTATGAGGCTACTATTTTGTACTGTTTTTTTCTTTTACTAAAATACGTTGAGATTTTGCTTTAGCATTACTTTTAGACATACATGTCAATAGATTTGTTCTTTTTTGATTTGGTTTTACAGGCAGTTTCCATTATATAACAATGATATACGATGGCAACAGCCTAATCCAAACCCTGCTGGACCATACCTTGCTTACCCCATTATATCTGCTCAGCCACCTGTTTCTACAGAGTATACATATTATCAGCTGATGCCAGCACCATGTGCCCAAGTTATGGGTTTCTATCATCCTTTTCCTGCACCTTACTCCAACACTTTTCAGGCTGCAAATACTGTCAATACTATAACTGCAGAATGCACTGAGCGTCCAAATCAGCTTGGACAGGTCTTCCCGTTATCTGGTCATCGAAACAGAAACAGTAATAGAGGACCAGTGGTACCAAAAGTAAGTGACCGAATTTGATTGGCTTTTGTGTTTGATATTTCTCTTGTTAGTAATAGTATAAGTAATTTGCTACTTGTATTGATTAGCTTTTTTTTTTTTTTTTTTTTTTTTTTTTTTTTTTTTTTTTTGTTTTTTTTTTTTTGATTAGCTTTTAATCCTGAATTTACCTTTTAAAAAACAGTCAATGGTGTAGCATTTGTAAAATAATTTTTTTCCATTACTTTTGTCCCTCATTCTTAAATGGTGATATGATTTACAGTCATCTTCCAGTTCCTTCAGAGAGTTTACATAAGCATAATGCACAGATATTTCCAAAGTATTTTAATTTAGTGATAAAAATTGCATAGTGACACCAATTTTAATAAGTGATTAGTTTGGATCCTTTGCTAGCAGTGTTGAGTGGCTAATGCACATCAAGACATTGCAGTCTTCAGAAATAAGCAGGAGATACTATGGAAAAGAACATTTGTCTCTTCAACTTCATTGTTTCTATTCTGTCAATTTTTAGTAGGAATAGCACTTTGTTATTCAAGGGATGCTTTATTATGTGAATACAAGGTCTCCTAGGGCTAAAGAAAATTAAAGATAAATATGTGAAATGACCTTTTGTCAGCACCAGCCTTTGACTAAATTAAAAAAAAAAGACACAAAGGCCTTGAAATCACAGGAGGATTAAGGTTAATTCTAGGTGACTGTTTCTTAACTAAAAGGTTACTTTTCTATTGAGGCCATAATATCAAAGCAAATAAGAAGAAAAACCATGTTTCTTTTCAGCACTTTTGAGCTAATAGAAGGCAGAGGGATTAGATGCATTTTATGACTTATTGTCAAGGAGTTGATGCTTTCCTAGATTCCATTAGCCTAGCCTCTTCAGTGAAAAGTCTTTGCTATCTTCTGGCATACTTTTTACAGATTAAAATACAAACAAGCAGCAGAAGTTGCTTTGAAAAGCATTTTAGTCTTTGTTCATGGAAACATTCTGGATCAAGGGAAATCCTTTTGGGAACTCTGAGAATGAAAAGAAGACAATAGTATATAACTTTCAGAGTTTGAAGTAACATGATTTCTCAGAGTGCATTTCCAGCGCTTGAATCTAAGAAGTCAAATTTGGAGTTCTATTGTATAAATTGCTATTAAGTGATGAATACCCATATTTTTAAAAATGAAGGAAAGGATCAGCTTTTTAATATTTTCTTTTTAAACTCTAAAGCAGAAATTTCTTTTGTAATTCATTGCCAAAATTTCGCTTTTGGATAAGTTACCATCCTTTTTATTACCCTTTTAAATAAAAATTTGCAACCCCTAATTTGACATGATTATACTCTTATTATTAGATATTCATTGAGAAAACTAAAAATGCAAATAAAATGAATTTATATTTTATTATAGTAGTATTAATGGTTATTTGAAAATAGTATATAAATGTGTGTATAATACATTATTTACCCTGTTATCATTGGCTGCAGATAATTTCATGAAATCCTAACACAGTAACCCTGTTTCCTCATGGGTTGGGAGTCACTAATTTGTAGCCTACATTTAAGTATCTTTTATAAAGGATGTGTATTTTATAATGTTTAGTACACTGAATAAGATCTTAAGTTTTTTTTTTTTTTTTTTTTACTTCAATCAGCAACAGCTTTTACAACAGCACATAAAAAGCAAAAGGCCACTGGTGAAAAATGTAGCTACTCAGAAAGAGACAAATGCAGCAGGTCCTGATAACCGATCAAAAATTGTGCTACTGGTAGATGCTTCACAGCAAACTGGTAAGGCAAGATTTCTTACGTATATACATTATAGGTTTTTAAAAAAATTTATTTTATTGAGGGAATTCCTTGGTGGTCCAGTGGTTAGGGTTCTACGCTTCCACTTCAGGCGGTATGGGTTTGACCCCTGGTTGGGGATCCCGCATGCTACATGGCAAGGCCAAAAAAAAAAAAAAATTATTTTATTGAAGTATAGTTGATTTACAATGTTGTGTTAATTTCTGCTGTGCAGCAAAGTGATTCAGTTATATATACATATACATCCTTTTTTGTTTTCTTTTCCATTATGGTTTATCACAGGATACTGAATATAGTTTCTTGTGCTATACAGTAGGACCTTGTTGTTTATCCATTCTATATATAATAGCTTGCATCTACTAATCCCAAACTCCCCATCCATCCCTCCTGCATCCCTCTTTCCCCTTGGCAACCACAAGTCTGTTCTCTATGTCTGTATACATCACTGATTTTCATCTGTTGTCATGCATTGACTTTATAATTGTGGACTCTACCACTTTTTTTTTTTTGTATTTCGGCCATGCTGCAAAGCAAGCAGGATGGTTCCCCCAGCAGGGATCGAACCCGAGCCTCCACAGTGAAAGCTCCAAATCCTAACCAGTAGGCCACCAGGGAACTCCGTGGACTCTACCACTTTTTAGGATTCTAGGCTTTCATCCGTTTATCCTGCCACTTTGTGAAATTCTCTAGGAAGGATAAAACAGTCCATGTCCTTAATGTTCTTTCAGCTTGCATGCTGGCTTATGTACAATTTTGGGCAGCATTTGTTGTTTCCTTATCCCCTTATAGTAGTGGAGCAGTTCAGAAGTCAGAGATGGAATTTTGCAGACATTGTAGAAATTTGAGGGACTCATTTTGGTAGAAATCAGAATTGTATGTGTTTTATAACTAGATTAAAATCCTTTTAAAAACATCCTAACATCCTATAATATCTTTATAGAAGAAGTTACCAAGTTTTCTGCACTGTATTTTAGCGTAGATCTGAACCATATGTATGAGTGATACCTATATCCTCAAATAAGTAAAAATTTTGGACTAGTTGGATATCATTTTGTCAAAAGTGTTTTAGAGGACTGTATAGCATTAAATTACAAAGCTTTATCCTGGTAATAGATAAGAATTAATAAATAGTCTTAAAATATTCTTTCTATTTTCCAGTTTATATTGTGAAATTTCATTTTGTATCTATGGTCTCAGCCTAATAGCTATAGAGTAGATGGCTGTCTTCTACTCTACACCCATTGTGATTAAAGAAATTCTTATTTATGATCCAAGGTTAGGAATTAGATCTTTTCAAAGGCATATTTGCTTTTTACCCCCTATAGTTTTCACAAAAATGCTGTCTGGCTTAAAATGAATTAGGTGGCACATACATTCTTTCATTTGGACTGTACCTTTTCTGTTGGACGTCTATTCAGTTTCCTTTTACAATTGCTTAGGTCTGTTAGGAGCAAGAAAGGATTTGGGAATCAGTTAAAAAACAATCTTGCTGATAGTGCAGTCATTGTGTGATTTGTAGGGCATAAAGCGATGAGGTTTACAGACTGACAAATGGTTGGAGTGGCTATGGAAAAGAGTCACAAGGTAATATATGACAAAATTTTCTATGTTTTGGTTGTTCCTAGACATAGTGACCCATTTCTCCATGCTTTGAACCCTGGAACTGCTTTAAAAATTTATCCTAACGTCTTTGGTTTGCTCATTAAGTGTCCACAAAGACAGCCTTCTGAAGCACAAGAATTAGAAAGTGAAAAGATGAAGATATAATTTGAGTAGAAGATTATACCTTCTATCAGTATTCTTATTCTTTAGTTTGTTTTTAAGTTACCAGGATTAATTGGTATCAACTATATGTAGAATGAAAATTTTAAAGGAATTTGTAAAAATTTTTACTCTTGAACACAAGCTCATATTATTTAAGAGTTTAGTAACATGGCTAGATATAAGATAATATACAAAAGTTAATTGCATTTCAGTGTGCTGCCAACAAACAAAATTTAAGAAAAGATATTATTTACAATAGCAACAAAAATACAGTTTCTGGCATAAATCTGACAAAAGATAATAAGACATTGATGCAGAAAGCTGTAACTTTATTATAGGACATTTAAAAAAATAAATAGCATGCTCATTCAGGATGATTTGATGTTGCAAATGGCATTTTCCCCCTAAGTCTATAGATTCAATTCAGTTCTAATCAAAATTCCTATGGTGGGCTTCCCTGCTGGTGCAGTGGTTAAGAATCCGCCTGCCAATGCAGGAGACACAGGTTCAAGCCTTGGTCCGGGAAGATCCCCCATGCCACGGAGCAACTAAGCCCATGTGCCACAACTACTGATCCTGCGCTCTAGAGCCCACAAGCCGCAACTACTGAGCCCTCTAGCTGCAACTGCTGAAGCCCACGCGCCTAGGGCCCATGCTCCGCAATGAGAGAAGTCACCGCTGTGAGAAGCCCGTGCACTACAACGAAGAGTAGCCCCTGCTCACCACAACTAGAGAAAGCCTGCACACAGCAACAAAGACCCAACGCAGCCAAAAATAAAATAAATAAATTTATTTAAAAAAAAATTCCAATGGGGATTTTTTTGGAACTTGACAAACTAATTCTAAAATAAAGGAGCACTGGTCTGAAATAAAGGAGCACTAATTCTAAAATAAAGGAGCACTGGCCAAGACATCCCTGGAAAATAACTTTTCCTCTAGATATCAAGATCTGTTAAGCCATTTTATTTTTTATAGGCTTATACAAAAATATAGTACATAAAATTCAGTATGTGGAAATCAAACAGAACAGAGAGCTCAGAAACAGACTCATATGTGTGGAAACACATATAAGGAAAATGACAAAGATAGCATCACAGACCCCTAACATATACATCATGCAAATCTATTCCAGATGGATTAAGGGCTTAAATGGGAAAACCACATGTAGTAGAAAATATAGGCAGGTATCTTTATGATTGCATGGAGAGAACTATTTCTAAAATTAAGAATTTCTGTTTATCAAGCGTGAGTGAAAGAACAAAGCACAAATCTTGGAAAAGATTTTTACCATGCATGAAACTGACAAAGGATTAATGTGAAGACATATAAAGAATTTATAGGAATCAATAAGAAAATGATCCCACCTGTGCTCAGGGCCCCTGGAATGCAGTGCTGCCAAGGGGCTGAAACAGTTTGGTAGAACTATAGGAATATTTGGACCCAGTTGTCCTACTCAGGTGAATGTATCCAAATGGAATCTCCCCCTAGAAAGAAAAGGAACTGTTTGATTAAAGGTGTGTACACTGCAGCAGCACCAAAAAAAAAAAAACACTGAAAACTTCTCAATGTCCAGTAATGGGCAACAAGTCAAAAGAAGTCTCCAGGACATCCACTCAGTGGAATAATATGGGGCCTTCATATATTATAATTAATGAAGAACATATATATGATATTAAACAGTGCAACTCAAAAATTATATTGATTCTGTATAAAAATTATATATGGAAAAAATTGTATGTGAAAAAAGCCTTGTGGAAAAAAGAATATTTGTGATAGGTTAGGAGATTGTAAGAGGTTTTTTAATGTCTTGTAATTACAATTTGTGAAATACAAAAATGAGAAACAGGCAACTTAGTAGAAAAATAGGCAGAAGTCAAACAAACCAAAAGTAAAATTAACAAGTAGTTTACAGAAAGGAAAACGTGAGTGGCTAACACCATGAGAAAAGATTCTCAATCTCGTTATTAAGCAGAAAAATGCAAATTAAAACCCACAATCAGCCATCTTTTTATACCCAATAATTGGCAAAAATTATAGCCTAGAGGACAGTGTCAAGTATTTGGTGAATATGTGCATCAGTGGGGATATATATATCTTGCTGTTAGAGTGTAAACTGTTTTAACCACCTTCGAAAATGATTTGGCATTACCAAGCAAAGTTGAATATTATGTGTATCCCCTAAGGCCTAGCAGCAATTATCTTAGAGAAACGTCACATGCACACACACACGTTTATATGTCTATATAAGAATGTTTACAGCAGTATTGTTGTTAATAGCAAAACCCCAAAACAACCCAGGTGTCCCACCAGTGGTACAAAGGATAAATGCATCTTGGTATATTCATACACAGACATTGTAGATTCCAGTGACCTTAATGAATTACAGCCATATGCATCAGAATCTCAAAACCAGTCACTGTTTGGGGGAGGAGGTAGCAGCAGGGGGAAGCAAGTCACAGAAGAATATGGACAGTATGATTTCATTTTAATAAAGCTAAAACTGCAAAAGTATATGATTTATGTTTTTGGAATACAAAAATCCTTGGTGGGGCTTCCCTGGTGGCGCAGTGGTTGAGAATCTGCCTGCCAATGCAGGGGACACGGGTTCGAGCCCTGGTCTGGGAGGATCCCACATGCCGCGGAGCGGCTAGGCCTGTGAGCCACGACTACTGAGCCTCCGCATCTGGAGCCTGTGCTCTGCAACAAGAGAGGCCACGACAGTGAGAGGCCCGCGCACTGCGATGAAGAGTGGCCCCCGCTTGCCACAACTAGAGATAGCCCTCGCACAGAAACGAAGAGCCAACACAGCAAAAATAAATAAATTAATTAATAAACTCCTACCCCCAACATCATCTTTTAAAAAAAAAAAATCCTTGGTAAATCTAGTTTAAAAAGTGAAGGAATGGTAAACACAATTCGGAATAGTGGCGACCTCTGAGGGAGAAAGAGAATGCAGTGGTGGAGGAGGCATGCAGTGGACTTCAAAGGATTGGTGATGTTCTATTTCTTAAAATGGGTAATGGTGGTTTGTTTTAATTATTCTGTAATATTAATTATACAAATATTTCAGTTATACAAATATTCTCTTTTCATACTAAACACATTTTATAAACCAACTTCTCAGGAACAGCTTACCTTTTGATGATCTTTTCAAAAGTTTTCACCTGTTTTCTCTATTTACAAAGTTAGGTATCTTTGTTTTCTTACAATTTTAATGATAACAAGAATTGATCAACTTGTCCTCAAAAAGAGTTGTCACACTTTCCTTGCCTTACAGATTTCCCATCAGACATCGCTAACAAATCTCTCTCAGAGAGCTCTGCCACAATGCTCTGGAAGGCCAAAGGCAGGAGGAGAAGAGCATCCCACCCTACTGCTGAATCCTCTAGTGAGCAGGGGGCTAGTGAAGCTGACATTGACAGTGATAGTGGCTACTGCAGTCCCAAACACAGCAACAACCAACCTGCAGCTGGGGCTTTGAGAAATCCTGATTCTAGCACCATCAGTGTATGTGGCATTACTTTGATTTCCTCATCAGTCATCTGTGTCAGTATTATCTTTGTGTCCTCTGCTAAAGCTGAAGTATCTATTTTCATGAACAATTCCCGTAATAATAGGATGGTTAAAAATGTATTTTGTATGTTTTATTATTAATATAAGAATACTCATTTATGGAGAAGTATTTTTTCTAAGATTATAATAAGCATGCTTCACACTAGATGGAATTATGAAATGTTTTGCAAGGTATATGGTGTTTACTCTTAAGCAGAAAATAATTGTCTTTTTTGTTTCTATTTTTAGCATGTGGAATCATCTATATGTGCAGGTACTTACTTTCTGCATAGTGTTTTTGCTATACTTTATTCTTTGTCCATGTCACAGCTTTGTTTTTAAGCATGAAGCTTGCTGATGCTGCAAAAAAATTAGAAATCTTCCAAGGAAATTCAAGTTAATTTGAAGTATAGTTTTGTTGATGAAATTGAGAAAATTCCAGCTAGAGGTATTCTGTAAGATGACAACTTACATTACTAAGAACTGGAATACCACTTAAAGTTTATGGAAAATTTTTCAGTATTACATTTATAGTGACTGAGTTTCAGTACTTGAAGTTAGGGGGCCCTTTAGGTTTTGACATCTTTATATTTTAAAATCTCATTTATTACAGGTGGTGTAAATTGGTCCAATGTAACTTGCCAGGCAACTCAGAAAAAACCTTGGATGGAAAAAAATCAGACATTTTCTAGAGGTGGAAGGCAGGCTGAACAAAGAAATAATTCACAGGTAATTTGGATTAGGTTGGAGAAATTTAAGTAGTGTGAGATGCATTATTATAAATGGTATAGTGGTTTTGAAGGGCAGTGTCCTTAATTTTTGGTGATACATATTGTTTGTTTAAAATAACATGATATCTGTAACTTAAATGGCTTAGCCAATAAAATTATTATTTAAATAATGAAACAAAAGGCAAGATGTTGAATGTAGGTGGGATGTATATTGTACCATTTTCTACTTTTCTATATTTAAGAAATATATTTGTATATTTTATAATTTTAAAAAAGAATACTCCCCAGTCCTGCTTCATCTTCTGTGACTGTTTCTTATCCATATAAAAAAATTTAAAGCATTTTAATACCTTGAACATTGATTCTTTGAACTTCAGGACTGCAGCCTTGTCCACGTGTCTTTAGTTGACTATAAACACCACAAGCCATACTCGGTGCTTGTTGCAGTACCATAGTGATGGCTGCCTCTGCCATAATGTGGCCAGATGGGGCAGCTTCCTGGTCTTGGGGAGCAAGATCTAGCTGCAGTACAGCAGAGCGAGTTATATACTGCTACGAACTTCCAATAATTGTCTTCCTGCGTTGGTTGTCTGTGAAATCTGGGAGGTGTTGATTGGTCAGTATTTTTCCTTTTTAATTTTTAGATAGAGTTCCTGGATTCCTTAAATCTAGTTAAAGAATTAAAGTTACCATATGAATAGATCTGGATGAACTGAAGTAAGAGCAAGTTACTAATGGGTTGAGTAAACCGAATACTTGCTGGTGTGCCTTTGCTTCCCTGAAATGAAGTACTTAAGATGTACCCTAATGTTAATTAATTAGACTGTCGGGAAAGCCAGTAGAATAATGCCCTCTTCCCTATGGTTATTGCAAAAATGAGTCATTGTTTTTTGTGGCAGGCTTGTGAGGCAGTCTAGCTTTATTTGATTAAAAACAAAAGAGCTAAAACAAGACTTGTTCATATAGATTAGATAAACAAAATCTACGGAATGTTTGGTTAAGGGCTGAAATTTTATGTTGAAATCATAACTGCTAGACCTGCCAAGTTTGCAGTCTCATTATTGGTACTTTTGGTATCAGTAGCCCACTAGAGAGGAAATAATACTGATACAGAAAAACATTTTATCTCTGCCTCAAAACTGATGCGGAATGGTGAAAAAACACAAAACTTTCAATTATAGAAACGCATAAACGTTTGTTTATTTTGTCTCCCTTCATTCCAAAAGAACTGGAGCCAGATGTTGAACAATGTGTGTGTTTTCTTTCTATTTCTGAGGCTTTTCTTAAGTGTGTAGCTTGATTTTTGATATGCAGAATCTTTTTTTTCTTTTAAGTCAAAATATTTTCCCCCTTTGCAATTTCTGATTGTTTTTAGGCTTAAAAAGTCTTTTAGAAATCTAGTAAATAGTCACTTGTATTTTCTGCTTCTTTTTTACAGGGTAATATTTTCAAAACTTTATCTGAGGTTTTGATGCATGGTACAGCATAATGAGGTCGATTTTCACAGTAGTTAACCAGTTGTCTTAACATTGTAATCCATTATTTTTTCTGATTTGTGCTGCCCTTTTAGTCATTTGCTAATTTCTTATGTCTTGGTCCTGTTTCTGGGCTTTTTTGTTCCATTTATCAGATTTTTGCACCTGTACCATGCTGTTTTAACTACTGTACAATGCAGTGATTTTTAATGATTTTACCAGTGTTTTAATATTTGAAACAGCAGATTTTTTCTATACTGTGATGTAGCCTTAATTGTAAATGAGGGACAGAATGTAAAAACTTAAGTTTTTAAAAATGGCTTTATTTTGTGTATAGTTTGAAAAATAAAATATATGAAAAAGGTTATACAGTGAACAATCTCATTTTTACCCAGTCTCCACTTGTCTTCTTCTCCTCCCTATATCTGTGTATTTTCCCAGAGTTTTTTTTTTTTTTTTTAAACAACTCCTAATGTTGTATGGATATATCCTTGTTAATTTCTGAAGTCCTGTCATTGGACACTTGAATTATTTGTAAACTACTGTTGTTAATAGATGTGCTGCAGTATTAATTAGAAATCTGTGTGTATAGCAGTAGAATAAATTCCTAGATAAGGTATTGCTGAGTGAAAAGGTAAAGTCATTTCTGTTATTTGGTAAGTAACACCAGATTGTACCATTTTGCATTCTCACCGATACTGTGGAGAGTGCTTATTTCCAAGTAGCCTCAGTAATCATGTGTTTTCAAGATTTTGGATTTGTGCCAGTGAGGGAGAAATAGTGTATTAAAGTAGTTGAGTATCTTTCCATATGTTTAAGGGCCATTTGTACTTTTCTGTGAACTTGTCATATTCTTTGACCATTTTTTGTATCTTGATCTATTTCTGTTTTTGTACATTAAAAATTTTTTTTTAATTTAGAAATTTTTATTTTTATTTTTCTTGGGCCGTGTGCCTTGTGGGAGCCTCGTTCCCCGACCAGGAATTGAAGACAAGCCCCCTGCAGTGGAAGTGCGAGTCCTAACCACTGGGCCGCCGGAGAATTCCCTGTTTTTGTACATTTTTAAATCAATTTGATCAAGCTCTTATCAAATTTTTTTAATTTCTGGGAGCCAGTAGTCTGTAATGTGAGTTGCAAATATTTTGCTAGATTTTTATTTTTGACTTTGCTTATTACTATTACCATATACAGGTTTGTTTTAAATAGCATTAAGAAGTTTATTTTTATAAAGGAATTTGCCTGTTTTCCTCCAATGTGTTTATGCTTTTGTGTTTTTTTTACATTTAAATCTTTATTCCATTTAGAGTTTGTCTTGGTGGGTGTTGTGAGATATGGGTCCTATTTTGTATTTTCAAGTGGCTACCTAAATCTCCCAGCACCATCTATTGACAGGTCCATTACTTCACCTATTTGAGATAACCACCTTTATCACCTATTAAATTTCCATATATATTGAAATCTGTTTCCAGATTTTCTGTTTTGTTCCATTGGTCTTAAAACTATCAACTTAGGGAGGATGGATTGCCTTTATGATATGGCATCTTTCTAGAAAAAAAATGTCTTCCTGTTTTGTTTTTTTTTTCTTTAATGTTTTGGCCGTGCCGTGCGTCATGCAGTATCTTAGTTCCCTGACCAGGGATTGAACCCAGGCCCCTTGCATTGGAAGCGAAGAGTCTTAACCACTGGACTGCCAGGGAAGTCCCCTGTCTTCTTATTTTTGAGTTACCTTTTTGTGTTCTTCAGAAGTATTGTATAATTTTCTGGAAATAAATTTGTACATATTCCTCATTAGTCAGTTCCTAGTATTTTTCTTTTTTGTTATGTAAATGGAATATAAACACCTGAATCTTTAGATACTGATTTTGTGCTAGTCATTTAAGAATCTTAATATGTAGTTGTAGCTGTAGTTTCTGCTTTGTTCTGTATGCCCACTTTCTAGCAACAAAACTCTTTTTTCTTAGAAGAATTTTTTAAAAACGGGGGGTATTAGTTCATTCCAGGAGGTAATTGAAATACTTGCATATTTGGTCCTCATGAACTTTGTTGGGACCATTAGCTTGGGGGTTTTAACTTAATCCTGGAACTTTATGTCTCCAAGTACAAGAATCAAGTTGCATTTATTTTTTTAAAAAATTGTTTTTATGTTTGTAACAACATTAATGCATATATACTAAGGCTGGTTTACAACAGGGCTTACATTTTGATATAATTGTAATGCTGTTTGGAGGGCAGGTTTACATTTACTTGTTTGTGATAGTGAGTGTACAAAGAAATGAAGAGTTGTACTCAAGAATTATTCTCTTGCTTCTATTCATTCCAATATTGGGGCTTGATTATTAGTTTTCGTTTCAGTGTTAATAATTTATGTGAATTCAGTTGTTTCTTTAGTACCTAGACATTGTAAATTGCATTTGTTTTAGCATCCTTGTATGAGCTGCTTTTTATGAGCCAATTTAAAAAATATTTTATTATGAAAATTTTTAAACAGACCTTAAAGTTCAAGTAATTTTATAGAGACCATTCATATAGCTACTAGCTTGATGCTATCAAAGATTTTACAGAACTTTGCTTCATCACATATGTATTCCTCTCTCTATCCATGTTCATGAGTTTATTTTAAAATGAGGTAAATATTTAAAACCAAGGAACTGTTGGGTACCTGGCAAATTATCAAGTTTTTTAACAGATGCTTATAGGTTATAGGAAGTAGCCCCATTGTGCATATTCTAAGGAAGATTACATTTGCTATATGACTATCTTCTGGCCTATAGTTCTGCCATAAAGCCTACTTCCCAAGAGAGTATAAAAATTGTTTCTTAAAAAAAAAAAAAATTCTGTTGCTTATCAGCAAGTCTTTTTAGACCAGTTGCTTAGCATGGGAATTGCTAGGTGCTTCTAGGTCTTTGTGTGCATACTTTTTTTTGGTATGCGGGCCTCTCACTGTTGTGGCCTCTCCCGTTGCGGAGCACAGGCTCAGCGGCCATGGCTCACGGGCCCAGCCGCCTCGCGGCATGTGGGATCTTCCCAGACCAGGGAACGAACCCGTGTCCCCTGCATCAGCAGGCAGACTCTCAACAACTGCGCCACCAGGGAAGCCCTGTGTGCATATTTTTGATTTAATAATCCAAAGTCTATACAACAGCACCTTCAGTCCAGGTCTGCTTCAAGTTCTGTATATTGTTAGAATTCTTGAGTAACTGGTAAAGAGGATCATACTTTTCACATCTTCTCTAGGTGTCCTGGTTCAGAGGCATTTCATCTAAGTTGCATTAGGTACTTAAGAGAGGGAACTTGATTGTCTTAATATTCTTAAAGTGCTTAATGTGTTTTTTTCTTACTTTTATGACAGTTGAACATTTTGCAGATGGTTCAATAGGATAATAATAATTTATGTGATTGAATGACAATTTTATTCTTTTAAATCTGTTTTCTTATAAACAAGATTTAAAATTTTTTATATTTCCTAGGAATTAAAAAACAATAAAACTACAGATATTAAAAGACCTACGATAGTTTTATAAAAAGGTAATACTCAGTTTCTCCCAATGGTAATAACATCTTGCAACTATGGCACAGTATCACCACCCTGATATTGACATCAATATAGTCGATTCAAAACAGAACCATTACTGCAAGGATCCCTCATGTTGCCTTTTTATAGCCAAACTCCCTTCCCTTCCCCACCAGCCTCTCCTTAACCCCTAGAATCCACTAATCTGTTGCCCCTTTTTATGGTTTTGTCATTTCAAGAATGTTGTATAAATGAACTCATACAGTCTTTTCAGGATTGGCTTTTTTTCACTTGCATCGTTTTCTGGAGATTCATACAGATTATTGGGTATATCAGTAGTTTGTTCCTTTTCATGACTGACTGCTGTTTTATAGAATGCATATACCACAGTGAGTTTACTCTCCCAATGAAGGATATCTGGGTTGTTTCCAGTTTTTGGCATTACAAATAAAGTTGATATAAACGTTCATGCACAAGGGAAAAAAGTAACATGCACTAATTATCACATTTTTGTATTTTCATTATAATGACCTTATTTGTCAAAAGTTTTAACCTTTTGTACTAAGTTATGCACTTTATGAAAATTCATTGTGCTGTATACTTTGGGGTACATTTCTGTATGTTATACTTTAATAAAACATTTTACTTAAAAGTAATATATTTTCCCCCCTCTGGGGTTTATTTAGGTTGGATTCAGATGCCGAGGACATAGTACTTCCTCAGAAAGAAGACAGAATTTGCAAAAGAGACAAGATAATAAGCAGTTAAACCCCAGTCAGTGTCATAGAGGCGACCCAAATTCCGAGTCTTTATATTTTGAGGTATTTTTTCAAACTGTATATTGTTATAGCAAATGTTGCCATTAAGAAATTAATTTTTCTTACATTATGATAAGTATTTTTTATGTCTTAACATGTGACTGCAAGTAGATTGTAAGTTACTTAGATGTATTTTTCTTGTCATTTTTGTCTTGGTTATGTATAGTTAGTCTAACATTAACTTTATTAATGTTTATTTTTATAAATTTTTGTCATGAGTATTCATTTTGAGGTAACGTATGGAGGTAGAGCTTAATTTTACGTGGACTTCACCTAGTTTGAAACTTTCTTCCTAACTTTTATTATCTTTGTTGAATCTATTTATTAAGTTTTTCAGATTTAAACAGTTCAGTCTAGTCAATTTGTGCTGCTAGCCAGGGGAGTCTTGAAGAAGGAAGATAAAAGGCTATTTTACTTTTTCTAATAGGCAGACAGTTTATATTCTAATTGCAATGTTTCTATTATTTATTCATCTAACTGCTGCTCATTGGAGGCCTGTTGTATGTTTAAAGTAAGGTGCTCTGCATGATACATTAAGGTGAATAAACACACTAGCCTTAGGGAGGTTGCTGTGTAATAGAGGAATGTAGACATGTACACACCTGATACTTCTTGGGTGTGGTTGAAGTTGAAAGGAGAAGTAAGCCCCTTTGGGTTTGAGGCAGGATAGGGATAACATTTGGAATAGGTTTTAAAGAATGAGTAGAATTTGATTGTGTCAAGATGGTGAACAACATCCCAGGTAACTCATCTTTGTTATATAGTTTCTATAAAATGAGTAAATAGATGGAGTTTAAATATGCTTGAAGCCAGAGGCTTCAGATGAATAATATGTTAGATAAGCTTAGTAATTGACCTAAAGGACTTGAGGGTTCAGCTCAAGTAGTGTATCGAGAACAGTACATGTGGCAGATTTTTTATTTGCACTTAATCATATGATTGGTTCCATACTTATATTTAGTTAAAAATAATAGATAAATTTCAGTGTAAAGGAGGATATTGGTTAAGAAATTACTTTGAATAGGGAATTTATTTTTTAACTTTTAATTTTATTGACTGGTGTATGTAGTAATGGGACAGGGAATATATTAATGAAATTCATATTAAGCCATGTGTTTAAAATCTTTTCAAAAGTATGTGAAATGTGATAAAATCCTTTTTGAATTTCTTTTTATTTACTTACCCACCTTAGGGTAGAATTATTAATAAAAATGGAATAGTAGAGGCAGAAATCCAAAGGATGGACACGTGTGGATGTATCCCCATCCTTGAATAATTAAATTAGCTATGTTTTAGCATGTGAGAAATGAGATTTCCTTTTTTTTTTTTTTTTTTTTTTTTTTTTTTTTTTTTTTTTCTTTTTGCGGTATGTGGGCCTCTCACTGCTGTGGCCTCTCCCGTTGCGGAGCACAGGCTCCGGACGCGCAGGCCCAGCGGCCATGGCTCACGGGCCCAGCCGCTCCGCGGCATGTGGGATCCTCCCAGACCGGGGCACGAACCCGCATCCCCTGCATCGGCAGGCGGACTCTCAACCACTGCGCCACCAGGGAGGCCCGAGATTTCCTTTTTAAGACTGATTTTAAATAGTTTAATATTGAGTTAAAAAATTACTTCCCTGTCATTTCATTACTCTTAAGCATTATAAATGTTGTTCTTAAGAGTTTATTGCTTTGAACTCTGTTTTTACTTAAAATGTGGAACTATTTCAGGATGAAGATGGATTTCGAGAACTAAATGAGAATGGAAGTGCTAAAGATGAGAATATTCAACAGAAACTTTCTTCAAAAGTAGTAAGTGACTCTTTTAAAAAAGATAAGCAAAATATTTGAACATCTTTTGAGCTACGGCAATGTTGAAAAGAAATATTACAGCTAAGTATAAAGACTTGTAGGGCAGCATGGTATAGAAGAAGCACTGTATTTAGTACTGATCTTTAGTATTTCTTCTCAGCATAGCCAGAACAGAGACACTGTCCTTTGAAATCCATAGTTCCATTACAGACAAGGAAATACCATTAATTAAATGACATCATAAACCATATAGTCCATGCTAAAATTTCCCCAGTTGTTGCAAAACTTTACCTTGGAGTTATTTTGTTTTCAGTCCAGGATCCAGACAGTTATCACCTATTGCATTTTGCTGTTTTGTCTCTATTATTTTCCAGTCTCCCAGTCTAGAATGATCCCACCATCTCACTCTGTTCTTTATGTAATTGAATCTTCTGAAGAGTCTAGTCCAGTTATACTGTAGAACATCTCACATTCTAGATTGTCTTTCCTTATGATTAGACTTTTTTTTTTACCCCCGGTACATGGGCCTCTCACTGTTGTGGCCTCTCCTGTCGCAGAGCACAGGCTCTGGACGCGCAGGCTCTGCGGCCACGGCTCACGGACCCAGCCGCTCCGCGGCATGTGGGATCCTCCCGGACTGGGGCACGAACCTGCATCCCCTGCATCGGCAGGCGGACTCTCAACCACTGCGCCACCAGGGAAGCCCATAATTAGACTTTTATGGAATCACTAACAAATGTTTTTCTCTGGTTATCATAGTTGGATGATTTACCTGAGAACTCACCAATCAATATAGTTCAGACACCAATTCCCATTACAACCTCAGTTCCTAAACGTGCAAAGAGTCAAAAGAAGAAAGCTTTAGCAGCAGCCCTTGCCACAGCTCAAGAATATTCAGAAATAAGTATGGAGCAAAAAAAACTACAGGTATGTATTCATTTTTATGAACAAATATGATAGTTTATTTGGTAGGTTTTGGGGGATGGATGGAAGAGTGACAAATATAATTATCTTAAATTGTCACATTTTCATACTAAAATGAAAAATAAATGTTTTCATGTTTACCTTGCAGGAAGCTTTATCAAAGGCAGCTGGGAAAAAGAATAAAACACCTGTACAACTAGATTTGGGGGACATGTTAGCAGCTCTGGAAAAACAACAACAAGCCATGAAAGCACGGCAAATTACTAATACCAGACCTCTGTCATATACAGGTGATATCATTAATCCTAGCAATTTGCTATTTGGCTTTGGCAATGTATTTTGAAAATTGTTAATCTAAATTATATATACCTACAAAAATCCAGAGTCTGATTACTCAGCAGCTTCTCTCCTGCTACTAGTAGCCTCCTAACTATTACCTACCTTTCCTTCCCCCAACCCCCAGTCTATCTTAAAAGGAGCGCTCTTTTTCAAATATAAGTTCAAAATCCTCTAGTAGCTTGTCATCTCACTTGGAGCGAAGCCAGGTTCCTAAGTCATATCTTAGCTGATCCTGTTACCTTTTTGCCCTCATCACCATTCTCCCTGGCACTCACTGCTCTAGCCACGTTAGCCCCCTTGCTGTTCCACAGGCACATCCAACATGCTCCAAGCTCAGTGTCCTTGTGCTTGCTCTTTCCTTTACCTGGAACTCTCTTCCCTCAGGCATCAGTATAGTTTGTTCCATCAGGTCCTCCAGGTCTCTGTTCAAATGTTGGTTGGTATATGTTATGAACCAACCAAATTTTTCTCTTCTTCAAAGGTATCAATAAGAATCACAAGTAATTTGGCTCTATAACTGTTAATTATCCAATTTAAAACCAAATGGGAAATATAGGAGTTTTAATCAAATTTTGTGTGTATGTGTGAGAGAGAGAGAGAGAAAAAGGGAGACAGGGAGAGAGAGGGAGAGAAGTTGGGGGAGGGAGGGCGAGGAGGGGAGGGAGGGAGAGAGAAAATGAGCTGGCTTTCTGCTGAAACAGTAATTTACATTTTAACAAACCTCATCAAAGTTACAGCTCAGCACCTTTGACATGCTCCTTCATTTCTTTTCATAGTCTTTATATTTAGAGGATGAGGAATAAGATAAAGGGAAAGGCACCAACAAAAAGCACTGATGTTGAGAGGAAGAATGGAATTTTCTCTTTCCTCTGTTCCTATGTAAAGGGTCTACTGTTTTTAAACAAAAATATAAGTAACAGTTTATAACATTAATCGTGTGTGCAAAATGTTTAAACCTATAGCTAGTTACCATCCAGTATGAACCTTAGCTTTGAGTAACTGTTAGTAAAAATAATATTGAGTGTATACTAAGCTTTAGCGTTGCATGCTGTTGAGATGAGGGAAGTGGCAGTAACATCTCACTAAGAGTAAAGGACTCTAGGGAATGGAACTGAGAGTTAGCAGTGTTCCAGAGGCAGTGTGGTCTAGTGGCTGCATGCAGGGGCTTTGGAGTTGAGCTGCGTCTTGAATCCTGTTCTTCCATGTTTTTCCTTGGCGAGTTATTTAATCTTCCTGTGCTTCAGTTTCCTTACATTAAAATGGAGATAATACAGTACCTGCTTCTGGATTGTTTTGAGGATTGAATGAGATGATACATGTAAAGTGCTTAGAAGAGCGTCTGGGTTATAATCATTCAATAAAGGTTAGCCAGTTATTTTGGGAAAGAGATTGTTAGCCTGTGATAACTTTAAGTGGCTTATTATTACAACTTTGATTTGTTTAGCACATTAATATATACAAATGTAAGTATCTGCATGCAAAGTGTGGTGTCAAGAACTGTGGAATTACAGATATGATTAAGATATACCTGTGGTCAAGGAGTTTATAATCTAGTCTGAGAGAAAGATGTACCGACATAACTAATAAAAAGCAGTGCCTTAGGAAAGATACCAGCAAAGTTTTATGAACTTATAGAAGAAAGAGTGATTTATGTCAACAGGGATGTATGTTACAAATGCTTTCATACATGATAGCATTTGGACTGGCCTTTAAAAGGGGAGTAAGATTCTTGACAGATGGAAGTGAGATTAACCTCTAATCTATCACCAGTGTTTAAATTGGGAAGTGTTGATTACAAAGAAATCAGCTTTCTTGGGAAGTCCAAAAGAAGGACGGGACTATGGCAAAGATGTAAAAGGATTTTAAGGAATTAGTAGGGGCTTTTAATTGATGGGATGTGGAAACAGGTCAAAGATGACTCCAAACCCTCTGACTTGGAGGACTGTGGTGGGGGTTAGGTTAGGTATATGACGATACCAAACAGGATAAGGATCACAGAAGAAGAATTTTCTTGGGAAGGACAGACTCTGGCCCTGTTGTATTTGAAATGCTGGTTAGGGAGATCCTGGTGGTTCCTATTTAACTTATAGTTAGGTATGTGCAGTTCAGGTTAGAAGTCAGTGAATTTCAGATAGAGATGATTGTTGTAGCTGTGGAAATATATAAGATTGTCAGGGGAAAGAAAAATTAGAAAAAAGATGTTCAGGGATAAACCCCTGTAGAATGCTCAGGGTTAAAAGACAGAAGGAAGAAGAACCAGAAAAACAGGTTTGAGAAAGAGTGAGAAAAGTAGAACATAATGTCACAAAAGGTGAGGATAGAATTTTGAGGAAGAGGATGTGGTCTTTGGTAACAAATGCTGCTTTGCTCTAGAATAGAGCAAAGAATCAGAGTTAGATTTGGCAGTTGCAAGGTTTTATGTGATCTTGGCAATAGCAGTTTCAAGAGAGTGGGTAGGGCGGAGGCCAGATTATAATGATTTGGGAAGTAATGAGGAAGAAAGGGGAGTGATGGTATCTTAGAAGCCAGTCAGGGGAGAGGTTTTGTTAGTTTGCCTGTTTTTTCTTCCTTTTATGTAGAGGAGATTTTTAACTTCTTTTGGGGAGTTAGGGAAAAGAGTCAGGGGTCAAGTCAAGGAGGAACTTGAAAGATGCAAGGAGAAAGCAATAGAGCAAAATCCTTGAGAAATTAATCCTGAGGTGGGATTATGAGAAGAGGTGGCTGGTAAGCCTTCGGTGGGAGTAAGGATGCCTGCTGCCTCCTCTCAGATGGCTTAGAAGTTTATATTGGAAAGCATCTTCTCAGGGAAGTAGCAGGAAAGCTTTTCTGCTAGAGTGAGAGAACTGAGATTAGAGGCTAGGTCTGCTGAAGGATGGGTGGTATCCACGGGAGAATGAGGGTAACAATCAATCAGGCATAAAAGAATTGCTGAATAGTACTGAGAGTACAGCTGAGAGGGGAAAATCATCATTCTTTACTGACAGGCTGAAATGAGGAGAGGAGTGATAGACTAATTATCTTATGTAAGGGTCATTGTTAGATTCATTAGGAATAAGGAGAGGTACAGTTTTGAAATTTCAGAGGTAGAATGGTTCTTTGGAACTGTATCTGAGGGATACTGCACGGCCATATACTGCTCCTGCTATTATGATGTCTGTTTTCCACAAGAAGAGGATGTTGTTGTTCTTATAGGTTTATTATTAGAAATTTTGAAAATATGTGGAGTTGGCCATAATAGTAAAACTAATGTTCTTGTTTGTTTTTAGTGGTCACTGCAGCTTCTTCTCACACTAAAGACTCTACTAACAGAAAACCCTTAACCAAAGGTCAGCCCTGTTTGACATCCTTTAATTCTTTGGACATTACTTCCTCTAAAGCAAAAAAAGGAAAAGAAAAGGAAATTGCAAAACTAAAACGGCCCACAGCACTTAAAAAGGTAAAACAAACCCTGGGGATATTTATTTTACAGTATAAAAAAGGGTTTAAATCGTTTTGCAAAAGTAGTTGTGGCGTTTTGGCCAACTGATTATTGTGAAAAATTCTTAGACGTGCATCTTTATGATGGCTAGTTAATTTAAGGTTGGGGATCTCAGCATCATGACTACCTTTCTGTGTTGACCAAGGCCTGGGGAATGAGTTCTGTCTATAAGTTAAAAAAAAAAAAAGTTAAACATTTAGGTATCCAAAAACTTTAGACCCTAGGTATCAGAAGCCTGGGATTCTAGTACTAACTTCAGTACTTATTGTGTAGTTTTAGCAAACCTTTCTTATCCTCATCTTCTTTATCTATAAGTTGGGTATAATATCTGCTCTGTTTAACTCAGTACTGTTATTAGGAGGAGCGAATGAGATGATCTATGACCAAATAAATGTAACGTAACTATGTGACCTGGTTTCCAAAGGTTTTATTTTATCCATTTTGGGGGAAACCCTAGTTTGTCTACTAGGATTTAAAGAATGAAGCAGATGTGGTTTGATAGCTGTAGTATTATATTGCCTTCCTTTATTTTGGATATAGTACTTCCTTCAACTACAGTGCCTAAAATTACGTTTACCTTTTTGCCAGTCAGTTTCTACATAGCCAACCAAAATCCTTACATCCATTTTTTAAGTGAACACTACTATTCCTGTGTAATAGTGACCATTTTAATCATTCAGTACATACTTAAAGAGTAATTAGTAATTAAAGACTGGTAATGACTTTTAGGTTATTTTGAAAGAAAGAGAGGAAAAGAAGGGCCGTTTAACTGTGGACCACAATCTTTTGGGATCTGAGGAACCAATAGAAATGCACTTAGATTTTATTGATGATTTGCCACAGGAGATTGTTTCCCAAGAAGGTAAGATCACCTCTTTCCCCCTTCTTCTTATAAAATGGTCCGAAGTATTTTAATTAGTAGGTAACAACATATCACTAGTTATTCTCCTAAATATGCTCCATATTTTATCTAAATTTTTTAATTTTTGAGAGTGGTTTCTTTTGAAGATGCTTCTGTAGGGAGATATTTAAAGGGTGGGGAGGCAGTTGTTACATAGTAGGTCTATGGCATTTTTGAAGCTTAAATCCTGAATTTGTTGTAAACCCTCATAATTATGATCTTACTAATGCATCCTCTGTAACTGTCACAGTTCCTTTCATCTTGCCTTCTTTTATATCTAGAACACAACTGGCTTTCTTTGCAGGACTACAGTTGACCCTTGAACAATGCAGGTTTGAACTGCACAGGTACACTTGTACACAGATGTTTTTCAATAGTAAATACTGCAGCACTACTCAGACATGATTGGTTGAATCCACAGACGGTGGAGGAACTATGATACAAAGGGCGGACTATAAATTACATGCGGTTTAAATCCCCATCTTGTACAAGGGTCACCTGTATATTTTATTGAATTGCTTTTGTTGATTTTCTTCCTTGCTTTTGTGGATTTAATACCTATGCCACAATGAGTATAGAGAATTGCAAAGCTTGCTGTAGTGCATAGTCCAGTTGGTCAATAAGATTCAGTCCCATACAGTGGGTAGCCAGCACATGATTCCACTTGGGACCTCAGCAAAACTGCAGATGCCTTCTAAAATTTATACTACTCTGGAAGAAAGATTTTAAGAGAAACCTGACTAGGTCCCTATTTCTACTGGTATTCTTCAACTTTTGGCAAAACATTTAAATCTGATTTACACATAGATTTAGTAGCAGTGTTCCCTTGTGTTTAGAAAAATAAGTTTACTTCTTCTAAGAATTGTTCCAATATGTGGTTAGGGTTCCCCTTTGCTCTCAGTTAAGTATCATTGCCTTTGTATTTAGGTGTATCTGTTTATGCATTCCTTCAACAAGTGTGTGTTGAACATCCATCATATGTACTTTAGTAAGTGGGGTAGGGATGGGAAGGTCAGGAAATGTCATAAAGATATATAGTGGACTGGCCCTGTTACAGAAAGTTTACAATCCAGTAGAGAGATAAAGATATATGTGTAACTTTGCAGATTAATGGACTGGACAAATACTAACTCATTTCCTGAGTTTTAGAGCTGTTTAGAAAAGAAGCAGTAACTAAAGGTGGCAGTTGAGTCAAGAGGTGGAATCTGCAAACATGGCTGCCTGAGCACAGGAGCAAAGACCAAATGAAAGAGAAACTGACTGGGGTGGTGCCTGGAGAATTGGGAGTGGTGTGGAGAGAAAGAATGAGGTAGAATTCATCATTGCCAGCAGCAATGGGAATTTTTAGACAGTTAAAAAATTTATTTCTAAGAAATAGGTGGAAAAATAGAGATGAAGGAGATGGGTAATATGATCTGGAAAGAGTGTAGAAGTGGATACGTCTTTCCTTCGATTTAGATCTCCTGGGAATACATGTTTTAGATAACTTGGCCTTCTTGCATCTCTTCTGTGGAGACTTGTAGGCTATGCTTGATGTTTTTCAGAGTATATTTTAAGACATAATAGGAAAATTTGATTTTTGTAGTATATGAAATGTTTGTGATACAAACAATGCCCAACTTGGTAGCTTCTGGAGAATTTGGAAGTGATAACAAAAGGTAACTGCCATTCTAAATTATGTTGATCAGTATAGAGCTTTTCAGCATTCAGAATTTCTAAATTCTTTCCCCTCACCCCACGTCTCCACAGATGCTGGACTGAGCATGCCCAGTGATGCATCCCTTTCTCCAGCAAGTCAGAACTCTCCGTACTGTATGACACCTGTGTCACAAGGCTCTCCGGCTAGTTCTGGGATAGGCAGTCCAATGGCATCTTCGACAATAACCAAAATCCACAGCAAAAGATTTAGAGAGTAAGTTTTAGTCTCATTATTGAGGTTGAATAGCTTAGGTATCTTGACTGTAGTTCTGAATATAATATTATCATTCTTTCTTGGTGGGTTGAACAGATAGAATACCAAAGATCTTTAAGTTCTTTCAGATTTTGTTTAACAAAGGGTTTTATTATATGGAAAGTATTTGCCATCTGTCAGCTGTCAGTGTTCATGTAAAAGTGATTTGACAGTAAATACATTCTTTTTATATCAGCTAGTGTTTATACCCATGAAATTTGGCCTCTTACAGCTTATGTATTATATAAAATGTCATACTGTGACATTTTTCCTCTCCAAATGCTTTTGCTTTTTTGTTTACATTATTGGCCCTTCAAAAAAAAAACCTCTCGGGCTTCCCTGGTGGCGCAGTGGTTGAGAGTCCGCCTGCCGATGCAGGGGACACGGGTTCGTGCCCCGGTCCGGGAAGATCCCACATGCCGTGGAGAAGCTGGGCCCGTGAGCCATGGCCGCTGAGCCTGCGCGTCCGGAGCCTGTGCTCCGCAATGGGAGAGGCCACAACAGTGAGAGGCCCGCGTACCGCGAAAAGAAACAAACAAAAAACCTCTCTAACCAATTAATAACAAGTTTCTAAGATCCTCCTACATGTAGTGAACCTGTTACATAAACCTATTTGTTGTTAAGCATATATTTCTAAGTTTGAAAATGCCCATCTGTGAATAACCTTGAACTGACAGTTATTGCTGTGAAGGATTTTAGAATGTAAACATTTCTGTAGATAAATTAATTTTACCTTTGAACTTAAGTTTACCTATGAAAGAATCCCAGGGTGAAAGTAAAATGTGTGTGAATCCAAACCATATTGGTTTGTTCTGTTCCTTTATATTATTGTTTTTGAGCAAATACTTATCGCCTAGGTTTGGGAAGTTAATTAAATATCACAGATGTCGGACAGAGGAAATACTTGGAGAATAAAATCTTACATATGTGTGAAATAAACAGCTTGGAAGAAAAGCAGAGTGAAGAAAATTGCATTTTTGATGTTTTATTCTTCAGTTGCATTCTTTAATTTTGTGTACTTTATGATAACCTTTCCTCAGTCTGTCCAGTTACATCTTCTGTTCTGAAGTAATGTCATACTTGCATTTATTTAAACACTTTTCACATAAACATTAAAAAAATTGCCAAAGCCGAACATTTTTTTTCACTAAAGAAAGGAAGGCCTAGATTTTCCCACCATATAATGTATCCGTAATTTAGAAGTGGTAATTTGCTGGCCCGGCATTCCTAGATTAGAAATTTTACCAATTTTCCTTGTTAAGTACCTGCTTATGGTAGAGATAGATTATGGGTGAAAACTAGCAAAGTGGAATATGTAAGGAGCTTACTCAAACTAGAATGACTTCCTTATCCTTGAAATTAAGTACTATAGTGGCCTCACACTACTTGCTTTCTGTTTTTTACGTTATAGCCATATATGATCTCACAAAGAGCCTCATTCAGTTGCTTTGCCTGATATAAAGCCATGCAACTTTTACCTCAAGACCTCTTTGGTTTTGGCTTCAATTTAACTACTGAATTCATCCTCTGTAACCATAGATTTTCAGAGGTAGAGGGACCATTGAGGCTGTCATCTGTAACTCCTTATTTTTATGGTTGAGGAAGCCAGTGCCGGAGACTGTGATTTATCCAAGCGTGGAGGATGAATGGTTGGTATTAGGTCATTCAGTTAGCTTTTATGAAATTAATTTGTTTCTTATTAGAAGCATCTTTAGTTTTCATTGGAATGAAATAACTTTATACATGATCTCCTTACCAAAAACATTATACCTGTTTATCTAATAACAGGTTAACATTTGATTTATATCCTTAGGAATTTAATAATCGGGTGTTTGATTAGTACTTCCCCAAGGTTAATCTGTCCTTTGCATAAAAGCCGATCTGTTGTAATTCAGGAAAACTCTTCTGTTTTTCTAATTGACTGAAGGATTTAGGAGATTTTTGAAGACTTGATTTTTTAATGAAAACCTGTTACTCGATGTATTTTTTTCCTAAAATAATTTTATAATTACCTACTTTTGGTTTCCTTTACAGGTACTGTAATCAGGTTCTTTGTAAAGAGATTGATGAATGTGTGACTCTTCTTCTTCAAGAGCTTGTCAGCTTCCAGGAACGCATCTACCAAAAGGATCCTGTAAGAGCAAAAGCGAGGAGACGGCTGGTCATGGGTCTAAGAGAGGTTACGAAACATATGAAATTAAACAAGATCAAATGTGTTATAATTTCTCCAAATTGTGAAAAAATCCAGTCCAAAGGTATGAACATTTTACTTTTGAAGTGTTTTGATATTTATGTAGTATAATTGTAGAATATGCAGTGAATTTTAAAGTGGAAACCATATGTCTTCTTTAGCAGAGTTTAGGTATAAAACATAATACTGAACATGAAGAAAGAAAATGAAATGTTTCAGCACCGGAGGTAGCGTAATAAAATTGAGATCAGATTGTAAAGAAAATCCCCATTTATGAACACTAGTGAAGGATTTAGTTGGGGCCAACCAAGTGTCCCCTGTGTTGTGATCAGAGTGGGAACTACTAAGCAGGCATTTCTTTACCTCTGCAAATATATTCTACTTTTTTTTTTAACATCTTTATTGGAGTATAATTGCTTTACAATGATGTGTTAATTTCTGCTTTATAACAAAGTGAATCAGGTATACATATATCCCCATATCTCCTCCCTCTTGTGTCTCCCTCCCACCCCTCTAGGTGGTCACAAAGCACTGAGCTGATCTCCCTGTGCTATGCGGCTGCTTCCCACTAGCTATCTGTTTTACATTTGGTAGTATATATATGTCCATATATAAGTCTGTTACTTCGTCCCAGCTTACCCTTCCCCATCCCCGTGTCCTCAAGTCCATTCTCTACGTCTGCGTCTTTATTCCTCTCCTGCCCCTATGTTCTTCATAACAGTTTTTTGTTTTTTCTTTAGATTCCATATATATATGTGGTAGCGTATGGTATTTGTTTTTCTCTTTCTGACTGACTTCACTGTATGACAGACTGTAGGTCCATCCACCTCACTACAAATAACTCAATTTCGTTTCTTTTTATGGCTGAATAATATTCCATTGTATATATGTACCACATCTTCTTTATCCATTCATCTGTCGATGGACACTTAGGGTGCTTCCATGCTGACTATTGTAAATAGAGCTGCAGTGAACATTGTGGTACATGACTCTTTTTGAATTACGGTTTTCTTAGGGTATATGCCCAGTAGTGGGATTGCAGGGTCGTATGGTAATTCTATTTTTAGTTTTTTAAGGAACCTCCATATTCTCCATAGTGGCTGTATCAATTTACATTCCCACCAACAGTGCAAGAGGGTTCCCTTTTCTCCACACCCTCTCCAGCATTTATTGTTTGTAGATTTTTTGATGATGGCCATTCTGACTGGTGTGAGGTGATACCTCATTGTAGTTTTGATTTGCATTTCTCTAATGATTAGTAATGTTGTGCATCCTTTCATGTGTTTGTTGGTGATCTGTATATCTTCTTTGGAGAAATGTCTATTTAGGTCTTCTGCCCATTTTTGGATTGGGTGGTTTGTTTTTTTGATATTGAGCTGCATGAGCTGCTTGTAAATTTTGGAGATTAATCCTTTGTCAGTTGCTTCATTTGCAAGTATTTTCTCCCATTCTGAGGGTTGTCTTTTTGTCTTGTTTATGGTTTCCTTTACTGTGCAAAAGCTTTTAAGTTTCATTAGGTCCCATTTCTTTATTTTTGTTTTTATTTCCATTACTCCAGATGGTGAGTCAAAAAGGATCTTACTGTGATGTATATCATAGATACTTCTGCCTATGTTTTCCTCTAAGAGTTTTATAGTGTCTGGCCTTAAGTTTAGGTCTTTAATCTATTTTGAGTTTATTTTTGTGTATGGTGTTAGGGAGTGTTCTCATTTCATACTTTTACATGTAGCTAGCTGTCCAGTTTTCCCAGCACTACTTATTGAAGAGGCTGTCTTTTCTCCATTGTATATTCTTGCCTCCTTTATCAAAGATAAGGTGACCATATGTGCATGGGTTTATCGCTGGGCTTTCTATCCTGTTCCATTGATCTATATTTCTGTTTCCGTGCCAGTATCATACTGTCTTGATTACTGTAGCTTTGTAGGATAGTCTGATGTCCGGGAGCCTGATTCCTCCAGCTCTGTTTTTCTTTTCTCAAGATTGCTTTGGCTATTTGAGGTCTTTTGTGTTTCCATACAAATTGTGAAATTTTTTGTTCTAGTTCTGTGAAAAATGCCATTGGTAGTTTGAGAGGGATTGCACTGAATCCATAGATTGTTTTCGGTAGTATGGTCATTTTGACAATGTTGATTCTTCCAATCCAAGAACGTGGTGTATCTCTCCATCTGTTTGTATCATCTGTAATTTCTTTCATCAGTGTCATAGTTTTCTGCATACAGGTCTTTTGTCTCCTTAGGTAGGTTTATTCCTAGGTGTTTTATTCTTTTTGTTGCAATGGTAAATGGGAGTGTTTCCTTAATTTCTCTCTCAGATTTTTCATCATTAGTGTATAGGAATGCAAGAGATTTCTGTGCATTAATTTTGTATCCTGCTACTTTACCAAATTCATTGATTAGCTCTAGTAGTTTTCTGGCAGCATCTTTAGGATTCTCTATGTATAGTATGTCATCTGCACACAGTGACAGCTTTACTTCTCTTTTCCGATGTGGATTCCTTTTATTTCTTTTTCTTCTCTGATAGTTGTGGCTAAAACTTCCAAAACTCTGTAGAATAATAATGGTGAGAGTGGGCAACCTTGTCTTGTTCCTGATCTTAGAGGAAATGGTTTCAGTTTTTCACCATTGAGAATGATGTTGGCTGTGGGTTTGTCATATGTGTTGAGGTAAGTTCCCTGTATGCCAATTTTTCTGGAGGGTTTTTATCATAAATGGGTGTTGAATTTTATCGAAAGCTTTTCTGCATCTATTGAGATGATCATATGGTGTTTCTCCTTCAATTTGTTAATATGATGTATCACATTAATTGATTTGCATATATTGAAGAATCCTTGCATTCCTGGGATAAACCCCACATGATTGTGGAATATGATCCTTTTAATGTGCTGTTGGATTCTGTTTGCTAGTATTTTGTTGAGGATTTTTGCATCTATATTCATCAGTGGTATTGGCCTCTAATTTTCTTTCTTTGTGACATCTTTGTCTGGTTTTGGTATCAGGTTGATGGTGGCCTTGTAGAATGAGTTTGGGAGCAGAGTCCCTCTGCTATGTTTTGGAAGACTTTGAGAAGCATAGGTGTTTGCTTTTCTCTAAATGTTTGATAGAATTCACCTGTGAAGCCATCTGGTCCTGGGCTTTTGTTTGTTGGAAGATTTTGAATCACAGTTTCAATTTCAGTGCTTGTGATTGGTCTGTATATATTTTCTATTTCTTCCTGGTGCAATCTCAGAAGGTTGTGCTTTTCTAAGAATTTGTCTGTTTCTTCCAGATTGTCCATTTTATTGTCATATAGTTGCTTGTAGTAATCTCTCATGATCCTTTTTATTTCTGCAGTGTCAGTTGTTACTTCTCCTTTTTCCTTTCTAATTCTATTGATCTGAGTCTTCTCCCTTTTTTTTTTGATGAATCTGGCTAATGGTTTATCAATTTTGTTTATCTTCTCAAAGAACCAGCTTTTAGTTTTATTGATCTTTGCTGTTGTTTCCTTCATTTCTTTTTCATTTATTTCTGATCTGATCTTTATGATTTCTTCTGCTAACTTTGGGAGTTTTTTGTTCTTCTTTCTCTAGTTGATTTAGGTGTAAGGTTAGGTGTTTATTTGAGATGTTTCTTGTTTCTTGAGGTAGGGTTGTATTGCTGTAAACTTCCCTCTTAGAACTGCTTTTGCTGCCTCCCATAGGTTTTGGGTCATCATGTTTTCATTGTCATTTGTTTCTAGGTGTTTTTTGATTTCCTCTTTGATTTCTTCAGTGATCTCTTGGTTATTAAGTAGTGTATTGTTTAACCTCCATGTGTTTGTATTTTTTTACAGATTTTTTCCTGTAATTGCTATCTAGTCTCATAACGTTGTGGTCGGAAAAGATACTTGAAACGATTTCAATTTTCTTAAATTTATCAAGGCTTCATTTGTGGCCTAAGATATGATCTATCTTGGAGAATGTTCCATGAGCACTTGAGAAGAAAGTTTATTCTCTTGTTTTTGGAGGGAATGTCCTATAAATATCAATTAAGTCCATCTTGTTTAATGTATCATTTAAAGCTTGTGTTTCCTTATTTAGTTTCATTTTGGATGATCTGTCCATTGGTGAAAGTGGGGTGTTGAAGTCCCCTACTGTGATTGTGTTACTGTAGATTTCCCCTTTTATGGCTGTTAGCATTTGCCATATGTCAATTGAGGTGCCCCTATGTTGGGTGCATAAATATTTACAATTGTTATAGCTTCTTCTTGGATTGATCCCTTGATCGTTATGTAGTGTCCTTCTTTGTCTCTTGTAATAGTCTTTATTTTAAAGTCTGTTTTGTCTGATATGAGAATTGCTACTCCAGCTTTCTTTTGATTTCCATTTGCATGGAATATCTTTTTTCCATCCCCTCACTTTCAGTCTGTATGTGTCCCTAGGTCTGAAGTGGGTCTCTTGTAGACAGCATGTATACGGGTCTTGGTTTTTGTATCCATTCAGCCAGTCTTTGTCTTTTGGTTGGAGCATTTGGTTGGAGCATTTAATCCATTTACATTTAAGGTTGTTATTGATATGTATGTTCCTATTACCATTTTCTTAATTGTTTTGGGTTTGTTATTGTAGGTGTTTTCCTTCTCTTGTGTTTCCTGCCTAGAGAAGTTCCTTTAGCATTTCTTGTAAAGATGGTTTGGTGGTGCTTTACCAAAGCAAAGAATTTGGTGAATTCTCTTAGCTTTTCTTGTCTGTAAAGGTTATAATTTTTCTGTTAAATCTGAATGAGATCCTTGCTGGGTAGAGTAATCCTGGTTGTAGGTTTTTTCCTTTCATCACTTTATATATGTCCTGCCACTGCCTTCTGGCTGCAGAGTTTCTGCTGAAGGATTAGCTGTTAACGTTATGGAGATTCCCTTGTATGTTATTTGTTGCTTTTCCTTTGCTGCTTTCAATATTTTTTCTTTGTATTTAATTTTTGATAGTTTGATATGTTTCTTGGTGTGTTTCTCCTTGGATTTATCCTGTATAGGACTCTTGGTGCTTCCTGGACTTAACTATTTCCTTTCCCATATTTGGGAAGTTTTCATCTATAATCTCTTCAAATATTTTCTCAGTCCGTTTCTTTTTCTCTTCTTCTTCTGGGACCCCTATACTTTGAATGTTGGTGTGTTTTATGTTGTCCCAGAGATCTCTGAGACTGTTGTCAATTCGTTTCGTTCTTTTTTCTTTATTCTGCTCTGCGGTAGTTATTTCCACTATTTTATTCTCCAGGTCACTTATCCGTTCGTCTGCCTCAGTTATTCTGCTATTGATTCCTTCTGGAGGATTTTTAATTTCATTTATTGTGTTGTTCATCATTGTTTGTTTGCTCTTTAGTTCTTCTAGGTCCTTGTTAAGCATTTCTTGTATTTTCTCCATTCTATTTCCAAGATTTTGGATTATGTTTACTATCATTACTCTGAATTCTTTTTCATGTAGACTGCCTATTTCCTCTTCATTTGTTTGGTCTGGTGGGTTTTTACTTTGCTCCTTCTTCTGCTGTGTGTTTCTCTGTCTTCTCATTTTGCTTAACTTACTGTGTTTGGTGCCTCCTTTTCGCAGGCTGCAGGTTCGTAGTTCCCGTTGTTTTTGGTGTCTGTCCCCAGTGGCTAAGGTTGGTTCAGTGGGTTGTGTAGGCTTCCTGGTGGAGGGGACTAGTGCCTGTGTTCTAGTGGATGAGGCTAGATCTTGTCTTTCTGGTGAGCAGGCCCCTGTCTGGTGGTGTGTTTTGGGGTGTCTGTGACCTTATTATGATTTTAGGCAGCCTCTTTGTTAATGAGTGGGGTTGTGTTCCTTTCTTGCTAGGAGAGGTTTTGTTATTTTTTTTCCTTGTGGTTCACGGGCCTGTCACTGTTGTGGCCTCTCCCGTTGTGGAGCACTGGCTCCGGACACGCCGGCTCAGCGGCCATGGTTCACGGGCACAGCCGCTCCGCGGCACGTGGGATCCTCCCGGACCGGGGCATGAACCTGCGTCCCCTGCATCGGCAGGCGGACTCTCAACCACTGCGCCACCAGGGAAGCCCTCTGGGAGAGCTTTTGCCTTGTGATATTACGTGGAGCCAGGAGGTCTGTGGTGGACCAATGCCCTGAACTTGGCTCTCCCACCTCAGAGGCACAGGCCTGACACCTGGCTGGAGCACCAAGACCCTGTTGGCCACACAGCTCAGAGGAAAAGGGAGAAAAAAAGTGAAAAAGAAAGAAAGAAAGAGAAGAAAATAAATTTATTAAAATAAAAAATAAGTGTTAAAGATAAGAAAAATTAAAAAGTCATTTAAAAAAAGAGCAGAGACCAACCAAGCGAAAAAACAAATCTACCAATGATAACAAGCGCTAGAAACTATACTTAAAAAAAAAAAAAAAAGGACAGACAAAACTCTAGGACACATGGTAAAAGCAAAGCTATACAGACCAAATCACATGAAGAAGCATATACATACACACTCACAAAAAGAGAAAAGTGAAATATATATATATATATATTGTTGCTCCCAAAGTCTACCACCAGAATTTTGGGATGATTCATTGTCTATTCAGCTATTCCAGAGATGCAGGGTACGTCAAGTTGATTGTGGAGATTTAATCCGCTGCTTCTGAGGCTGCTGGGAGAAATTTCCCTTTCTCTTCTTTGTTCGCACAGCTCCTGGGGTTCAGCTTTGGATTTGGCCCCACCTCTGAGTGTAGGTCACCTGAGGACCTCTCTTTCTGCCCAGACAGCACAGGGTTAAAGTAGCAGCTGATTAGGGGGCTCTGCCTCACTGAGGCCCGGGGTACAGAGGGGTACGGAATGCAGGGCGAGCCTGCGAAGGCAGAGGCTGGTGTGCTGTTGCAGCGTGAGGCGCGCCATGTGTTCTCCTGGGGAAGTTGTCCCTGGATCATGGGACCCTGGCAGTGGTGGGCTGCCCACGCCCCCGGGAGGGGAGGTGTGGATAGTGACCAGTGCTTGCACACAGGCTTCTTGGTGGCTGCAGCAGCAGCCTTAGCATCTCATGCCCATCTCTCGTGTCTGTGCTGATAGCTGTGGCTCACACCCGTTTCTGAAGCTCGTTTAGGCGGTGCTCTGAATCCCCTCTCCTTGCACACCCCGAAATAATGATCTCTTAACTCTTAGGCAGTTCCACACTTTTTCCTGGACACACTCCCGGCTAGCTGTGGCGCACTAGCCCCCTTCAGGCTGTGTTCACACAGCCAACCCCAGTTCTCTCCCTGTGATCTGACCTCCAAAGCCCGAGCCTCAGCTTCCAGCCCCCGCCTGCCCTGGTGCGTGAGCAGACAAGCTTCTCGGGCTGGTGAGTGCTGGTCAGCAGTGATCCTCTGTGCGGGAGTCTCTCCGCTTTGCCCTCTGCACCCCTGTTGCTGCGCTCTCCTCCGTGGCTCCGAAGCTCCCTGCCTCCGCTACCTATAGTCTCTGCCCGCGAAGGGGCTTCCTAGTGTGTGGAAACCTTTCCTCCTTCACGGCTCCCTCCCACTGGTGCAGGTCCCGTCCCTATCCATTTGTCTCTGTTTATTCTTTTTTCTTTTGCCCTACCCAGGTTCGTGGGGAGTTTCTTGCCTTTTGGGAAGTCTGAGGTCTTCTGCCAGTGTTCAGTAGGTGTTCTGTAGGAGTTGTTTCCCATGTAGGTGTATTTCTGATGTATCTGTGGGGAGGAAGGTGATCTCCACATCTCACTCTTCTGCCATCTTGAAGGTCTCCTCTGGTGCACCCTCCCCCCCAGCTCTTCAGGCAGGCCTGGAGCAGGGGCACTAGCCCTGCAAAGGAGCAAGTGAAAAACCCAGCAGTGGCGACCCGACAGCTGGTTCCCGGCGGTGCTACCGCATAGCTGGATGGCTCATTTCTGGCCTATTCTACTTTAAAATTTTTGTATTACTCTCCTTTGATGGCTCTTTTCTCTTAAAAAAATTAGGAAAAAGATACAGTTCTCCTTCTTGGTCTTTGACTGTGGACAGGAGTCAAGTGTAGGCCAAAACATATGTCTCATTATGGACCCTAGGTTATGTAGGCCATACAAACATAGTGCCGTGTTTTGATTCTGAAGCCCAAGGTCATTACGAGTGGTCTTTTAAAGGTCCAGTTAATAGTTTCCACTGTTGATAAAAAGGATAGGCTCTGCTAACCAACTTCTTTTGAGCGTGTTACTTAATGATCATGCTACTTTTGAATAAGCTGAATGCCTTCCCTACTTCTCTAGGTAAATGAGAGATAAATATCCTCTTTTATGAAGAAGATATGGATTTATGTGATCATGGTCTGTGGCATTCTTAATAATAAATGGCCCTACTTTCTAATCATCCTAGAAAGTTTACAAATCAATTATTCTAAAAATAAAGAAATTATTTTGGTAAACATTTCTATCTTCTAATTGATGTATGGTTGACCTTTCCAAACCATAATTATTTTGAATGAACCTGAAAACATTTGGGCTATCTGACTTTATGATATCAATCAAATTTTTAAAAAGAAATGTTTCTATTTTTGGAAGAAATATTCACAATCTAATTTTAAAGGTCTACTTTCCATTGTCCACTTATAACTAATTATTTGCCACTAAATTTAAAACAATTTCAAAATCAATTTCCAGTCCTGAACACTTGGGTACTGAATTGGTCATTAGAGGGGTATATTTTAAATATATTAAACAACATAATTAATGCTCCTCAAAGAAACACTTTCAGATAATTTTCCTTTTACTATTGGGGCATTCTGATCTTGCCAGAGAGACAAAAATAATTATGTCCATTATATGAAAGACAGAAGTTGAAAGGTTCTCTCAAACTATGTAGTAATTAATAACAGTACCATAACATCTGTAAATCTCAAATTCCAGATCAGTTCTTACATAATGGTTATGATATATGCATTTTTACCATAGTTCATTGAGTTTTTCCAATTAGGAAATCAACCTCTCCTGTCTCTTATTTAATATAAGCCAACATGATTGTAGAAACAATATGACAGCAGTGACTAATGTCAGAAATGAAAATGGGCTCTCTAGACGGTTATCCTACCCTATTTCAGAAAAAAAAATGTAATTTGTAATTTTTATATCCTAAAATTACTGTTCAGGGTAGAACATGATGATTGTATGATGCAGCAATATTTTATATTCCACTAAGAAAGAAAAATTCTATCAATCCAAAGATTCCATTGATTGTAGAATGCTACCCTAGTTCAGAGTTGTTAGTATGTGGTAAAAATTTTGCATCTTAAAATCAGTTAAATACAATATTAAAAAAAAAAAAGATATAGGTCTCTGCCCATTTATGGTGGAGATTTGTCTCTCAGAAACCAGCAGTAACAGAGGCTTTTGTACTATGTTGTGCACCGTTATTTGTCCATTTTTATGGAGGAGCCACTTCAGGTGATTGGAGTAGACAGAGGCATCAAATAGCAGTAGCAGGCAGAGGGGAAAAATACCAGTAAAAACAGTAATAATGTATAATCGGTCTTATTGCATGTGATAGGTTGCTTACTTGAGCTGAGAGATTAGATAAAGGAATCAGCCACTATTAACAATTTTAATTAATTTTAAAAAATGAAAAATGTTTATTATATTGAAATTTGACTCCTGCTATACTAATCCCTGTGGAGAAACAAAAATATTCGCATTAAAGGAATATAGTATTTAACTGGGAGAAAGAAAATATGTACATAATATCCAAATATAGTACAAATTCAGATAGGCAAATGTGGTGAACAGCCTAAGTGCCACAAGCATTCATGGACTCCTTTGCTGCTGTGTTTTATGCTGTCGGGTGCTAAAATAGCTCCATTTAGGAAATAACTAAAAACTTCTCTACATGTTGATTTCTCAGGTGGCCTGGATGAGGCTCTCTATAATGTTATAGCCATGGCACGGGAACAAGAAATTCCTTTTGTGTTTGCCCTTGGAAGAAAAGCTCTAGGACGCTGTGTGAACAAGCTGGTTCCTGTTAGTGTGGTGGGAATCTTCAACTACTTTGGTGCTGAGGTAAGACTTAGAAGATGCAGTCCCTCACTGCCCACCCCCCATAGTACATCTTCTTTGGACACGTGCCATTGTTACGTTTGAGCATTTGGAGAAGTGATATGATGACTCTCCAGGAATGAGTGGAAAATTCTTGAGTATTACATTTCTTTTTTTAGTGTTGAAAACATTTGCGTAAGTCAATCCTATAGCATTGTGAAAAGATTTTAGCTCGTATTTCTGCTACAGTGATTTTTTTTTTCTGGGTTCAGATACGTAGTACTTGACAATATATGTAACTGCTGGGTAAAGGTATCCAGTATTGTACAAAGTAAAACAAATTTCTTCAGTCTGTATGTTGGGTATATTTTGTGCTGCTAGGAGTCAAGAGAGAAAAGAATCCTTTGTTTGGAGAGGATTTTCCTTTGAAAATGAAATTCCTAAACCAATTGAGAGAATAATTCTACACCCATGATATTTGTCTTCCTCTCATAGTCGACTAATACAAACTTTGCCCATAGGAGCTGATAAATTATAAAGTAAATGTTATTTATCTAGAGTAATGCTTATTAACATAATATTTTAAGATTGGTGGGGTTTTTTGAACGTGTGGGGTTCTTTTTAGAACATCATTTGACTTGTGGTTTTTACATTGAAACATTTTCAGTTGTACTTGTTTTAAATTGTATACAATCTGTGCATACAATAAGACTTTTTTATGAAGTTGATTCTAAAGTATTTTGTGACACAATTGATGGACCATTTTCCCTCTTCTCAGCCATACTATTTGTGTATATTTAAGTGTCTATCTTTCCTATCCAGTCACCATACTGAATACCCCCATCCCCCTATCCATTCAGTTTCTCTCCCACTGCCCATTAAATTATCTGTCTACCCACCTACTCTTTTTTTTTAACATTAATTAATTTATTTATTTTTGGCTGTGTTGGGTCTTTGTTTCTGTGCGAGGGCTTTCTCTAGTTGTGGCAAGGGGGGGCCACTCCTCATCGCGGTGCACGGGCCTCTCACTATCGCTGCCTCTCTTGTTTCAGAGCACAGGCTCCAGACGCACAGGCTCAGTAATTGTGGCTCACGGGGCCAGCTGCTCCACGGCATGTGGGATCTTCCCAGAACAGGGCTCGAACCCGTGTCCCCTGCATTGGCAGGCAGATTCTCAACCACTGCGCCACCAGGGAAGCCCCTACCCACCTACTCTTTACGATCATGTAATTAATATTTGTCCTGCCATTAGCATCCCATGCTTTTCTCAGTTATAGATATCACACTGCTTTGTCATAGTTAATGTGTTTCTTCATGTAAGTGTGAATTCCTCAAGGGTAGGACTCTTGTCTTTTTTTGTTTTGGCATCTTTATTGGAGTATAATTAACTTACAATGGTGTATTAGTTTCTGTTTTATAACAAAGGGAATCAGTTTTTATCTCCTTCTTCTTGCGTCTCCCTCCCACCCTCCGTATCCCACCCCTCTAGGTGGTCACAAAGCACTGAGCTGATCTCCCTGTGTTATGTGGCTGCTTCCCACTAGCTATCTATTTTACATTTGGTAGAATATATAAGTACATGCCACTCTCACTTTGTCCCAGCTTACCCTTCCCCCTCCCCAGGTCCTCAAGTCCATTCTCTACGTCTGTGGCTTTATTCCTGTCCTGCCACTAAGTTCTTCATAAACATTTTTTATTTTTTAGATTCCATATATATGTGTTCACATACTGTATTTATATTTCTCTTTCTGACTTACTTCACTCTGTATGACAGACTCTAGGTCCATCCACCTCACTACAAATAACTATTTCGTTTCTTTTTATGGCTGAGTAATATTCCATTGTATATATGTGCCACATCTTCTTTATCCATTCATCTGTCAATGGACACTTAGGTTGGTTCCATATACTGGTTATTGTAAATAGAGCTGCAGTGAACATTGTGGTACATGACTCTTTTTGAATTATGGTTTTCTGAGGGTATATGCCCAGTAGTGGGATTGCTGGATCATATGGTAATTCTATTTTTAGTTTTTTAAGGAAGCTCCATACTGTCTCCATAGTGGCTCTGTCAATTTACATTCCCACCAACAGTGCAAGAGGGTTCCCTTTTCTCCACACCCTCCCCAGCATTTATTGTTTGTAGATCTTTTGATGATGGCCATTCTGGCTGGTGTGAGGTGATACCTCATTGTAGTTTTGATTTGCATTTCTCTAATGATTAGTGATGTTGAGCATTCTTTCATGTGTTTGTTGGCAATCTGTATATCTTCTTTGGAGAAATGTCTATTTAGGTCTTCTGCCCATTTTTGGATTGGGTTGTTTGTTTTTTTGATATTGAGCTGCATGAGCTGCTTGTAAATTTTGGAGATTAATCTTTTTCAGTTGCTTCATTTGCAAATATTTTCTCCGATTCTGAGGGTTATCTTTTCTTCTTGTTTATATGGTTTCCTTTGCTGTGCAAAAGCTTTTAAGTTTCATCAGGTCCCATTTGTTTATTTTTATTTCCATTCCTCTAGGAGGTGGGTCAAAATGGATCTTGCTGTGATGTATGTCCTAGAGTGTTCTGCCTGTGTTTTCCTCGAAGAGTTTTATACTGTCTGGCCTTACATTTAGCTCTTTAATCTATTTTGAGTTTATTTTTGTGTATGGTGTTAGAGAGTGTTCTAATTTCTTTCTTTTACATGTAGCTAGCTGTCCAGTTTTCCCAGCACCACTTATTGAAGAGGCTGTTTTTTCTCCATTGTATATTCTTGCCTCCTTTATCAAAAATAAGGTTTATATAATAAGGCGTGGGTTTATATCTGGGCTTTCTATCCTGTTCCATTGATCTATATTTCTGTTTTTGTGCCAGTACCATACTGTTTTGATTACTGTAGCTTTGTAGTATAGTCTGACATCCAGGAGCCTGATTCCTCCAGCTCCATTTTTCTTTCTCAAGATTGCTTTGGCTATTTGGGGTCTTCTGTGTTTCCATACAAATTGTGAAATTTTTTGTTCTAGTTCTGTGAAAAATGTCATTGGAAGTTTGATAGGAATTGCATTGAATCTGTAGATTGCTTTGGGTAGTATAGTCATTTTCACAATGTTGATTCTTCGAATCCAAGAACATGGTATATCTCTCCATCTGTCTGTGCCATCTTTAATTTCTTTCATCAGTGTCTTACAGTTTTCTGCATACAGGTCTTGTGTCTCCTTAGGTAGGTTTACTCCTAGGTGTTTTATTCTTTTTGTTGCAATGGTAAGTGGGAGTGTTTCCTTAATTTCTCTCTCAGATTTTTCATCATTAGTGTATAGGAATGCAAGAGATTTCTGTGCATTAATTTTGTATCCTGCTACTTTACCAAATTCATTGATTAGCTCTAGTAGTTTTCTGGTAGCATCTTTAGGATTCTCTGTGTACAGTATCATGTCATCTGCAGACAGTGACAGTTTTACTTCTTCTTTTCCAATTTGGATACCTTTTATTTCTTTTTCTTCTCTGATTGTTGTGGCTGAAACTTCCAACAGTGTTGAATAATAGTGGTGAGAGTGGGCAACCTTGTCTTGTTCCTGATCTTAGTGGAAATGGTTTCAGTTTTTTACCATTGAGAGTGATGTTGGCTGTGGGTTTGTCATATATGGCCTTCATTATGTTGAGATAAGTTCCCTTTATGCTTACTTTCTGGAGGGTTTTTATCACAAATGGGTGTTGATTTTTGTCGAAAGCTTTTTCTGCATCTATTGAGATGGTCATATGGTTTTTCTCCTTCAATTTGTTAATATCGTTTATCACATTGATTGATTTGCATATATTGAAGAATCCTTGCATTCCTGGGATAAACCCCACATGATAGTGGTGTATGATCCTTTTAATGTGCTGTTGGGTTCTGTTTGCTAGTATTTTGTTGAGGATTTTTGCATCTATGTTCATCAGTGATATTGGCCTGTAGTTTTCTTCCTTTGTGACATCTTTGTCTGGTTTTGGTATCAGGTTGATGGTGGCCTTGTAGAATGAGTTTGGGAGTGTTCCTCCCTCTGCTATATTTTGGAAGAATTTGAGAAGGATAGGTGTTAGTTCTTCTCTAAATGTTTGATAGAATTCGCCTTTGAAGCCATCTGGTCCTGGGCTTTTGTTTGTTGGAAGATTTTGAATCACAGTTTCAATTTCAGTGCTTGTGATTGGTCTGTTTATATTTTCTATTTCTTCCTGGTCAGTCTCAGAAGGTTGTGCTTTTCTAAGAATTTGTCCATTTCTTCCAGATTGTCCATTTTATTGTCATATAGTTGCTTGTAGTAATCTCTCAAGATCCTTTGTATTTCTCCAGTGTCAGTTGTTACTTCTCTTTTTTCATTTCTAATTCCATTGATTTGAGTCTTCTCCCTTTTTTTCTTGATGATTCTGGCTAATGGTTTATCAATTTTGTTTATCTTCTTAAAGTACCAGCTTTTAGTTTTATTGATCTTTGCTATTGTTTCCTTTTTTTTTCCATTTATTTCTGATCTGATCTTTATGATTTCTTTCCTTTTGCTATCTTTGAGGGTTTTTTTGTTCTTTTTTCTCTAATTGCTTTAGGTGTAAGGTTAGGTTGTTTATCTGAAATGTTTCTTGTTTCTTGAGGTAGAATTGTATTTGTATAAACTTCCCTTTTAGAACTGCTTTTACTTTTGCAGGTTTTGGGTCGTCGTGTTTTCATTGTCATTTGTTCCTACGTGTCCTTTGATTTCCTCTTTGATTTCCCTTGTCTTTATATCCCTGAAAACCTTTTACATTACTCGAGGATGCGCAGGTATTAAATGTTTGTTTAATTAATTGTATGGTAGATGTATATCTGCCTGTTACGTTAAACTACATGTGAGAATTTAGGTGGTAAGTAGTTCTGTGGTAAAGACACATAATAACAATGTACTCTTTTGTTCACTATTAGAGTTTATGGAATAGGAATGGGATCAGGGTCAGGAAAAGGGGATATGTTTGTTTTTAATTGTATTGACTTCTTACTGAACTATGTATATTAGGTTATATCTATGATATTATATTATAAAATGTTTGGCAGTTTTGTTTGTACATTGCTTTTCTTGCCTTCTCCATTTTGAGGTAGTAAGTTATTGTTTAAACCAAAACACATTCATAAAACGGAGGTAATGGAAGTACTGATATATTGTCAAGTGTGTCTACTCATAGTAATGTGGTAGTGCACTTACCCTATATTTACCATGTAATAATTCTAACCTTTGAATTAAGCTTTCTGTCCTTACCCTGATATTCAAGGCTTTTATTCCCTAATAGCTTTTCTCTTCAATTTTATTTTCTCTTCTTCTTGCATATTGTTTTATTCCCAACAGTTTCTGTGTTTTATTTATATTGTAAAACCAATGTTAATCTCAAAATTGCATATCCATAAGCCTATTTTCTTTTTGTTGGCTTCACTTAAGTGCATGGTTTATTAAACCTTGCAAACAAATATTTATGAAGTCTCTTACATGTAACTCATGGGGGCTGCTTTTAACAGAATCCATCCTCCTTTTTAAAAATAAGTAAATCCTGAATATATTTTTGATACTACTAGCACCCACCCCTTTTCAAAAATCAATAAATACAGTTAGCAGCAGTGTTTATTGTACCTGTATTGTACTTTAGACAGTTTAAACTGCAGCTGGGTAAAGCACATTACTTATTTTTTTCCTGCTTAAGTTTAGTTTTTAGAGATACATTATTCCATAGTAATATGACACGTTTGCCATGCATTCATGTTGCTATGGTTTATATTTAAATGACAGTGCCTTGTTAAGAAAAAAAATTGTGCTGTACTTTGTCTCCATTGTCTGAAAACATAATTATATATATATAATGAAACATATTCTTACAGGTGGCCAGGTCATAGTTACCATCTGAAATTTTTTACTTAATGTGTGGGTATATTGCATTCTGATACTAAATCAAGACATAAAACAGGAGTAGAATGTTGTTGAGTTGTGTTGAATTGTGATGTAAGAATTACTAAAAGTCATTTGATGTAACAATCACTAAAAGTCATTCTTTGGTTGTCTTTCTGGTGACTGTGAAAACTTCAGTTTTCTTTAGACATCGTTAGACGTCATAGTTATTGAAGTACAGCTTTAATGCCTAACGAATTTTGCCATTTATTAACACAAATGAGCTCTTTCATTTACAGTTTCACTGGGATTATTAATTCCATTCATGTTCATTCTGTTTTGCTGATGGAAGAACTTCTGGTTAACTCCACATTCTATTTCCAGGTTCTTTATTCTATTTTTGTAATCAGCCTTTCATCATTTTCAAGGCTGCAGCTAGCCATACCATCACTTCTTTTTGGTCTTGTAAAGAGTTCTTTCAACAAGCAAACATGATAGGGAACTTTTCATTCCTGTGGAGACTGCCATCTGCTTCTGCATCCTTTGATATCACCCTGCATAGACTCATTCCCTTATATTCGAACCCATATAAGATTCTTCACTGTTCCCCAAACAAGCCTTGAACTTTATTAAGTCTGTACCTTGGTTTATGGTTTTGCATGCATGGCTAAGAATGTACTATCTCCACTCCTCAAAACTATACCAGATTTTCAAGGCCTACATCAGGTGTCATATTCCTTTATGAATTCTTCACTGATGCCCAGCAGTTAGATGTTTCCTCCCAAAGCTAAACCACTTTGTACATCTCAAGGCATTTAAGGTATTGTCCCCTGAATCATCATCTCCTGTCCTCTCCTTTCAACCATATGGAAGGTTCCTTGAGAGCAGAGGGGTGGTTCCAGTAGTCTTTGTACCCACTATAGTGCCACATGCTAAAGGGTGCAGTTGAATTGATAAACTCTGTAAGAACTTTAATATAGCATATTTAGTGGCTCATACTGAATCAAGAAGTTGCCTCAGACTTGTGAGAATTAAATAAACAATATATGTAAGTTACAGAGTATTTTATAAGGTTCTGTGGTTTGCATACCATTTGGATTTTGTGCTGATAGAAAGTGTATCCAATCCTGAAACAGTAGAGGTATTTATTGATAATGGTAGTAGTAAAGAGTATAACAAAAAAATGGACTGGGCAAAATCTCTTTCTTTTTAGAGCCTGTTTAATAAGTTAGTAGAACTCACTGAAGAAGCCAGGAAAGCATATAAAGATATGGTTGCAGCAATGGAACAGGAGCAAGCCGAGGAAGCCTTGAAGAACGTGAAAAAGGTGCCACACCACATGGGGCATTCTCGGAATCCCTCTGCAGCAAGCGCCATTTCTTTCTGCAGTGTTATTTCTGAACCCATCTCTGAAGTAAATGAAAAGGAATATGGTAAGTTATTACATACCATTTTAAATGACTGAAATTTTGAAATAATTTAATGATTAATGTCATTTTAAAAATGACTTTCCATGCTACCTTTTGTTTTTATCTTCTTGATTCAAATTTTGCTCACATTTTTGGTTTAAAAATTGCATTACACATGTCCATTGAAAGTTAGGAGAATATTTGGGGCTGAGAGTTTCTGTGAGACCCTGAAATTAGTCACATTTCCAAAATCTTAAAAAGAAAAAAAAATCCCAAAGGGATTTAAAAAGCCAAATGTACCATTCTTCTGACCTATCACTAAGTAAATAAATTCTAGGAAGTTTTATTCTAATACTTTATACTTGATTATTAAAATTTTGTATTTACTGTATAAACAAAAGACCTGAATATTCACTCTAAACTTATCAAACGTAGACTTGTGACATTTGTCTTGAGTTAAATCTGGTGGTAGTGAAAAAGAATTATAGACTAAAAACAGTATTTATGTATAAGGTTTAAAGTAACAATAGTTACTGTACTCTGCATTTTAGTAGTTTCCTTGCAATGTTTCTATAATACTTTGAACACTAGTACTAGAATACTAGATCACTTTCTTGATCTAGTTTCTGATTCATTTCCCCTGTTCTTTTTTAAAAATAGTACAGCCACCTCCTTCACCTTGGCTTCTTGTTTTTCTTTTCTCTTTTTAGTCTTATCTGAAAGTTTGTCAAATAGCTTGTTGCCAACTAAAATGTAACATGTAAAAAACTGAGTCATCGCTTTCTTCCTTTCTTCCCACACTTCTCTTTCCTGCTCTCCTTGTCTGTGATTGTAGTTAAATATTTGGAATGCTTTTGACAAAGCTGCAGACCAGAGGCAACTAACAAGTTATTGTGCACCTTTCAGAAACTGTTGGTCAGGGAAAGGTGATTCTGGGTTAGAGGCAGAGATGTTTCTTTGGCTAAAGTGATACTAGTTGAAAGTAAAGAAGATAAAGAACCAACTTTGCAAATGAAATCATTTCTCTATATAGTGATATTCCAGATCTCAGAGGTAAACTGCAAGATAAATTCCTAAAGCTGTGGGTTTGGGGAAATGACGGTCATCTTCATTTGGGCACATAAAAAGAAAAGTTATAAAAAGAACCTCTCAAAGACTTAGAAGATGTTTTTTTAAAAAAAGCACCAGATTTAAAGTGTTCAAAGATTGAAGCCTTGGCTTTTCCACAGTCTGCCTAGGGTATTTAGGCATAATTGATTAATTTCTGAGCCTCAGATTTGTCTTCAGTAAAGTGAGGAGGGTTTGTCTAGATCAAGTATAAGGTGTCATTCAGAGCTAAAGTTTTGTGAGCTAATGGCTGAATTCTAAGAAAGGATTTAGACAGAACCTTAAAGATTCTGGCCTATGATCTGATTTATGAGGATGTCAACAAAATAAGTGGAAATAATCATAAATAATTTGCTTTGAGAGTAAAGCACAAAGTTACTCTGTCGGTATCAGATGTATTCAGCAACAGACATAAAACCCACTAATGGGGCTTCCCTGGTGGCGCAGTGGTTGAGAGTCCACCTACCGATACTGGGGACGCGGGTTTGTGCCCCGGTCTGGGAAGATCCCACATGCCGCAGAGCGGCTAGGCCCGTGAGCCATGACTGCTAAGCCTGCGCGTCCGGAGCCTGTGCTCCACAACGGGAGAGGCCACAACAGTGAGAGGCCCGCGTACTGCAAAAAAACAAAACAAAACAAAAAACCCACTAATGTGGCCTGAGAAATTAGAATATTAATTATTTCACAATGTTGTCAATGTCCCTAGTTCTTTCCTTTTTTCTATTCTTCCATTTTCAGTCTGTGGCTTCTTATTCTTGTGCTTATCATCTCATGTTCATAAATGGCTGCAGTGGCCCTGGGCATCACAACAGTTCAGGCAGGAGGTTCAAGCAGTATGCTCTTTTTATCAGTGAAGGAAACAATTTTCAGAACACTTTGCCTTTTGTTTCATTTGGCCAGAGTCGACCATGTGACTGCTTTTAGCTGCAAGGGAGATGTGGGCAAGAGAATATCTGGCAAAGGCGAATGGGATAGTCATGATAGTCTAAGAACTATTTTAATTCCTCCCATGGGACTGTGTTCAAGTCCATCTCAGGTTTGGGGGTTCTGTTAGCCAGGAAGAAAATGGGGAATGACTGTTGGGTAGACAACAAATAGTGTCTCCCATGCCATTCTGGTGCAAGATTTCTAAAATGTTTTCTTGTGATTTCCACAGTTTAAAGAGAAAACAAAGCTGGGAAAGGGATGCTAAACGTTGGTAGAATAGAAAGTTTCCTATGATAGTTCAGTCTTACTGTTCTTTGTGTACACCGTAATTGTTTTCTTTGCTTATGTTTTCCTTCCACCAGAGCTGAGTCTCAATTTTGTCATACTTACGTGAAACAAATAGATTCAAACATAAATCCCAACTCAGCAGTATGTTCTTTGAGATAGAAACCTGACACCTAACGGGCACTTGACATATAATAATAATAGCTCACTTACTGAATTCTTACTAGGCACTTTTATTAAGACATTTAATCCTCTGAGCAGTCCTAGTAGATAAGAGATATTGTACTGCATATTACAGATGAGAGAACTAAAATGAAGTGAGGTAAATAACTTGCCAGTGTCACACAGCTGCTAAGTTTGACTCTAGAATTCTTAGCCAGTGTGATGTGAATTCCTTGTGTGTTGAATGAATTTCCAGTAGGACCATACGGTAAGTTTTCAGTAACCACTTGTGAGGGGAGGACTACCTCTATCTATCTTGAGTTTCCAGCTCGTTCTCTGCCACCACACCTTCTTCTGTAGGGTCTTGAACTCATCTCTGTGTTCCTCTACTATATACAACTATCTAAAGATGGACAGCTTCCCTCTGTGTACTGACTGAAGGGAGAAATACACACACCTCATCCTCTGAGAAACCAACTAGTGTCAAGGTTGAAAAGGTAGTTTCACAAAGAACCAACTAACAAAACAGGAAAGCATAGAGCAGCTTTATTGACTAAATTCTAAAGTAAACAATTCAGAATCAAGGTAGGTTTGGATCAGTAACATTTTCAGGTTTGTTGAGATCTTTGACCCTGCCTTTACATTGCTTCCTAATCCCTTCTTCAGAAGTGGACTTCTTGATGTGCTATTCTGGCTTTAGACTCCTGTATTCAGCCCAACCCCCTCCCATCCCCTCCCCGCTCCTCCAACCAAAGACGGCATTTTCATACTCGCTTTGTTTCTCCCCATCACAGTTATGTGTTTGTGTGCTCATTAGTTGTTGATCAGGCTTCACCTATTACTTTAAGGTGGGACCCTGGACCCTCCCCGTGGATATGTGACCTCAGTGGCTCTTTGATCATTGCAACAGGTCTCTTGATGGCTAATCACAGAGTCCCTTGTCTCTGCTTCCAAGGTCATATCTCCCTTTCCTTTCTAAAGGACCTGTCTGGCTTTCAGCTCACCTACCTAGTAGCTGAATGCCCAAGACAGAGCCTGGAGAGAGATCAGCCCTGCTCAGTTTCCTTTTCCTGTTCCTTTGACTCACTGTCAAGGGAGAGGTGGGACTTTTTCTAAGAATTCTTATAGTACTTTTGAAAGAGGAAAAAAACTGTTGGAAGGAAATATGTGTACCTAAATTTTGTAAATTGTATGGCTTTTGAAAGTTTTTTTCTGCATAATTACATATATGGGTGAAAATTTTCATTTACTCTAAAGGCTTATTTTCCCAGCCCATACTGTATGCCAGCCACAGGAACACAGAGATGAGTGGGAATGAGGAGGGAGGAGGGAGTAGAACAAAAAACAAATGCTTTTGAACCAAATATGCAGAAAGTGCTGTGGGACTTCAGGTTAGTGACGGTCTTAGGAAAATCAGGAAAGGCTTCACAAAGGAACTGACATTTAAAGGTGGTTGTCAAGAATGAGTAGGAGTGTGAAGGGTAAAGGAGGAAAACACATCTCAAACAGAAAGAACAGCTTATGCAAAGCAAAGAATTGTAAACAGAAAGGGTATGACTTCTGTGAGCAGTGAGAATTCAAAGTGACCTTGAGCATGGAATGCATGGCTGGGGGTTAAAATGAATGGGACCAGAAGGATAGATTATGAAGGGTTTGGTTACTAAACTAAAGAGTTTGGATTACTAGGGTAATAAAAAGCCAGTTAGACAGTGATGTGGTCAATTCACAAAACCAATTAGAAAGATATAGTAGATGTACATGGGCTTCCCTGGTGGCGCAGTGGTTGAGAGTCCGCCTGCCGATGCAGGGGACGCGGGTTTGTGCCCCGGTCTGGGAGGTTCCCGCATTCCGCGGAGCGGCTGGGCCCGTGAGCCATGGCTGCTGAGCCTGCGCATCTGGAGCCTGTGTTCCGCAACGGGAGAGGCCACAGCAGTGGGAGGCCCGCGTACCACACACACAAAAAAAAGATATAGTAGATGTACAGCAAGATAAAGGAGGCTTGAGCTAAGGCAGTAGTGACCAAATTTAATAGTTTTGGGGCTAGAAGTGACATGGTTTAGTTATGAGTTCAGTGGAATGAAGGGATATAGTAAGGGAGAAAGATAGGATCAAGGATTACTATAAGGTTTCTTCTGCTTTGAGACTGAAAAGGATGTTATTAACTGAGAAAGAGAATAAAGGAGGAGGACTAGATTTTTTTGTCATGAGGTAGGAATGCAAGTGGAAAGACCTGTTCTACATTTGAAGTAGCTGCAGGAAAGGAAGGTGTTTTTCCCAAACCATGCGCCCTGACTTCAGGTGGCCAAAATATGGTCTGTAGCAATATATAATTGATAGGGGGTAATCAAGTTAAGTGTATTTGTATGAATAGGCTTGCTTTATCACTACAGCTTGATCATTATGCCTGTAAAATGCAAATAGCAGCTACAATGCAAATAGAAGGGGATTTTTATTTTTTAAGAAAAGGCAAAAATAAGTGGGACTACATAAAATCAGACAGCTTCTGTACAGCAAAGGAAACCATCAACAAAATGAAAAGGCAACCTACTGAATGGGAGAAAATATATTTGCAAATCATGTATCTGATGAGGGATTAATAACCAAAATATATAAATAACTCATACAACTCAATAGCAAAAAAAAAGTCCAATTTAAAATTGGGCAGAGGATCTGAATAGACATTTTTCCAAAGAAAGACACACGGATGACCAACAGGTACATGAAAAGATTCTCAACATCACCAGTTATCAGAGAAATGCCAGTCAAATCCACAATGAAATATCAGCTCACAACCTGTTAGTTGGCTGTTATCAAAAAGACAAAAAATAACATGTTTGCAAGGATGTGGAGCAAAGGGAACTCTTGTGCACTACTCATGGGAATGTAAGTTGGTGCAGCCACTAAGGAAAACAATATGGAGGTTCCTCAAAATATTAAGATGAGAACTACCATATGATCGAGCAATTCCACTTCTGTGCATTTATCTGAAGAAAATAAAAACACTAGCTCAAAAAAGAGGTATTCACCCCCCATGTTTATTGCAGCATTATTTACAATAACCAAGATACGGGAACAACTTAATGTCCATTGATGGATAAATGGGTAAAGAAGATCAGTGGATAAACAAGATATGGTGTGTATTTGTATATATATGTATATACACACACACTGTGGAATATTATTCAGCTATTAAAAAGAATGAAATCTTGCCATTTGTGATAATAAGGATGAGCCTCAAGGGCATTATGCTAAGTGAAAAAAGTCAGACAAAGAAAAACACCGTATCATCTCATTTATATGTGGAATCTTAAAAACAAAACAAAAAATAAACCAAAAAACCCCCAAGAAAACCCCCGAAGCTCATAGATACAGAGAACAGATTGGTGGTTGCCAGAGGCAGGGGGGGACTGGGGGTGGGCGAAATGGGTGAAGGGGGTAAAAAGTTACCACCTTCCAGTTATAAAATAAATGTGGCTTGGAGATCTAATGTACAGCATGGTGACTACAATTAATATTATTGTATTGTGTATTTGAGAGTTGCTAAGAGGGTAGATCTTAAAAAAAGATTTGTAATTATTAATGGGGATGGATGTTAACTAGACTTCTTGTAGTGATCATTTCTCAGTATATGCAAATACTGAATCATTATGTTGTACACCTGAAACTATAATAATATAATGTTTTATGTCAATTATACCTCAGTGATAAAAAAAATTAAATGGAAAATAAAACATACAAAAAAACAGGTGGGAGAGTTGTTCTTCATCTCCTGATTCCTAGTACATTTTTTGCTCTAAACTGACTACCTGTTGTTAAAAATAATTTAGATTATCACCACTGTATGATATCAACACTGTATGTATCAACACTTTATTATTTTTTGGCTTCAAAGTCACTTGGTAAGCCAGGCAACATACATATGTTATAAAACACATTTTCACAAATATTAGAAGTGCATGCATGGCATCTTTGCTTATAAATGGAAACACAAGTTCCATTACAGGCCAAAAGACAGCTCTGACTTGCTAAAGGAGCACAATATAAGCCTGTTAAATCAGAACTATTTCTTTCTCTTTTTTTTTCTGATGGACATCTTGGCTCTGCCATCTGTGACTTGTGGATCTTTGAGCCCAGGACACTTCAGGGCCAAAAAAAGTTAGGCAATTCATTGATTTTTGTGAATACATGGATTTTATATATTAGAGTCAGTGAGCTCCTGTTAGTATTAGATCTTCTGCATTCTGAAGCATTAACATACTTATTTTGGCCTCTTTGTTTCTTTATGTTAAATGTGCTGGGGTTTTTTGAGAACTGTTTTCTGTTTATAACATTCCAATCAGTTGGTGAGCCAACAGATTTCTGTAGTTTGTTCTTCTCTCTTGTAAGAGTTGCATGATTCTGAAGCAGTGTTCTGGTTTTTTAAAAAATCTATTTGATATTTGCAGAAACAAATTGGAGAAATATGGTGGAAACTTCAGATGCATTGGAAACATCAGAAAATGAGAGAGAAGTTTCTTGTAAGCACAGCACATCTGAAAAACCCAGTAAACTTCCATTTGACACAGCCCCTGTTGGTAAGCAGTCATCATCAGTGGCTGCAGGCAGTACTACCTCAGCTACAAACCCTGGAAAATCAACAGTGAGTGATAAAGAGGAAGTGAAGCCGGATGACCTGGAATGGGCCTCACAGCAGAGTACAGAGACCGGCTCTTTGGATGGCAGTGGCCGGGATCTTTTGAATTCCTCCATCACCAGCACCACCAGCACTCTTGTACCTGGCATGCTGGAAGAAGAGGATGATGAAGATGAGGAGGAGGAGGAAGATTATACTCATGAACCTATATCTGTAGAAGTGCAGCTCAATAGTAGAATTGAGTCTTGGGTCTCTGAGACTCAGAGAACGATGGAAACCCTTCAGCTTGGAAAAACCCTTAATGGTTCTGAAGAAGACAATGCAGAGCAAAGTGGGGAAGAGGAAGCAGAGGCTGCTGAGGTGCTAGAGCCAGGGATGGATAGCGAGGCTTGGACTACTGACCATCAGGCAAGTCAGGAGCAGCAGAAGCCCAGCAACTGCAGCTCGCTGAACAAGGAGCACTCTGATTCTAATTATATGCCCCCAAATCTATAACTCAGGAAATGTCAGCTGTCTATCTCCAACTATGTAAGGGTTGCAGCCATTATCTTTCATGCTTCATCTCAACATTTTGCACTGTCCAATATTTAATATATGTATTTAATTCCTGACAAATATTTTTGTAGCTGTCTTTTACTTGTTATGATCCATAGTTTAGCTTTTAATTAGCATCTAAGTGTCTTTCAAAGAACTGTATGGAAAATTCAGAATTGTTTCAGCTTATTTTGTTATGGAAAATAACGATTAAAAAAGAAGACCAGATTTTAAAGAAAGTAAATTTAAAATGCCTATTCAGTCATTTTGAAAGTTAAAGGTTAAGGTTCTAAGGAAAGGAGCAGTTACCAATGTTTGCTTCAAGACTATACACCCTATACTCTAATTTGTCTGACCAAAAAGTTGTTTGGGCTTCTTTAAAAAAGAACTGGAGGTAGAGTTAGAAAACTAAAAAAGTGGCTGAGGTAACTAAGTTCACTAAGTGTTTTGTGTTAAAAATGGATGCACCTTTCATTTAGTCCACAAATGCTTATTTCAGAAGTCACTGATCATGGTAATTGATTAAAGTTGGGATGGGCTAAGACAGAGCCTCCAATACTTAGGCTAGCAAAGGAGCCACCGTGGTAGATTAGAGCTGGCCTTATTTGTGGAAAGTTAGATATGTTGTCTTTAATAGTGAGAAGTCACCCATGATAGGACATTCTGGATTCTCTTTCACATTTGCTTCTTACTTACCTCAGGAATGCTCTTGTACATAGTCGTATTGCATAAAATTAGGCAAATTTTGACAGGTGAATAATTGTAACCGGTTGTATGACTGCAGCACTTAATTGTAAACTATCCAGAAGCAGAGTCTTATACTGGTGTGTTCTCTTGCATGCTTCTGATTTGGGATTCTCTGGACTTAAAATATGGATCTGATTGGATATTCATACTTGTCCTGAGTGGAAAACCGTTGCACCTTTTAAGAAAAGTATTTTGTCCCTAACCTTGAGCACCTGCCAGGTAACACTGACCACAGTTACTGACGGGAGTCAGGGAAAGGAACTTTATGCAATTGTAACATGTATCCTGATAGTCAAGGTTTGGAAGAGGAAGTTTTGAAGAAAAGAGGAAGTTCTAATCGTGCTGAAACTATTAGATGATTTTAGAGTGTGGAGATAGGCACAGGTATTAACTCTTGATCACTGCTATTTATCTCTACCCTTCTCCTGGAATGTTTATACCTCCTTGGGTGAAGTTAAAGTTATTGAGCTAAATGTTTTGCTAGTCAGTCACCACCTGGTAGTGACCTCTGCAAGTTTATAATGGTGGGAGAAATACAAATTACCTATTTTTCTGTCTTCCCTCCAACTACCTACCACCTCCAGTTAACCAACACACGTGTCTGCGTACACATACACACACACATGCATGCCAGCTTTACACTTCCAACTCCGATAAGCAGGCACAAAACTGAAGAGGGAGGGGTATTTTCCCTGCCCAGGTTTTATGGGGCAGAGCTTTGCCTCACAGAGGTGAGAGGGAAGAATTGGGCAGATTCTTCACCGAATGCATTGGGACTACTGTTCTAGTATTGATGTATTTATTGATAATACCAACATTAATTACTGGAGAGACCAGATTCTTGGTTGATGACTTGGTTATTTGTGAATTGTGAAAGTTTAGGAGCATTGCTATGTAGGAAATGTCAAGTCTATCAACTTTATTAGTGTGCTAAAAGGGGACGTTATTGTACTGTCCTGTCTAAACTGTTCTTCAGTATAGACTTCTTAGGCACAAAGTATCCAGTACTTAAAGGTATGTAGCATGTAAGGAATGAAGCCTCTGAAATAGTAATCATGGATTTATATGTGGCAGATCCTACTGTCTCTGTACATTTGGAAGTGTTAGTTGGTTTAAAGAAATGATAGAGGTTTTGAACTACTGACAATCTTAAAAGTATATTGAAAATTTTTGCATACTTTTTAATGGTGTAAATTTCCTTTGCTTGGTGTCAGTGATTCAAATAACTCTTGATCTTAAGGTAATGAGTGGCTTTTCAAAGGTTTCTTATATTTTATATCTCTACTGAATGAGAATTGTCATTTTAGATTTTTGAGATTTGTATCAAAAGAGAAGTTGAAGAAATCTTCAGAACACCAATAACTTTGAATTTTGCTATAGACTTCAGAAGTGTTCAGTTATGTGTTTGATAAACGCTCTTGCACGTGCAGTATCTTCTGCCAGCAAACCCAAGGGACCATGGCCTTTTTTATATGAGACAGGTCACCTCTAGAGGACAACCCAAAATTTATTAAAGGAAATGCTACTGTGTAGAACGTATGCTTAAATAAGTATTGATAATGTCTTTATAATTCGTTTCCTTTTGATAAATTCTGGAATTTGTGTATATTATATGCAGGCAGAAGTGTGAAAATTAGGAAAGTGTTTTTGGATCTGGGGTGAGTAGCTCTTTGGAGATCTAGAGAGATCTAATGCTAAGAATAAAGGTTCATCATCACAAGAAATAAAAACCATAGTGATTTTTTTCTTCATGTGTAGAGGTTGTTTTACTGGCAATAATTAATATTAGATTTCTATTTCAATACATAAATATATGAATTAAAATGTGAATTGCACTCCCAAAACTAGATTTCTGCTTCTTAGGTTTGTTTGCTGTGAAGATTACTTCTCAAAAGACAATGTTCATATTAGCTTAACTTTTGGTTTAAATATGTTTGTAAATGTTGTAATATATTTCTTTTGACTAAACGTGGGAAAAAATGTGTTATACGTTGAAAAGTTTTTAAAGGCTCTGACTGGACGTCATTTTTGCAGAGATGGTATTTTATATGCTTCCAGTATTTGGAAAAGAATTAGTCAAAAGGAATTCACATAGTTCAAATATTGAGAAATTAATATCCAAATAATGTAATTGTCTGATTTCTTAATAAGCTGGGGGAGGTGGGTGGGATGGGAATTACAGTGTGCAAATGAGTAGTGAGCTCCACATTCATTTTTCAACTCTTTAGCACAAAACCGTTCAATCCTAACACGTTGTTACTTTAATATATATATATATAAAGAAGTATTACTGTTTGTAAAGCTGCTGTTTGCTTAAAAAAAACCCTGTCATTTAAGTATTTTCTGTATGTTGTGTCAACAAAGTAGAACATTAACTTATCCATTTAAACACTTTATCTTTTTTTGACTTAAAAATTTTTTTGTGAAATAATTTATCTTCTTCCTCCCTCGTTCCTTCCAACCTTTACACACATCACAGAATCAGCCAAACTGTTTGCCTCATCTGAAATCTGAATTCTAATTAATGATAAAAATTTAAACTTTGTTGGCACATCACACCTTAAGAGGATTTGTATTATTTTGTAATTTAATTTCTAAATATACCACGTGAATTTATAATTTACTGTCTTAATTGTAATGCTCTAATTAAAAACTAGCAATGTAAGTGTGAATTATAACATGAAGGGATTTTCATCTTGATAGGTCTTTTGCTGTATGAAGGATGATTGCTATATCACATTATAGGGGTAATAACAGCTTTTTTGCACTATGTAAATACTAGTGGAAATTCTTCTGTAACTAATAAAATGATTATTGAAATGTAGTCTATCATTTCAGAATAGGTGCTTGAGGAATTCCTGACTTGCCCAACATGTAGGATAGAGAGAAAAGAGTCCAGCTTGTGGTATCCCTTAGTGCTCTCATGGGTTTGCCCAAAGAAGGTAAAATCTGCAGGAAGGAGTAACTAGTAAAAATCTTTATGGTTGGTGTGATCTGTGGCATGGGTCTAACCATCTCACCAGAGACCATCTTAATGTTAGGAAAAGGCTCCTACCAATTCCTTCTCCTTTTTATGCTAGTTACTCTGTGCCAGACATTGTTCTAAGCCGTTTCCCAATATTAACTTATTTAATCCTCACAGCAGCCCTATGAGGAAATACTATTATAATTTCTCACTTTTTAGAGGATGAAATAATCATGGATATGTTAAGTAACTTGCCCAAGCTCCACAGCTGGTAAATTAGCAGAACTGGGATTCAAACTCAGTCCTGTGGTCAAGTCTGTGCTTTTATTCACTATATCTTCTATGTTATGTCAGCACAAAATGATCAATGTGTGCAAACTAAGCAGGGCTTCCCCTCATCTTCACGTGTCTTCTGCAGTGTGAGATCTGCCAGGACTGAAGTGATTGCCTCAGAGACTGGATTTACTGAGGCTCACCTGATCACCCTTTGCCTGGAGTTGTCTCAGACCTTGTCACTGTATCACAATGAAGTGGAGGGAATCTGAAAACTCATCTGTTAGAAAATAGTAGGTTCACTAATTTTCATAATGAAAAATTAAGTTTTGATGATCACAAAGAGAAAGGAGGAATTCCTCTCATTTGTTATCGGGATAGTTCCCTTTTTTGGACCAAAATTTGTACTACTGCTGACAGAGTTCCTTTCCTAACAGTGATCAGGTTTTCTTAGAAGTGACCAGAAGAGGGTGTGCATGGCCCCTGAAAACAGTCAAAGGCTACCATGTAATATTAATAACTTTTTTTTTAAGTGAGGAGAGAGGGAAGAGAAGTATCCTGAACTATGGGCCTGACCATACAAGGTGCTTAGTTCTGAGTCTAAGCTCAGAACTCGGGAGCCATACACATAAGTATTTCATTTTAGAAAGAGAACACCATCAGAAGACATTTAGATCACACGTTAAGTAGTTCAATTATTTGAAATTTCTAAATTATCTCAGCAACTCTATTTTAGCTTAACATGGGTTCTTCTGACACGTATGAAATATGACACCTGGCTTATTACATTATAGATAGTAATGGCAGCCTTGTGGATCACAGGGCCAAAGCATGTTTCACCAGAGCTCCCACAATGCAGAGCTTGGAACAGGGGGAGATATTTCTATTTTGGACCCAGTCTCAATCTCTTTATTTCCCCTCACCCTGCTCCTCCCATCTTTCTGACACTTTGAGTAATTATTTGGCGACCCTCTGGCAAGGAAAGAGGTTTATTCTTGCAGAAATGAGTTGGGTAACTGTGTGGCTATAACCTGGGTACCTGTATTCAAGGTACAGAGGGTTAGAGCAAATAAGATACTGAATTGCATGAGATTTGGAGCCCCTAGCTGAGCAACCGGAGAGTGCAATTGTGAGTTAGCTGTGGTTTGGGGCCTGGAGTAGTACAGGTTTCTGTGGAAGGAATGAGTGCTTGGTCTTCTCAGAAGCATCAGGCTTGGTCATAGCCTTGAATTACTAGAGGGCACAGGTAATAACCACAGCCTTCCTATGGTGGGACTCTGATTTAAGGCAGTGTTGGTTGCACCCTTATCTATTAGAGGAAGAGTGATGTGAGTAAAAGTGGTTCCTACTTAGGTGTGCAGACTCCCCAGATTATTTTTGCTTCTTTGTTTACCTGAGTTGGAGCATTTTCATTGCTTTGCAAACCCTCTGCTTGAGAATAGGATAATGATTGAAATTTAAGCAGTTAATTTTGTGTGTTAGCTCTGGTTAAGGAGGAATAAGAGAAAAGTTTGAAAATTATTGGTTTCTCAATCATAGGAGAAATATTAGAGGTGATTATCCCTGTCATTGTACTTGTACTTTTTCCTTGCTTTCCCTTTCCTAAAACCTGTCTTGTAAGGCAAATGGTGATTTCTCATAAATGCTCTAATATTTGTAATTAGGAAGGTAAGAAAGACCTGTGTTCCTACTTTACAAATATTCAAACACAGTGATGGCCAAGAAAAAGGATTCAACTATTTAATTTTTACGTGTTCCTTAGTACTCAAGATGCACCATTTAAACTATTTCATAACCTTTTAGTTAAGGGGATCAGCAAACTGCATGCAGCCTGTGAGCCAAGTCAGCCAGCAGCCTGTTTTTTGTTTGTTTGTTTTGGTTGTACCGGGTCTTAGTTGCGGCAGTCGGGCTCCTTAGTTGTGGCATGCGAACTCTTGGTTGTGGCATGCATGTGGGATCTAGTTACCTGACCAGGGATCGAACCTGGGCCCCCTGCACTGGGGGCGTGGAGTCTTAACCACTGCGCCACCAGGGGAGTCCCGCCAGCAGCCTGTTTTTATAAATAAAGTTTTCTTGGAGCATAGCCTCACCCATTCATTTACATATTGTCCGTGACTGCTTTTGTGCTGCATTAACAGAGTTAAATAGTTGTGACAGAAACCATCTGGCCCTCGAAGCCTAAAATATTTGCTATCTGGTCCTTCACAGAAAGTTTGCCAGCCTCTCAAATTGATGATGATGTCCAACAGCACTCGATACTGGTGTGGTTTTTCCCCAGTTCTTCCCTTTATTTCTAGGGATGATACATCTGTCATGGAGGTACTAGAAATCGTATAAAGTTCTACCCAGTGGTAGAAGGCATGTGGCTGCCTGGGAGGAGCATCATCAGAAACAAGCCCTGCTGCTTTGTCAGTACAGGGCTTTGGGAGGCCTGGGCCCATGTTTCTCATTCTCTACTCCCTCTGGAACATCGGCCAAGTCCCTTGATTCTCTGGTTCTCCTTTATCAACGAGGGATGTGCCGGTTGAGTCAGTTATCCTCCTTGGGGAAACAGCAAGTCTGTTCCTTGGTCAAGGGTGGTCCTGAGTTGGGTTTCCTCAAAAACTTGAACTGAAGGCCACAGGAAGTGAATGGAGTGGCTGTGCCAAGACAGTAGAGAGGCCACTGATGCCGAAAACTTGGCCTCTGTGCACCAGTGCCAAATCAAATCCCAGAGACGGAGTTTTAGGTGAAGTAGAAAAGAACAGCTTTGTTGCTTTGCCAGGCGAAGGGAGACACAGTGGAGTTGTGCCCTGAAAAACTGTGTGTCCCAACCCAGGAGGATTTGGTGAGGAGTTTTATAGCAAGGGTTCAAGGGCAGGCTTGCTGATAAGGATCAGGGTGTGTGCAGGGTCTGCACTCCTGTAATCTGGTCTCAGGTGGTCTCCTGATGAGCTTCTCAAGGTTATCAAACTGTCATCTTCTCTGGAGTGAAGAATGCTGACATCTTCCATTTATTGGGGGTTTTAGTTCTGTATAGAGCTCAAAGATATTGTTACGTGTATCCCTTGAGGTGGAACCAGGACCCTGCCCCAAGGCTGCACTATTGTTTCTTGGCTGCCCCTTCCTTGTTTCTGCATCCCCCCCCCCACTTCCCTGATTGGCAACTGTTCGAATCTGTCCTGTGTAACTCAGGGAAGGTCATGGAGGCTGGAGTCTGTTCCCTACAAACAAGAAACAGGGGACACAGAAAGGCTTTCGTGCCCAGGAACTCCTCAGGGTTCTGCTCAGTTTCACCATGAGAGCAACAGAACAAGGATCTGCCTTCTATGCTGACAGCTTTGCCTTTTTAGCCCGTTCCTAGACCTTTGATCACTACTGTTTTTTCTTAATTATAGAGAGCTTGTCTGTTTAGAGTCTTCCATAGGTGGTCTTTAAGGTTCCTTTAAACCCAAATGGTCTATGATTCTATGAAGAGAGGTGTTCACCATAAGTGCTTTGAGAACTTTCCACCTTTGTGGTTACATGTGGCAAGAACCAGCATTGTGTCAGGGTGGGTGGCTGGGGGCATAAAGAGTGGTACCAGGGCTGCAGTGGGGACACAAGAGCACCTGGAGGGTGCTCTCTCCAGGCAGAGCTGTAGGTGTGGAAGCCTTTCAGCCACTCCAACCACCATCACCTCCATTACACCCAGATAGGGTGTCCAGAACCAACTAGCCCAAATCCTTGAGATCATCCTTGAGCCCTCTTCTTCCCACACATCCAGTCCGTCAGGAAATTCTGTGAGTTTCATACCAAAATATAACTAGAATTCAATGACTTTTCACTCCTTCCTGGCTTCACCATCTCTCACATGGATTCTTGCAACCATCTCTCCCCTGGTCATACTGTTTTCACTCTTGTGCTCCTGTGGTCTATTCTCAACACAGCAGCCATAACAATCCTATTACAAACCTAAGAGATCATGTCACTCCTCTGTTCTAAGCCTTCCAATGGCTCCATCTCACCCGGAGAAGAAGACTTCTTCCTTATCTACAGTGGTCCATATGCCTGTGCACTCACACAGAGACCTCCTCTGACCTCCTCTTCTGCCACACCTTTCCGCCCACCCTCGCTCACTCTACTGGCCTCCTTGCTAGGTCTGGAACATGCCAAGCATACCACTGCCTCAAGGCCTTTGCACTCTGTTCCCTCTGCTGGAAAGTCTATTCATCCTGCACCTTGTTTGGGTCTTTGCTCAAGTGCACCTTTACAGTGAGGCCTCAGGGGAGTCAGGGGCTACCCTATCTGAAATGGAACACCCCTTCGTCATTTTATTGCCCAAACCTGCTCTTCCCCTCCCCCACCCATCTGTACTTACCAAGCTCTAACTTCCTCTAGATTTTATTCGTCTTGTCTCTCCTCCCCTACTAAAAACCCTGTGCAGGCAATGACTTAGGACTGTTTTGTTTCTGCTTACCCTCAGTGCCTAGTACAAGGCCTGGCACAAAATAGGCACTCAATAAATCTTTCGAATTAATGAATGAAAGAAGACTAAAGCAAGGAAATCAGCATTTGCAGTGCAGCCGTGCTCTGTGCAGCCACTCCTACTCTCTGACTTCCTGACAACCCCTACTTCCCCTTTTGTTCGTGGTCTGGGACTGGAAGAAAAACTAACCTAAATCTCAAAGGGAAAAAGCCTTACCCTAGAATAGGGGGGCTCCTAGAGTTACTCTGTATTTAATGGTCCTGTGTTGCTTATAACTCAAAACATATGGTAGGTTTAGTACCTAATGATTCCTGTATACGCGGAGGTGACAAATATATGAGACATTTCTGTGAGGTTAAATGGGAAGGGGGCAAGAATGCACAAGCAACTTCCAGTGTATCTGTAACATTTCATTTTTAAGCTGTATGATCAGTACATAAGAGTGTGATATATTATTCTTTATATACTTTTTACATGCTTGAGATATTTAATTAGAATAACCAAAAAGAACAGGCCAACTAAAATGCAACCACTTTCTATTCTGTAACTGACTTCCCAAACTTTGTACTGAGTCTGCCTTCAGTACATTGACAAAGAAGATTAGTGGTAGAAATGGAACTAGAAGTCAGGATTAAATCCCTATCTTGATTGATTTAGCAAATATTTACAATTTGTTAAGAGCCAATAGCTACAAATTTTATCTTCTTCCCCATGAACCAGAAACTGTCTCACTTCATCCATCACCTGGCCTAACCCTCCCCCAGGTAATGAGAAATATGGCTCGCACCTATGACTTTCCCATCTGCTCTCTAGCTGGAACAAGGTGCTTTAATCTTCATGGAAAGATTGAAGACTCTGTTGGCAACCCACTTATCTGGTTTCCTTAGCAACGAGAACACAGTATTTAAAGTGATGGCTTCCCTTGCTCAGAATAGAAATTAAGTAAACCTAATCCTGGTGCCCTGTGTCTGCTCAGGGCTGCTTTACCTCTTCAAAGACCCTTTCACACCTGTTCAGGTAGCAAAACTCTAAAGGGACGACCACCTAGAATATAATCATAGCAAACACTCTGGACCTGTATCCATAGCCAACTCACCCTTGCCAGTTATAGCGGCCCCCATCTACGATCCCTGGAAATATTGACCAAATTCTCTTTTTTTTTTTTTGCGGTACGCGGGCCTCTCACTGTTGTGGCCTCTCCCCTTGCGGAGCACAGGCTCTGGACATGCAGGCTCAGCGGCCATGGCTCACGGGCCTAGCCACTCTGCGGCATGTGGGATCTTCCCGGACCGGGGCACAAACCCGTGTCCCCTGCATCGGCAGGCGGACTCTCAACCACTGCGCCACCAGGGAAGCCCCAAATTCTCTTTTTAATTCCAGAATTGAAGAAAAATTTTCCATGTCCTTGCAACTTCTGCAGCAATTTAGGTAGGCTGCCACCAGTTTCCATGAAATCTGAGCAAGTATCAAGATGATGAAGCTGCCCAAACATTTAGGAAAAGGACAATGGAAAAAAGAGAAGAACTTTTAAAGGAAATTGCTATTAAAGGACTGTGGCCAAGCATCTACTGTTTTGTCAAACAGAGTTGAATAGGTTTCCTTACTGTCAGACTTTTTATAGCCTCTAATATCCTAACGCATTTTGACTCTCCATGAGGGGAAAGATTTATTATATGTCAGGCAATTCCTCAACATGTTGGACCATGGAACATGCGATTATTTACTTGGCCATAGAGAGCTTTCTCTGTGCAAAAACTGTGAACATCCTGGAGGCTGGTAATTAATGCTAACTTTGAAGCCAGTGGGGCATCAGTCCACAAACTGGATGCTGTGCTTGGTCTTGATGGTGGCAGTGACAGCACTGACATCTTCAGGAACCACATCATCATGGCACAACAGGCAGCAAGCCAGCCATGTATTTACTATGGCTAGGGTCGCATTTCACCATCTGGTTGGCTGACTCGGAGCAAGCATTGGTAATATCTGCTTCAGAGTTCATAGTTTTCAGATTTCCTGGGGAACTAGCTTTTCATGTAATGTGCATAAAAACATGTTGCTTAAGCTATGAAGGTCCAGGAAGATGGGACCCACAGGGACTCCTGGACTGCTCTAACTCAGAGGTTCTCAACCAGGGGTGATTATCTCCCCAGGGGACATTTGGCAATGTCTGGAATATTTTTTATTATCACAACTGGAGAGAGTGCTACTGGCATCTAGTGGGTTAAGACCAGAAAATCTGCTAAGTATCTTACAATGTACTGGACAGTACCCCCCAAATGTCAACAATACAGAGGTTGAAAAACTGGACTAACAATGTCAGGATGCTTGATTAGTCCTGAATGGGTTCAGGGCCCCCAGTAGACTCACACTGTGCAATCCGCGATCTTGACTTGTGTTTCTGGCACATGTTTAGACATTCTCTAATGTTCCAGAGTGAACTTAACCAGGCACATCCAGATCCTCTGGATAAAACAGGCCCTTCTCTCCCACGTACCCTGGGGAAGAGGATGAGGAGAGTTCACCCAGAGCTTCTGATCACATGCCGGTGCCCCCTCCCACGGCTCCTATTTATTTTCTCCCATCACATGGGGAGGCATGTGAGGAGCGAAAGGGCAGGGAGGCACGTCTGGTAAGGGCTGCTGAGTGAATGCTCCAAGAAAAGCATGAGTCAAGGGCTCACGGAAGGCCCTAGGGTATGAGCTGGTCTGGCCCTGACCACACAATGGACTCAAGCACGAGTGGTGAGGACAACACCACAAAGTGGAATCCAGTCACCTGCCCTGGTGAGCAGTGTCCCTGAGGCAGAGGCCTTAAAGCCTCTGCTTGTTACTCTAAACTCCTTCTCAGGGAACAGCTGCCCATGCCACGCCCCTCAGGAGGATCCCTGGACAGGGGCTTGGAAATGCCTGAGCAGCCTCCATATTCCCGGAGAGGAGAATAGAGCACAAAACCCCTGCCTACAGAAGACTCGCTCTCTTCTTTAAGTCATATCTTGGTTTTAGGAGTGAGGAGATCCCCGGATGTGGGACTTAATTTTAAAACCGAGACCGTCCTGGCTAATCTAGGGAGAGTTGGTCACTCTACTGTTCGTAGACATAGGGAGACTTATTAAGTCACGAAAAGAGGACCCTTTATTATATTGATATTTTAATTGGATTAGTGGAGTATTGCTGATTATGTGCCCGTGATTGAGTTAGGTGCCTTGGTGGAGTTGAGAGGAGCACAGTAGTCCTGACCCACACATGGTTGTATGCTGAGAGCGTGTAAACAGTTTGCTTGGAACTCAGAACATTTTCCCAAAGAAACTACACTAAAGTGCTGGTTATACTTCCAAGCTAAACCCCAGAAGCCCTAAAATATAACTCAGAGTTGAAATGATAGGAACCTCACCCCCCTCCACCACCACCAGGACTACAGGAAGCAAAGCGGTTGGAAATGCAGTGTTTCAGCTACCTGGGTCGAAACTGCTGCTGTGATTTCCCCTTGTTTCTAGGAGAAGGTGCCTAGAAAGTGCCATCACTCAGGGTGATAGGTGCACAGTCACAATTTCCTGGTCCCTCCTCCTAACACATGCAAGTGAATACACATGTGCGTGTACACATACACAAGTATGTACGAGCTCTGTTTCTTTTACTTTTTTTAGTGAAACCTAAATTAATGAGCTTTTATTATAGGAGAAGATTGTCAGTTGTGTGAATATCAGTACTCTACCCATTCCTTTAAAAATGTTTTGAGCAATAGTAGATTACAAAATTTTCAGTAAAGATAATGGTCAGCAACTTTATTAGTTAATTAATTTAATTAATTTATTGAAGTAGAGTTGAATACTTAAAAATATTTACAATGTTTGTGTTAATTTCCGCTGTACATCAGTTATACACATATATACATTCTTTTTTGTATTCTTTTCCATTATGGTTTATCCCAGGAGATTGGATATAGTTCCCTGGGCTATACAGTAGCACCTTGTTGTTGATCCATTCTAACTGTGATACAGTAACTTGCATGTACTAACCCCAAACTCCTACTCCATCCCTCCCCTTCCCCCCCCAACCCCCTGCCCCTTGGCAACCACAAGTCTGTTCTCTATGTCTGTGAGTCTGTTTCTGTTTTGTAGATAGGTTCAATTGTGCCATATTTTAGATTCCACATGTAAGTGATATCATATGGTATTTGTCTTTCTCTTTCTGACTTATTTCACTTAGTGTGATAATCTCTAGTTTCATCCATGTTGCTACAGATGGGATTATTTCATTCTTTTTTATGGCTGAGTAGTACTCCATTGTATATATGTACCAATCTTCTTTATTCATTCATCTGTCGGTGGACATTTAGGTTGTTTCCATGTCTTGGCTATTGTGAACAGTGCTGCTATGAACATAGGGGTGCATGTGTCTTTTTTATTACAGTTTTGTCCGGATATATGCCCCAGGAGTGGGATTGCTGGATCATGTATGTGGTCTGTTTCTTACCCAAACTCCCACCCCAGTATGACAGTGTGAGAATCAAGATTTCTCGGTGTGATGTCAAGCCAGTGGCACTTTCCTCTGCTGGGGTGTTCACATCTCAGGGAGGCCTATCTGTGGCCTCCAGATGCTGATGACTGGGATGGGGAAACCCAGCAGACTCCCTAGAGACTGTCAGAGAGAGACACAGGGCTGGCAGCATGTGGGTGAGCACATCGCAAGCAGAACTCAAGGCAGAGTTTCCAGGACATAGGATCTTTGGTATGGAGAGAACCAAAGAGATGATTCAGTTCAAGTCCCTCATATACAGATGGGGAAACTGAGGCCCAGGGAAGTGAAGGGACCTGCCCAAGGTCACAGACTTTTGGAGGCATATTAAAAGAACCCAGATTTCCAAATCCCCAGGCTCTTGCCACTCCACCCTTTGCCTCAGAAACTAGAAAATCCCCTAGTTTATTTATTTTTGGCTACCTTGGGTCTTCATTGCTGCACGTGGGCTTTCTCTACCTGCGGCGAGCGGGGGCTACTCTTCGTTGTGATGCACGGGCTCTAGGCGTGAGGGCTTCAGTAGCTGTGGCACGTGAGCTCAGTAGTTGTGGCTCACGGGTTCTAGAGTGCAGGCTCAGTAGCTGTGGCACACGGGCTTCGTTGCTCCGCGGCATGTGGGATCTTCCTGGACCAGGGATCAAACCCATGTCCCTTGCATTGGCAGGCGGATTCTTAACCACTGCGTCACCAGGGAAGCCCCCAATTCTACTTTTGAAAATAAATTCTCTAAGGAAAGCTTTGTTTTCTGGCCAAAGTAGTTGTGCTTGCTGAGCTGGGGGTGATAGAACTCCTGAGGAAGAGGTTGCCAAAGTTTGCTACCCCATGACATTGCATACCCTACAGCTTCCCTGCACCTGGAATCTTCTCTAGCCAAGCAAAAAATAGCAACAGAGCAGCACCACCAATCACCAACAGCTTCTACCATCATCACTGTATTTACTTCCACCAGTTGCAGAGGGGCTGCCTTTCTCCTGGCCATTTTCTTACCTCTGTATATGTCCTTAAGCCCCAAGAGCAGTGAGACCACTTCCTGTGGGTGTGCGATGGTGTTAGAAGGGGAAATATAAGCGCTTTGCTGAGAGATTTCATTCTGGTGTTTCATGCTGCTCTAGCCACAGATGTCTGCTGGACTATTCAAATCTCTTTTCTAACCTGGAAATGCCAATTATCTCCCTCAAGGCCATGCTGCTTTTTGCAAGGGCCTCAGGTGTCCAGAGGGGGTGGGCGTGCTCTGGATATTCAACTATGATGTTAGTGATGTGTGGGATATGCAGGGTGGTTCGCGCCTTACAAAATGCTTTTGTGTAGGTGATCTTGTTTGACTCTGTGAGGAAGGTAGGGCCGCTATTCCTGTACCCATTTAATGGATGAAGAAACCGAAAATAAATCTGATTATTATTCAGATTTATCCAGTGGCAGAGATGAGGTTAGAACCAGGGCCTCCTGGATTCAGTATCTTTTCCACCAGAAATAGAGTAGTCTTTTAAAATATTTTAATGGTTTTTAACTAGAAAATACCTACACATCATTCAAAATTCGAAAGGTACAAAAAGGTGTACAGTGAAAATAAGTCTCCTCCCTGCTTATCAGCTCTTCCTACCCCCAAAATGCAACTTCCTAGAGACACAGCTTCCAGAGCTAAACTAGACACATACCGGCAATATATATGGCTACATGTTAATAAACACATATATTTGTGTGTATAAACATAAAGGAAGGACTGCTTTTATTCACTTAAACAAATGTATTTTCCTCTTCTGCATGGGAAGCTGCCTTCCCTAACGATCAGTATCGCTCCTGTGGTTGGGGGGGGTTAAATACATGCCCTCTGGAATCAGGCAGATCTAGGGCAGAGCTGGCACTCACCACGTTCATGTTACATAACCTTTCTCATCTGACAAATGGACGTAATAACTCCTAACACGGGGACTTCCCTGGTGGTCCAGTGGTTAAGACTCCACGCTCTCAATCCAGGGGGCCTGGGTTCGATCCCTGGTTGGGGAACTAGATCCCACATGCTGCAACGAAGATCTCTCACGTGGCAATGAAGATCCCGCGTGCTGCACCTAAGACCCGGCGCAGCCAAATAAATAAATGAATATTGAAACCAAAACAAACAAACTCGTAACACATAAGTGAGGCAGCATCTGTAATGTGTTCAGAACATAATACATGTGCTCAATAAATGTTGGCTGTTTCCTATGTGCCTACTGTGTGCCAGACCCTGTGCTGGTACAGGAGAAAGGAGATTAGTAAAATGAGGTGTTGGCCCTTAAAATGCTTATCATTTAAAATAGGGGAAGGAGATCTAATAAACAAACAAATTACAGTACAGCAGAATGAACAGAAGCACTCAATCGATTAGAGGATAAGAGTACAGACTCTGGATTCAGACATTCTGGGGTTCAAATCCCATCTTGGACAAGTTAACCTTGCCCTGAGCTTTTTTGTCTACGAAACAGGAGTTGTGAGGGTTAAGTGAAATAACGCACAGCACTTAAAACAGTGCCTGGCACATGATAGACATTCAATAAAGAGTGATCTTAATAGTTATAGTATCTAATTCCACATAAGAATAAATGTCACAATAGGAATACGTACCAGGTGTCAAGGTGGCAGGGGGAGAAGGGGAGCACTACAATGACACGAGCAACATGACTGTAGCCCCTCCGTTGGGATTCCCACCTGCCGGGCCCTGTTGCTGGCATTTCACCTGGGTCCTCTCACTTAATGCTCGCAGCCTCCCTGTGAGGATGGCATTACCCCCTTTTCACAGAAGGAAACCAAGGCTTCGAGAACTTCTGCCAAGGCAGAGGCAGAAATGGCAACTTCCTTTTCATCCTCCTCTTGCCACCTGGCTCCCCAAAGAAGAGAGTCACTAAGACCAGGACGTCGGGAACCCAGGGTGCTTCCTGGGTGGACCTCTCCTTGCTCTCCAGTGTGTACCAAGTCGTGCTGTGGCTCTGGGCCTGGGCCAGAGCAGGAACAAGGTGGCCGCTCCAGCAACCTCTGGGGACCCTCAGCGTGCACCCATGGCCACTCACAGCTGTGACAGACAACGAAGACATGTGGGACCCCGGACCCACGCGGTTCAGGAGGATTGGGGTTCTATCTGTACCTGCTCTTGCCTTACCAACATCTAAGTTCCGCGGGGAGACTGGAGGGAAGTGAGGGAGAGACAAGGAGTAGGGGAGGGAGGAATTGGGCACGTTATTGAAGCAGGGGGGAGGATGGGCCCTTTTGGCCTGGCAATCTTGGGGAGTCCTCTCGAGGGGCTCCTGGTGCCACTGCTGTGATGAGTGCAGGTCTTGAGCAGCACCGGCAGGGCTCACACAGCAGTGGCCCAGGCCAGTGTTGAGTTGGCAAAATGCCAGAGGGTAGCTTCTGCTGCTGTCCTCACTGCTGTTGATGTTACCATTTACATCGTTTACATGGTACCTTCTAGTTTCCCCAGCACTTTTATACCCCCCATTTCACTTTATTTCATAATTGATTACAAGGTTTATGGGCAGTTGGGATGTGTTGGTGTGGGGAGGCTGGGAATGGGTCTTCAATTTTCTACCTTCTGCAGTAGATTAAGTAGGTATTATTAGCCCCATTTTAGCAATAAGGACACTCAGACTGTGAACACTTAAGTGTCTTGCCCGAGGTCACAGAGCTTATATGTGGCCAAGCCAGGGGTTTGATCTGCAGGGTTCTCGTGCTAACATCCTGTGATGCTACATGTTGATCCCTTGTGAGACCCTGCACAGCTTCCGCCCTGTACCAAAGAGCCTCTCGGTTCTACGTTCTTTACCAGCTAGGACTAGCCTGTGTCCCACAGCCTGAAGGAATAAGGTTCTCATTGGCAGATCTGGAATTTTCTCCTTTCCATGTTCTAGGGACACTCCCCTCACCCAACCTTTGGCTCCTGTTGTGGACTGAATTGTGTTCCCCTCCAGATTCACATATTACAGCCCTAACCCTCAGTGTGAGTATATTTGGAGATGGACCCTTAAAGAGGCAAAAAGGTTTAACAAGGACATAAGGGCGGGGCCCTAATCGGATAGGATAGGTGTCCTTATAAGAAGAGGAAGAGGCACCAGCATGCTGTCTCTCCGTGCATGCACAAAAGAAAGGCCACATGAGGACACAGTGAGAAGGCAGCTATCTGAAAGCCAGGAAGAGAGGTCTCACCAGAAACCAACCCTGCCAGCACCTTGATTTTGGGCTTCTAGTCTCCAGAACAGTAAGAAAATAAAGTCTGGTGTTTAAGCCACCAGTCTGTGGTATTTTGTTATGGCAGCCTGAGCACACTAATATAGCTCCCATGACCAAATCTCTACCCTCCATCTTCACCATAAGGCTTGGAGTCTATGTGATTTACACAAGTGATCGCCTAGCATTTTCCCTATTACTGTGTAAACGCTTTTGTCTCTTTTTTCTCACCTTCTTAGCTCACATCCTTCACCTTCAAGTTAGTTGGACTAACTTAGCTGCCCTCTGTTATTCTGTTTCTTATCAGCTTTTTTCTGGCCCGCTAGATATTATCCTTATAAGACACTAGGTCTCTTTTCTTCTTTGATTCTCTTACAGTTGCCCATGACTTATTCCATGTTGGTGGAGCCATATGTAGAGATGTGGAAACATGATTTGGAGTCTCGGTTCTACCATCTTCTAGCAGAGGGCCTTGATCAAGTCTCAGGATTGCTGGAGTAAATGGATTAGTGTACTCGAATGGGGTGCGCCAGTTGTGAAGTGCTAGTCAGTTGCACAGTGCTATTGTAGTTGGTGGTGTAGGCGAAGGTGATTTAAGTGAGCTGCTTGGAAGAGCGCCCTCACTGATTTGTGCATGGACATTAGGCCATCACGGAAGAGCATTATGAAAAACATCCCTGTGAAACTCTTAAAGAATATTGCTGACGTTCACAAAAGGGCTGTGTTTATTTGCACAAAAACTTTCAAGAGAAATTTGTAGAGAAATAGCTTGTGATCCTGAGACACAGGTTTGTTTTCATCAGAGAACACCAGGAATCATGGAAATGATCATGTTTCCCTCTTTGTCTTGGCTGCTTGGGAGCCAGGAATTAAATTGACAGCCTATTTCTAGCAAGTTTACTTTCCCTTCTGTCAAACACTTTATATACTATCACCACTGCTGCAACCTTAATTTCCTTGTTTGTTATCTTCACTTGGTTCTTCAGTGTATTTATTTCACAAGTTAATGGATGAATACATTCTTGTTGTAAAGATAAAAAGAACTCAGAATTATACAGAGCACGACTTGAAAGTATTCATTTATTATTTATGGTGTAGTACTGTCTATATTTGTGTAAGCAGCCTCAAATTCATCTGGAACAATATTAGGAATAATCAGGTCTTAAAAAACAAATGAAGAAAAAACTTTATTTGAAAGCTTACTACCATGCTAGGTACATTTGCATATACTTTCTCTTTTAATTCCAACAGCAACTCGATAAGGTAGATATCATATGCCCACTTTATAGATGAGGCAATTGAATGAGGTTAAGTTAGTTGTCCAAAGTCTTAGACAGTAAGTGGCAAGGCTGGGAATGAAACTCAGTCTGAGATTCACAGTTTGTGTGTCAGCTCGTTTGTTGTTGTTTTAACTATCTCACCTCTCTAGAGCAAAAAGTAAAATTACAAAATTTAGGTACAACTAGATAGAGTGTGTGTGTGTGTGTGTGTCTGTCTGTCTGTGTGTGTGTGTGTGTGGCGGGGGGGATGGTGGTGGGAGTGGCTTATGAATTGCTCTTCATTACACCCACTCCTCACTCTGCTTCAAGCCACTGAAATTATTTAGGAATTCAGCCAAGAGCCTTTTTTCCTCCTTAAGTGCCAACAAAGACCTGGCCCACGATGGCTGATCTTGTGCCAACTCCAGGTGAAAACTCAGCAAAGGTCAGGTGTAAGAGCGGGTAGCCTTTAACCTTCCACCATTGACCTTCCCCTGCTGATCAATGGGTGGCAGCTGTCAGGCCAGAATACAGGGGTGGCCTCTCTCTTTTGGGAAGCGGCAGTGGCAGCCTCTGTATTGCCAATAGCTGGTTAGGGTCTGGTGGAAAGGAGTCTGCTCATCTCCCATTCCTGTCCTCAACACCCCAACAAGGGCAAATTCTTATTGCTCTGTAACACGTTTGCCTGGGCCGCTCCAGGGCCACTGGTTCCAGTAATGTGTACTGGCTTCCCTCCTCCTCACTGGCCCTGGCCAGAGGATGCAGCTGTTGACATAAACACTGACCGCTGTCCCAGCTAGCAGGCAAGCACATTGCTATTTTCATCTGAATTCCCAGTATCTTCGAGAAAGAGCTTGGCCATTCCTATCACCGGATCCCTGAAGAGGGAGGTGAGCCTGCGGGCTCCTTCTGTACCCTTCCTTCGACTTGGACTCAGAAGACAAAGGTGAACTTGAGTGCTGTTGGGGACACAGCTTCCCTTTATGCTGCCGCCAGGCCCCGGGGGCTGCCTTCTCTCCAGCACTGAGGCCCTTTTGTCCTGCGGGGCACCCACGGCCTGACTGCCCACACTGTTAAAGCGCAGTTTCGGCTCCCTCCCCCCGTCCCCCGTGAGTCGCTGGGCCTGGAGAAGGGCTTTTGAGTTTCGCGAGCGCACACTGGCCCTTTTCTTCTCCGGGCGCCTGCAGCTTAGATGCTGAGCGCCTGGCAGCCTGGCGCTCAGCTGCTCTTTTTCAGGGAGGCCGTGCGAAAGCGCGCACAGGGCGCTCTTGCGGCCCCGGGTTTCCCGGGACTGGCGGGCAGCACCCCCCGACCCCGCCCCGCCGCCTCCGGCAGCGCGGGACGAGCCCACCCGTGCCAGAGTTCATCCGGGAAGCTGGTCGTCCAGCTCTCATTCCAGGACTTGTAAACAGGCATCCTCGTTGACCCAACTCATTCTGTATACGAGGATATTAAATTTTTTTCACTCTAATCCTATTATTAGAAATTTCAAACATGCAGAAAAGTTGAAAGAATGATAAAGTGGTTACTCATATACCCATAATCTAGAGTCTGCAATTAGCATTTTTTGTATGGAAGGGTTTAGCTATAAGAGCTAGCACTACCCTATGGTGTGTGTGTGTGTGTGTGTGTGCGCGCGTGCGCGTGTGTGTGTGTGCGCGCGCGCGCGCGCGTGTGTGTGTGTGTGTGTGTGTGTGTGTGTGTAGAAACCCAAATACACCCCCCCACCCCATTTGTTAAATCATGGCACATTTGCACAGTGTACCACATAGCAATTAAAATAACATGGTACATTTAGTGACGTGGAAAAATGTGGGTTTTCTGCTAACAGAAAAAAAAAAGGTAGAAAACTGTATGCACAATATTATGTTATTTTTGTTTGAAAAAATGTTCATGACTAGGGGAAAAAAACCACCCTGAGGTTATATATTATAATATTAACAGGATTGAGCCTAAATTAGCATATCAGTGAATTTGATTTTCATCTCTGGCTTGTTCTTATTTCTTTCAATTAAGTACTTCTTTGTAAGGTGAAAACATGGATTTAAAACATGTATGGAAAAATGGATTTAAAACAAGAGGCCGACATGGCTCCCTGGGATTTTCCAGCACCATTTACTGTGACAGGAGTCCTGGGCTGTTCTGCCTCCTATGCAAACATTGCTGCATTGCTGGTCCTGGCCATTTAGAGCTCCACCAGCCTGACACAGGTTCCCAAGTACGAGCACCGGGCTCTCCTTTCCTTCATTGTCCCTGCTCTCCTGCAGCAAACTGGATTTCTCCCTCTCATCACTGACTCGTAGGCAGGGAGGTTCTTAGCCACTAAAGAGTGAGAGTCCTATCATGCTATTCACTTGGCCCCCCGGAAGTAAAAGTCCTGGGGGATGGAATTCCTCTTCTTCAAGAGAAGGCCAGGGCCTAACCCAGGGGGGCTGTATGCTGCCCGTGGGCCCCTGAGTTCTTTCTCTGTGAGAGGCCTGGCGCCATTTAGACTCCCAGGAGAAGCTCTGCTTTAGTTTGGGTTCCTCAGGAAACTTTAGGACCAGCTGGATAATATTTTCATCACCATACAAAAAATGGCAGTTTCAGAGACAACAGCAATAAGAGCTCATTCTATACACATATTTTTAGCTCACAAAGTAAATTCATACACTCTCTTACAGTGGTTCCCAGAGCAGTATCAAAAGTCATTTGGAGATGGACATAGGGTTGCCAACTTTTATTTTGCCGCGTAAAATCATTTAAAATCTACTATTTATGATTACAATTACTTCATTACAGAAAAGACGTTTTACCACATATACAAAATAAAAAGAATAATCTCGAAAAAACAAACAAAAAAAACCCCCCAGCATTTAAATTTAACTTTATAAAATCCTTACTATATGAAGTATACCTCTCCATCTATGTACTTTTGATATTATTACCATTTCTCTATAAATTGGCAAAAACTTTTTTAAAGACAAGCACTGGTTTGGGAACCAACATTTGGGAACCATTTCTCCATCGTTTTTGATATGTACAATCACCCACTTGCAAGTGAGAAAACTGAGTTTCAGAGATCATCAGCTCATAAGTGGTTGCACTAGGATTCAAATTCAAGTCTGTCTGCTCCAGAACAAGTGATTTTCTCCTGTTCCAGATTGTGTCTGTGTAACCAGGCTGCTTTGTGGTTCTTCCAGGAAATAGTTGACAGAAAACAGGCCTGATTTGCTTTTCAAAGTCTTGGCTAGACTTGGGTCACCAGAGTAAGCCCAATGGATCAAATTTTGTCTTTGATCCGAAAATCACTGAGCTCATCAGATGGTATTAGCCTTTGAGAAGTTCCTCCCTAATTTCATTATTTGCTTTACCAGCAAAACTATCCTTACAGTTGGTTTCAAGGTCAGGAACACATATTAGAATTCTAATCTACCCGTATACATCTACTGACTGATGCCTGAAGTTCCTCCAGTTCAATCATCTCCATTGATGTGTTTGAAAAAGAATATCATTAAAAACTAGGGAATAAAGTAAAAAAAAAAAAGTGAACAGTATATCCTTTCAATGTTATGGTGAAGCATTGTTTAACAGACACAACCAAGAATTCTTTAATTATCCAGGGAACGTAGTTGTGTCTGACTTTGCTTTTTACTATTAATTAAGGGCTCAGGCTCTGAAGTTACATGTTAACTTGTAAACTTTGTCTAGAATAGAGGCAAATTATTTTTGTCCAGTAGAAAAGATAACCCCAAAGGTTATGGTTTTATGGCCCTGTAGAACATTAACCAGTTTTGTCCCTAGCTTGGCAGACTTATTTCATTACACCTTTCCTGGTAGACTATATAAACCCCTGTTCCTCCAATTCCCATTTGAAACAGCTTTACCATACTGCTGGTTTCATCCCTCTTTGATGAGCTGAATAAAATCTATTTAAAGGCAGTTACCACATATACCACTTTAAAATATTATCAGTTATTTGCCTCAGTGTGAATGAAGAATCTGAGAACAGATTTTGAGAAGTTGAAAGATACAGTATTTGGGATGTGAGGATGATGAGGGAAAGGGTGCATGGCGGGAGGGGAGATTAGCTAAACTTCTCAGGACAGTTGTACAAGAATACCTTCACATAGTTCTTTGTCCTTGAGCAGTGGCCAGTAAGCATGCCTTGCTAGAAACAGGATTTACAAAGAATAATGACTGGAGAAGAGGTTGAAAAGCTAGTTGGGGTTGGCCATGGTGAGAGATTGGAGTTGTACCCTGTAATTCATAGGAGTTATTAAAGCTTTTAATCCAGGAACTGATAGGATCGTATTTTTGAATTAGAAAGAAAGATAATTTTGATAAGAGTACATTGAGGGCTTCCCTGGTGGCGCAGTGGTTGAGAGTCCGCCTGCGGATGCAGGGGACACGGGTTCATTCCCCAGTCCGGGAGGATACCACATGCCGTGGAGCGGCTGGGCCCGTGAGCCATGGCCGCTGAGCCTGCGCGTCCAGAGCCTGTGCTCCGCAACAGGAGAGGCCACAACAGTGAGAGGCCCGCTTACCGCAAAAAAAAAAAAAAAAAAAAAAAAAAAAGAGTATATTGGATGGGTGGAGAGAGAATCTCAGTGAGAGATGACCAGAGTTTGACTTGTATGTGAACATATATGAATGGAAAGTTGAGTATAAAATCAAATGGCAGTTCCAAGGTAGAACAGACAGATTTGGTGAGTGATGAGATGTAGGAAATGAAGAGAGGAAAGAGTCTGAGATGACAGTTGGATGGATGGGAGGATGGTGATGTTGATCAAAGTCTGTATTTTTGACCTGCTGAGTTTGAAGATTGCCAGAAATTTGAACTTAAGAGTTTGGACTAGAAAGAAAACGAAGTTTAGCAGTTCACTGATTATGAATCGAAGCCATGGACGTGCATAGGAGTGTTGAAGAAAAACATATCATTGGGAAACCTCTCCACTACTTCACCGGCTAGGGAACAATTGCATAGTTCACCAGAGGTCACCCTCTTCAATTACAGTACGCTACTGCCATGAACAGAGCTGCCCAACGAACAGTGAATAGTCCATGGCTTTTCAGAGCCATGAAGAGTTCACTGTCCACCACCTTGGCAAAAATTATGCATTTCCCACAGCCATTTTACTTTGTGGAATTGGAGGCTTAGAAAGACAAAGCACATTTCTTAAATGTATGTTGCAGGAATGGAAGATTAGACTAGAAACACTTCCTAGAGGTAATGCTGCAGTCCTGGCAAGCACAGGTGACTTGACCCAAACTTTACACCCCTCATGCCTTCCTGTCTATTGACAAGCCTGATAAGAGCAGAGCTGAGTATGGGACAATTTGTCTACCCTATTTTTGTCCCTCCCCAGCCCTGCTTTCTGCAGTGCTTTTTCTTGACCTCCATGCCCCACCTGTAGGATCAACGATTCCAGGCTGCAAAAGTAGAGAGCAAAGTGTAATTAATTCCCATGTATCCATCATCCAGCTTCAATAATTATCAGCACACAACCATCTTGCTTCATTTGTGCCTCATTCCCCCTACTTTTCTCCCCTACTAGATTATTTTAAAGTAAATTTCAATGATCACATCACTGCATCACTAAATACTTTCATATGTATCTCTAAAAGATAAGGACTTTTGAAGGGGACATAATTTAGGGAAAATTTTAAGATGTTTTAGATTAGAATGTATGGGCTCAGTATCCATTCAGCCTTGCTGTTGTTCAGCTCTGCTTCTCCCTTGTACCTTTGCTCTGATAATAATGGCTATCTCATAACGATGGCCTGCTATATGTCACACACACCTATTTAGCCCTTACAGTAATGCTGCTTATATGACAGACATTATCTTTTTTATACAGATGAAGAGAAACTGGGGCTCAGAGAGGTAAAGTAACTTGCCAAAATGACATAGATGGTATGAAGGGCAGACTAGAGACCAAAGCATTTTTTGGTCAAAAGAAAAACTTGTTTACCTTGTTAAGGAGGTTCTGTAAGGGAGCCCAGGCTTTCGAAAGTTTAGGTCACAAAATAAAAAAGTTTCTGTCCAGTTTTAGCCCCAGTTTCTCTTTATGTATAAGAAAAATAATGTTGGGACTTCCCTGGTGGCACAGTGGTTAAGAATCCACCTGCCAATGCAGGGGACACAGGTTCGAGCGCTGGTCCGGGAAGATCCCACATGCTGCGGAGCAACTCAGCTCGTGCGCCACAACTACTGAGCCTGCACTCTAGAGCCCACCAGCCACAACTACTGAGCCCACATGCCACAACTACTGAAGCCCACACGCTCTAGGGCCCATGCTCCGCAACAAGAGAAACCACAACAATGAGAAGCCTGTGCATAGCAATGAAGAGTAGCCCCCACTCTCTGCAACTAGAGAAAGCCCACGTGCATAAATGAAGACTCAAGGCAGCCAAAAATAGATAGATAGATAAATGTCTACTATGCAGCATTACTGTAAGGACTAAGTGGGTATGTGACACAGAGTAGGCCATCGTTATGAGCTAGCTATTATTATTAGAACAGAGGCCAAAGGGAGGAGAAGAACTGAACCTTACCAAGGCTGAACAGGTATTTAAGGGGAAATTTAAATCGATATTTAAAGAGTAAAACACAAAATTACCAAGGTTACCAGGTTTGCACTTAGTCCACTCATGGTGGAAGAACACCGATTTTCTCTTGTGATTATCACATCTGCAGAAGCCATCACATATCTTCACTCATCAGTATTGCAAAAGCAGTTTGGGTAGGGAGTGTGTAAGTTACAGGAAAGGCTCACGATATCATTTATTTTGAGGACAGAATTAGATGGGGCAAACTTTTTCTCCCATTTATTTATTTACTTATTTATTCAGGTTATTGTTGTTGTTGCTTTTTTAATCTCTGTGTGCAAAATGCTTCTTCCCCCCTGATTCTTAGTACTAAGTGTCTGTATTTGTTTCTATTGTTGCCATAAAAAAATTGGCACAGATTTAGCAGCTTAAATGACACAAGTGTATTATTTTAACTTCCCACAGGTAAGTGTATTTCTGGCCACTAAAGTCCACATCTGTCCCACGTGCAAAATATACTCACCTCATCCCAAATTCCCCCAGAGTCTCAACTTATTACAGCATCAACTCAAAGTCCAAAATCTCATCAGCTCAAAAGGTTTCAATCTCATCATCAACTCCGGTATGGGTGAAGCTCTGGGAATGATCCATTCTGGGGCACGATTTCTTTCTACCTGTGGACTGTGAAATTAAAGAAACAAAATAGAATGCTTTCAAAATATAATGGTGGGACAGGCATAGGATAACAGTTATAGGTATTTCAGTTCAAAAAGGGAGAAAGTGGAAAACAAAAAAGAGTCATTTGTCTCAAGTATTTCTAAATCCAGCTAAGCAAATTCCAGTAGGTTTCAAGGTCTGAGAATAATCCTTTGTGGCCTGTGGCTCTGTCCCCTGGACTCATGGCTCTGCCTTCTGTCATCTTTCCTTTTTCATGAAGGTTAGCATGGGTTTGCAGCTGGGAGTAGTTTTATCAGCCTGTTTCCTACGTATAGAATTTTTGGAGTTTGACAACCTTCTTTAATTTTGGACTTTCTCTGTCCGTTTCAGTTCAAGCTGGCAGGGTTTCTGCTGGCATGACATTCTCAAGAACCTTGTGGGTCTCCCATGTATGTAATGGGGATTTACTCCATTAGACAAGAGGCTCATTCACAAACCTTTCCTAGGTAATCCCATTTCTATTTTTAGCTTTTGTTTATATGGCTGAGAGAACAGACCTTAAACTGTCTAGTTTGATTGAGGGTATTTATGAGGCACATCCTTAGTCGGAGGGCCTTTTGTGACTTTATTCTCTGACCTTTTGACCTTTCCAAGATGTCACACCTTCAGCTTTTTCTGTAGAGTGCACATTTCCAACAGTGAATCTTTTAATTTTAGCACCTTGCCATCCAGATACTCTGAGAGTTTTCAAAATGATAAAAATCCTGGTTCTTCTTTGTTTAACAGTTCTTTCCTCAATTTATCTCTTTCCTCTTACATTTTACTAAAACCAGCAAGAAGGAACTAGAACTTGCTTTCAACACTTTGCTTGGAAATTTCCTCTGCTAAATGTCCAATTTTAGTTTTTACAAATCCTGCTTTCTACACAACTACAAGACACAATTCCACTAAACTTTTCTTTTTAAAAAAGTTTTATTTATTTTTGGCTGTGTTGGGTCTTTGTTGCTGTGCGCAGGCTTTCTCTAGTTGCGGTGAGTGGGGGCTACTGTTCATTGTGGTGTGTGGGCTTCTCATTGTGGTGGCTTCTGTTGTTGAGGAGCATGGGCTCTAGGCACGTGAACTTCAGTAGTTGTGGCACACGGACTCAGTAGTTGTGGCTCACGGGCTTATTTGCTCTGTGGCATGTGGGATCTTCCCAGACCAGGGCTTGAACCCATGTCCCCTGCATTGGCAGGCAGATTCTTAACCACTGGGCCACCAGGGAAATCCACCACTAAACTTTCTGCCACTGTATAACAAGGATTCTCTTTTCTTCAGTTTATAAGGGCATGTTTTTTAGTTTCTTCTGAGACCTCATAGGCAGTACCTTTAATACCCATATTTCTAATAGTAATCCACTCAAAAGAAATCTAGACTTTTAAAATCATTCTTCCAGCCATTGCCTGTTGCCCAGTCTGAAAGCCACTCCATATTTTGTATTTGCTACAGTGGCACTCCACTCCTGGTATCAAAATCTGTATTAGTTTTCTATTGCTGCCACAACAAATTACCACCAACTTAGCTTCAACAACGTAAATTTACTAACTTACTACTCTGCACATTAGAGATCTGCCATGGGTCTCACCAGGCTAAAATCAAAATGTTGGGAATGACATATATACACTATTATATATAAAATAGATAACTAATAAGAACCTGCTATATAAAAAATAAATTAATTAATTTAAATTTTTAAAAAAAGTGTTGGCACGGCTGCATTCCTCTCTGGAGGTTTTAGGAAAGCATTGAGAGTTTTGTTTATTTGTTTTTTGTTTTTGCTCATTTGGGTTGCTAGAATTCAGTTCTTTGCAGCTGTAAATCTAATATCCCTGTTTCTTTGTTGGTTGTCAACTGAGGGCCCTTCCTAGTTTCCTTGACTCATGGTCAGGCTTCTTTTTTTTTTTTTTTTTTTTTTGCGGTACACGGGCCTCTCACTGTTGTGGCCTCTCCCGTTGCGGAGCACAGGCTCCGGACGCGCAGGCCCAGCGGCCATGGCTCACGGGCCCAGCCACTCCGCGGCATGTGGGATCCTCCTGGACCGGGGCACGAACCCGTGTCCCATGCATTGGCAGGCGGACTCTCGACCACTGCGTCACCAGGGAAGCCCAGCCTTCTCCTTCTTAAAAGCCAATAACGGCAGGTTGAGTCCTTCTCATGTTTCAAATCTCTCCTCCTTTTTCTGTCTTAAATCTCCCAGCTCTTTCCACAGCTGGGAAGGGTTCTTTGCTTTGAAAGCCTCATGTGATTAGATTGGGCCCACCCAGATAATTCCCCCATCTCAAGATCTGTAATCTTAATCACATTCTGTGATATTGTGATTTATAGTAAGAAATATATATTTGGTCTAAAACCTATAAAATTTCCCAAGTGATGAGAGCATCACAGTTGTCTTTTGTCATATTGATGAAGTGAGTTTTGGAAAGCACATAAGAATGGGAGCTGGCTGCCAGGGGAGCCGACCATGTCATTAGAGGGTTGGAAGTTTTAGTTCTAGCCCTCAGCCTCTGGGGAGGGGAGAAGGGCTGGTGGTTGAATAGATTGCCAGTGGCCAGTGATTTAATTGGTCATGCCTGTGTAATGAAGCCTCCATAAGAACCCCAAACTATGGTGTTCTGAGAGCTTCCAGATTGGTGAACACCTGGAGATTCAGAGAGCGTTGTACACTCAGAGAAAACATGGAAGCTCCATGCCCTTTCCGCACACTTTGCCCTATGCATCTCTTTGAGCTGGCTGTTCCTGAGCTATATCCTTTCATAATAAACCAGTAATCTAATAAGTAAAATGCTTCTCTGAGTTATGTGAGCTGCTCTAGCAAATTCATCGAACCCAAGGAGGGAGTTGTTGAGACCTCCAATAGCCTGTCGGTCAGAAGCGCAAGTAACAACCTGGGCTTGGGATTGGCAACTGAAGTGGAGGGCAGTCTTGTGGAACTGAGCCCATAACATGTGGAGTCTGATGTTATCTCTGGATAGAAAGTGCCAGAACTGAGTTGAATTGTAGGACACCTAGTGGTGTAGGGGAAACACCGCCCCCCCTGCACACATTGGAATCTGGTGATTAGACCACCTTTTACATTTGCAAAGTTTCTTTTACCACGTTTCTGATATTAGGACGTGGATGTCTTTGGGAGTCTTTAGTCTGCCTACCATACTGTCAGCATCCATATCTGAACCCAGGTTAGTCTGACTATGTTTGGACTTTTTTCACCGGACTCCATAGTTATTTCCTAATTGCCCAGAGGCTCTGCTCATCTTGTACCCCTGTTCTTGCCACTGTGTTTGTATCAGATAATAATGCTTTGGGCCATAAGTAACAGGTACCAGATAACCAAGAGTTGCTTGAGCTACTTAAACCAGTAAAGGTTTATTTTTCTCATATAACAATGTATCTAGGGATGATTGCTGGTCTTGTTGCAGTGATTCAAGGATTTCAAGGCCATTGGCTTGATAACTTGGTTGGTCTTTCTTTCATGATTGCAGTATGACTGCCACAGCTCCAGATAGCACATCCACATTCAGGATAGGAAGACGAGGTTTTGAAAAGGGAGGGGAGGCTCCAGTTTTCTCTGCCCCTTTTTTCAGGAAAGGAGGTGTTTTCTCAGAAGCCCCCATGAAACTTTCATTACATCTCATAGACCAGAACTGTGTCACATGCCCTGACACCCTGCAGTTGCAAGGAAGCCTGAGAAAGTGGGTATTTAGCTTTTCCTGGTAGAGGTGGGCAAAGGAAAAGAGGATTGGAAATGAAGTTTGGATTAGCCAACTCATAATGCCAGAGTTTCAATTGGTCCAGGACCCTGTCTTTGCCTTCTTCTCTTGCCAATCCACAGTTAGAATTAGAATCCTGCTCCTGGGTCAGACACCTCGTGATGACTGTGCTGGGGACCACCTGTCCAACACCCACACACTCTTTGTAAGATATCCCTAACCCCAGTTAACCACTTAGAATGCCATCTGCAGGGATCTGGATGCACTTCCTGTCACTGTCTGCTGCTGGCCCTGGAAGCACCTGGCCACCTTTCAGAGGCCTAGAGACTCCACCAGTCATTTGGCTATGTACAAACAAGCCTCTGTTCTGATAGCACCTGTTTTTAAATGGGTCATTTTAAAGCCTTATGCATGTGTGTGTGTGTGTGTGTGTGCAACATGGTGCATGTGCATACAGAAAAAAGGGGAAATAGGCCACGTTGACCAAAGACGGTTTTATTCTCTGCTAGCTTTAAATTCTATTTAGGTAGAAGGTCTTCTGAAAATATTACTATGGCAGAGATACTATTTTCTATCACAATATCCATTCTCCTCTCCTTCCCCAGTAACAGACTATGATTTTATGTGCAGCAGCCATGCACCCAGACAAAAGACTTCTTCATTCTCAGATAAAGAAGACTTCATTATCTCTTACAGCTACTTGCAGCCATGTGACTAAACTCTGGCTAATGTGATGTAAGTGGAACATTGTGTTGGGCTTCTAGGATATTTCTTTAAAGAGAGTGGGCATGTCCTTCTTTGTCCTTTCATCCATTTTGCTGCCTGGAGTGGAGATGAAATAGCTGGAGCTTTATCTGCCATTTTGGACTATGAGGAAAAGAGATATACTTTAAGGTTGGCCAAGAGCTGACACTATCCTTGGACTTCCCACTTCCAGGGAAATAAATTTTTTGTTCAAGCCACTCTTCTTTAGAATTTTTGTTTTATTTTCAACTGAACCTGACCCTAAGTAACTCATCTATTTTTCGTCTGCATGATGTCTAACTCTACATAGCACTTTCAGGTACATTATCTCATTTCCAACAGATGGGAAAATATCCATTTTCCTGTGCAGTTTCTAGCTGGCCCTGGTTCCATGAGAGCCAGTGAGGACCAATAGCAACCATCAGAGAGCTATTTACCTACCAAAGTTGAAGACTGTGGGAAAACTGGAAACATTTGGTTCAGGAGGCAAAAAGAAGATGTTGCTTTCAGAGTTAATGACGACTCTGGGGAGAACTCTGCCTCCGTTTTTCGAAGCTCGGTCGTGACTCTCAGAGACTCAACCCTTGTTCACTACCTCACTACCCCATGTTTAAAAGGGTATTGGTCTGGGGCTTCCCTGGTGGTGCACTGGTTAAGAATCCACCTGCCAATGCAGGGGACACGTGTTTGAGCCCTGGTCCAGGAAGATCCCACATGCCACAGAGCAACTAAGCCCGTGCACCACAACTACTGAGCCCTCATGCTGCAACTACTGAAGCCTGCACTCCTAGAGCCTGTGCTCCACAACAAGAGAAGCCACCGCGATGAGAAGCCATTACAATGAGAAGCCCGCGCACTGCAACAAAGAGTAGTCCCCACTTGCTGCAACTAGAGAAAGCCCGTACGCAGTAATGAAGACCCAAGGCAGCCAAAAATAAATTAAAAAAAAAGGATATTTGGTCTCTGCCAAGAGATTTTTATGAATATTGTCTTGTGGAAATTTTTTTTCCTGAAATAGAGCTTCAGCTGTGTTTTCACTCCTCACTGGTGGGCTGTTGGACTCATCCTCAGTGAAAATTCTTAAGGAGTAGGTATTGCCTAGTGACTGTTCTTCAGGAGTGGGTCTGCTTTGTGATGGACATGGTATCGGTGGCTGGAGTAGGAGTCCTAGCCTCTGGTGCCACCTGCTCCACTTTGTTCCAAAATAGCAACTGGTCCACCATCTCCCAGAGTTGTTTTTGTCTTGTTCTATCTCCACCCCCCTATACCCTCTAGCACACCCTTCCTCCACCCCAACTCCCACACTGGGTTCTCTTCCAAAGCTGGGCAGGCATCTTTGCCCAGGTCCCCTTCTCCTCCACTCCTCTAAGAAATCCTAGCAGGACCTGGCTAATTCTATCATGGCCCAGCCTGACCCAGCACTTCCTTGAAACTGCCTGTTCCACCCAAGTAGCCCAGCCAGGGCAGGCTGTCCCTTAAACTGACACTTTGATTCACAACAGGCTCCCTTGGAGGGGGGCAGTGTGTCTCAAAGCAGAGGAGGCATACACAGTGGTCTAAGCAGAACCCTGCTTTCCAAGGGCAGTGATGAGAGGGGTTAATGTACTCTGATGGTTTAAAGACAATAATGGTTTTTCTTATCTATTATTCATATTTTTACTCCTAACAGTCCTGTGAGGTATTTCAGGCGAATTTTATAGATATGATCTCCAAAGAGGAGAGGGGAGCAAAAACTGACATTTAGTGAGCACCAAGTGTGAGTAGTTAGGTTCTTGCACACACTGGCTGTTACCCTTCCCAGCAGGGAAGGGTACGTGCCTGAAGCGAGTCAGCGCTCAGTTCTACACGAGACCCACCATGGGGCTTGCACAAGCCAGTAACGCAGAGCGGCTTACTATAAACTCGGAACCTTGACTGTGTCTTCTGTAGTGTGGAGATGACAGGCCTGGGATCTAGACTTGAGCTCTCTGGTGTCCCGGGAGGCAGCGGAGTACAATGGCTACCAGCACAGGCTCTGCAGCCAGGCGGAGCTGCTGGAGAGATCCTGGCCTCATTGTTCAACAGCCGGGGGACCTTGCCCAAGTCACTGACCTTGCTCTGAGCCTATATTCCACTTCGGTAAGGCGGTGATGAAAATTGTGCCGGCCTCCGACATCTGTTATAATGATTGAATGTGAGTGCAGGTAAACTGTCTTTTGTTCCATCATTAGTAGCTCTTGTTAATATTATTTTCATCATTACTAACTGAAGGGGATGTTCTGACATCCTGGGAGAAAGGAAGCCATCGGCCTTGCCCACCCACCCACCTGGAATGGAGATCTTACTCAGTTAACGAGCCTGCTCTGGGGCTGTTGGGGTAGTTTTTCAGCTTCTGTCTTTGGGCTGAGAGCTGCCCAGCCGGCCTGGCTGGGCCTCTGAGGCTGTCCCCCACTCCCCAGTTGCAGATCTGGTTTCTCTCACCTTCATGAAAGGCCCCGGCAGAGATGCCTACCAGAGCCAAGATCTCCAGGGTCCCCTAGGTACAGAGAAGCAGCCCATGGTGGCCATGGCTGCTTTCTTATCTTACCTGGTCCCACTTGGTTCCCCTCCCTCTCCTCCCCAGCCCTTCTAGGATTCATTCCTCCTGAGGGACAGGGGCTGGTCTTAGCCCCTGGAGTGTGGCCCGCACAGTGCATGCCTGGGTGAGCAGGCCCCCTGGGCACCCCCTCCTCCAGGCATAAAGACCTCAGCCAGGACTCACATAAGCCAGGCGGACTCCTGTTTATCTTTCCTTCTCCAGGCCCACACGAGTGTTAGGAAATTGTTTCTTTGAACAGTGTTGGCTTTCTCAGCTTCTCCTACTTTGTGCTAATTTTTCTTTTTAGTTTCCTTGGATAGTGTAGACTCTACTCTGTAGGGGGTAAGAGTGCCAGCTTCGGGGGCTGCCAGTCATGTGCTTGGTGAGGCAGGCACTGTGTGGGGCATGTTGCCAAGTGCCTTACAGGGATCAGGATTATCTCATGAGCCCTTAAAACATCTCCATTACGTGGCTGCTCCTAACAGGTGAGGGCATTCAGGCACAGAGAGGTAAAGTAACTTTCTCAAGATAGCATAGCATGGGGTCTGTGACACCCAGGAAGGGACTCTTGTGAGAGAAGGAGAGAGGTGGGGAGGAAAGAAAATGAGGAAGGTTACTTCACAGTCCTGCCCAGAGCCTGTCTCCTCAGCCCCAGGGATGTGGAGTCCAACTGGCTTAGCCACTCTCTTCAGTTTTGCCAGGAGGAGGTGTGAGGGCAGAGAGGGGAGGTCGGTGAGCATTGATGGGAAGATTTATAAAGATGCAAAAAAGGCCTTCCCAGGGAAAAACCATCCTAACAGTTTTGGCAGGCGGGATGCGAAAAGGTGCAGAATTTCTGTGGGGGAGGAGGAAGCCAGCAAGGATGCCTTTTCAGCTGCTTACAAGTAACCATTTAATTCAGAACCTGTGTTTGGATCTCAAGGGAACTCAGGCCACCAAAGTCATAAATACACATGAGCCTAATGCAGCCTTGTGGGCAATAAGGCAGTGAAGGTGGCATCCCTGATTCCTGTGGCTGCCGGTTTGTTTTAATTTTTGGCTTAATGTTCAGTTTCAGAGGCAAGGGCCTTGGCCCACCAAGAAATGTAACCTTAAGCCGAGATTTTCTTGTCTCTTCTGATATGTGATTTCACATCCTCTCAGTGCTTCAGCAGTTTCCTCTTCTTCATTCCTAAAAGAACCTGCATTTCCCTTTCTCAGCTCCCTTCCTGGCTTCCTGTGTGCTAAGCCTCTTGCAGTTGTCATCATGTCTTCAGAATGCATTTGATAGGTACAGGAAGTTGCACCAGACGGGAGATGGAACCAGCAATCAATAAAAAAAAGAACTATGTTTCTAAGAAAAATGCATCACGTCTTCCCCCAGGAGTTGTGTACCATATGTCCTAATATCCGTGGAACAATGGGTCTAATTTTTAGCTCTTCTGCTTGGCTTTCCCGGCCATCTCAACACAAAAGAAAATGGACCTTTTAACCTGCTGCCCAGCTTGCAGATGATTTACACTAAAGATTGCCTTTCCCTTTAACCCTTTCCTCAGATATCACAAAATAAAATCTCTCCTTTCTCTCCCTCCAGCTTTATTTCTCCTGGCTACTAGTTTAGTATATTTATGGTGCATGAGTCATCAAGCTGCCGCCTGATTGGATAAAAACCAAGCACCCCTGAGACCATCAGTCAATTACAGCTATTCTCAGCTTCATTCACTGATTTATTAGCTTGCACACACAGAGAGAAATTCATTCAGCAAAGTTCATTCATAAAAATTTCAACACTCTGCGTATCATCCTGCACATCTCAGCCTTCTGTTGCAGATAGGCTCCTGAAAGAAGCTCTGAGGGGAGTCGGGGAGGGAGGGAAGCTCGGAGCCAGGGTGGGCAGGCTGGGAGGGGATCTGAGGATCACGGAGGGATCACAAGTCCCTGAAATAATGCGGAGCAGCGCCTGTCACTAGCACTCCTGGCTTGTGGCCCAGAAGGGATGCATGACAAGATCTTCCAAGAGAGGGCAGCCATCAGAAGAAACGAACCCGGGCACAAGGGCCTTTGGCCCACATATACATTTTCTTTTCTCCTTTTTTTAAAAACTGAGCAATCATTGGAACAAGTAAAGGGTTAATGAGCCAGACATTGCCCCGCCCTGTGGGAACCGGAGGGAGCAGGTTTGAAAGTTCCTGTGTGCAGAAGGGGAGGCTGGGGGGTAGGGGGCGTTAAATATTTCTGCAAGGCTCCCGCACCGCCAGCGATGCGGCGGGACCGGCTGGCCGGGCGCGCGGCCCCGTGCCGTGTCTAACAGTTGGCCGTGAGCGGTTGCCGCCGCCGCCGCCGCGAGGCTGGGTCCAGGCTTTCCCAGCAAGGAATCCGAGGCGAGAACACCGGGTGCCGCCGCTGGGCCAGGGAGGGACTGAAATCAGCTGGGAAGGCGTTTTCCCCTGGGCTGTTACCCTCGAGGACCCGGAGCCGAAGCGGGCGAGGGCGAGAACGGAGTTGGAGAGGTGGCAGCCGCCAAGTTGCACGGGGCGTTGAGGCATTTGCTTTCCGCACTGTTTATCTAGCAGACGACGAGGCGATTTATGCAACAGTATCCTGTTTCAGCACTGCCAAGGCTATGCGAGAACGCGGTCCGGACAGCCTGGCAGGACTCGTGCTGTATGTAGGACTCTTCAGGCACCCCGGGATGCTGCACAGGGCCAAGTATAGCCGCTTTCGGAACGAGTCCGTCACGTCCTTGGAAGAAAGCAGCCCCGGAGGCTCAGCGGGGAACAAGGGCTCGCCGCAGCCTCCCTACCCCGCCCTGGCACCTCACCTGCCGGCTGAAGATGCCACCTTGGCGTCCCAGGAGAGCCCCACCCCACTGTGCACCTTGATCCCTCGCATGGCCAGCGTAAAGCTGGCCAACCCAGCCACCTTGCTGAGTCTGAAAAACTTTTGCTTGGGTACCAAAGAGGTACCTCGACTCAAGCTCCAGGAAAGCCAAGACCCGGCTCCCAGCAGCCCGGCTTCCCCTGAAACCAGTCTGAATAGGGCCATGCCAGCACCTCCGCCTCAGCGGGATGCCCTGGGGCACAGGGCGACCTCTTTAACTCCTGATGCCTGCCCCCTTCCCGGCCCTGGGGAGCCAACCCCCGGGGGCAGGCAGGACAAGCACTTTCTGCAACACCTGTTGGGGATGGGCATGAACTACTATGTGAGGGTAAGTCCATTTTCCTCTCTGCACCCCTTCTACAAGGGGCACCTTCTCTGCTTTCTGAAAGGGGCTGTACATCACCTGGCCGGGTTCTAGGTTTGGATAAGACATTGTGTAGCTGGAGGGAGGGGAAGAGGGAGGCTGAGCTTACAGGTTTCCTTACAGATATCTGGCCTGTATTGGAGTCACACAACTTTTGGCCCAGGGGCATGAACTAGTGCTAACTCATAGGTAGTTGCCAGGTGTAGGGGCAACTTCTCATAGAGACAGCTGAGATGTCCCCCCGGACTGATCATTCTGGCCAAGAAGACTCAAGAATTTCAAGTCTAATTAGTGATTGAGACCCCATAAATTTTACTGGCCACTGTGTTTCAGTAGAGATTTTTGTGCTAGAGGAATACATGGTGTGTAAGGGACTTGTATTATTTCTGAAAATCTAATTCAACATTTAACAAACACTTCTCAGAACATGGCTGAGCTTCTAGCCTTGTGCTAGGAGCTAGTCTTAGGTCTTTGGTGCACATTTTTTTGTCTTTATTGCCTACGCTGTGCCCACTGGTCCTTGCCCATGAGCTATGTGCAAAATCAAGGTCTTTACTGGCCTTGCATCTGCCCTTTTCCATTCCAGATCTGGGTAAAAGAAGAATAGAAGATTTGGCCTCTGCCCTTCTAGAGCTCACATTTCAATCGGGGAGACCAACAAATGCATGTGAAATAATAAGAGGACAATATTTAGCAATAGATATCTGGTATGAGAATGCTGAGGGAATTCAGGAAAAGGGAAAGGTTGTTGTGGTCTGGGATTCATTCATATGGGAAACCTTCAGGAGAAGGTGCATCTTGGAAGAGCTATCAGATTTTTATTGGCAGAAAGGGGGAGACACCTGGCAGGGCAAGAATATGAGCAAAGTCCAAATGGCAGGTATTACTGTGGTGGCTGCAGGGGAGCATCACACTGGGCTTAACTGGAGAAGAGAGGGGATGCTGGAGGGTAGTGGGTGATAGAGAGTATGGCTGGCACATAGTTGATGCTCAAACAAATTTGAGTCAAATAAAGACAAATACAGATCTCGGGTAGCTTGGGGAGGAGGGAGCAGCTGACCAAAGCTCTTAATGCCGTATGGGGAGTTTGTAAACACTCTGATTCATAAACAGAAAGTATCATAGGTTTGTAGGCCAACTATAACTTGATGAAAGTGGTTTCAAAAAGGTCAGTCTGTGAATTTATTTTAGATGGACTGAAGCAGGGAAAAATTATAGATTTGGAGGCCGATAAGAAAGATACTCTGGGAGTTTAGGCACCAGGGGATGGGAACATGGATTAATGTGCAGGTGAGAGAAAGGAGATGAATGTAAGAGCCTCTGTGAGAAGCCTCAACAGTCTTGGGTGACTGAGCAGATCATTTCAGATCATAATACACATAACAGAATGGTGAACATTTATTAAGCAATGGGTAGATTGCTGAGTGTGTTATTGCTATTTATAGAGGTTGTGGATGATTATTGATAAAGGAGTTATGAGGAATGAAAAATAACTTCGAATGTAAGCCTCAGCATGGGATTGGTGATGTCAGTGATAGAAACAGAATGAGTTGGGAAGGGGGTCATGCTAAGTTTGCTTTCGACGTGTTATGTTTAAAGGGATGATATCTAAGTGGTACTAATTTGTAGGTAGCAATTGTATAAAACTAGCATTCAGGTGAGAAGTCTTATCTGAAAGTAGACATTTAAGAGATAACCCAATAACTGTATCACACACAGACGGTTAAGATCTCAAAGAAGGCCAAATAATGAACACTGGAAGGGTTACAGTGAGAGCAGGCTAGGGCAGCCTAGCTGAATTGATAACAAAAACCTCCAAGGAAGATAAATTTATGGGACACTCAGCTCTTACCCTCCCTCACAGTGACACAGCTCAACATGGAAATAGTTACATGTATCTACTAAAAGTTCGTGGGCAATTCTCACTGGTCAAGCTTAAGCATCTGCCAGGCTCTAATGGAAAATTGTGACTCTCCAAACCCATACTTGGCACCTGCCTTCCCATCACCTAGACATCCTCTGCCGTCTGCTTTCCCTCTCCTTCCCTCTTGTACTTCCTTCCACCTCCCCACACCCACACACCTGTACAATTTTAAATGTGAAAGAGTTGCTGTGTGATCTCCATTTTCCTTAGGGAGTGTCGCCACTGGCATTTTAGATTTTTAACGAGGATTCCAACTGTCTTTTTCTGGCAATGATGACTGACCCCAGGAAAAGTGCTGACCCCATGATCCACGTGAATCATACTATGTTGCCAATAGACAGTGACGTGACACCAGTTAACACCTCTTTTAGGAAGTCAAAATACATGGAAAAGCCTACTTTATTAATTTTTATAAAACCCTACTTTGAAAGGTGGAAGGAACTCAGAAGTTATCAAGTTCATTGCCTCTGTGGGGAAACTGAAGTCCAGAGAAAAAAAAAAAAAATTTTTTTTTTTTTTGCGGTACACCGGCCTCTCACTCTTGTGGCCTCTCCCGTTGTGGAGCACAGGCTCCGGACGCGAAGGCTCAGCGGCCATGGCTCACGGGCCCAGCCGCTCCGCGGCATGTGGGATCTTCGCGGACCGGGGCACGAACCCGTGTCCCCTGCATCAGCAGGAGGACTCTCTACCACTGCACCACCAGGGAAGCCCGAGAAGTGAAATTTTTTAAGGCCATATACGTGAGTCAAAAGGAGAGTTAGGGCTTCCCTGGTGGCGCAGCGGTTGAGAGTCCGCCTGCCGATGCAGGGGACACGGGTTCGTGCCCCGGTCCGCGAAGATCCCACATGCCGCGGAGCGGCTAGGCCCGTGGGCCGTGGCCGCTGGGCCTGAGCGTCCGGAGCCTGTGCTCCGCAACGGGAGAGGCCACGGTGGTGAGAGGCCCGCGTACCGCAAAAAAAAAAAAAAAAAAAAAAAAAAAAAAAGCAGAGTTAGCACTAGACCCCAATTGCCCCGTGTGCCAGTCTGTGCTCTTTTCACCACAGGTTTTCATCCTGGTTGAGATCCTTCTCAGAATTCTTTTAGGTGTGATGTGAACCAATTTTAAAAGACAAAATGCCAACCTATTAATTTACAGTGAAAAATATTGTGCCAATTAAACCAAAATTGTGATCCCATCTGTAGGAAAATGCCCACAGAAAGATTTAAGTCAAAGGTTTCTTGGTGATGATGGAATCAGAGCAGAGAAGCGAGAGAGACATTCTTTTTAAAAAAAATTATTTTATAAAGGTAACACTTGTTTATAACATTATATGTTTCATGTGTACAACATTATATTTCTACTTCTGTACACACTACAGGGTGCTCACCAACCAAAAGTTTAGTTTCCATCCATCACCATACAGTTGACCCCTTTACCCATTTTGCCGCCTGCCCCTCCCCCTCTGATAACCTGTACTCTGTTCTCTGTATCTACATGTTTTGCTTTGTTTATTTTTGTTTGTTTGTTTTTTATATTCCACATATGAATGAAATCATATGGTATTTGCCTTCTCTGTCTGACTTATTTCACTTAGCATAATACTCTTAAGGTCCATCCACATTGTTGCAAATGGCAAGATTTCATTCTTTTTTATGGCTAATATCCCGGTGTGTGTGTGTGTGTCTGTGTGTGTATATGTATATATATATATGCGCCACATCTTCTTTATCCACTCATCCATTGATGGGCACTGAGGTTGCTTCCATACCTTGGCTAGTATAAACAATGCTGTGATGAACATCACGGTGCATATATCTTTTTGAGTTAGTGTTTTGAATTCTTTGGATAAATACCCAGAAGTGATGATTCTAGATCGTATAGTAGTTCTATTTTTAAATTTTTTAGGAACCTCCATACTGTTCTGCATAGTGGCTATACCAATTTACATTCCCACCAACATTGTTTGGGGGTTCCCTTTTCTCCACACCCTCTCCAGCATTTATTGTTTGTAGATTTTTTGATGATGGCCATTCTGACTGGTATGAGGTGATAGAGATATTCTTGATGGCTAGTGGACATAGGGGCAACTCTTTTAGGCAAAAGACAGCCACATATTCTACTCTCTTATCCACATCATGTGACTGCTCCTCTCTTTGCTCAAATTTATTTTATTCATTCTCTCATCTACTGAGAAAATATGCTGTGAACCAATTATGTGACAGGAACTGTTCCAGGCCTTGGGCATACATCAGTGAATTAAGAGACCAGGTCTGAGCCCTCAGGGAACTTACATTCCGGTGAGGGAAGTTGAGCCATGATTGAATAAACAAGCAAATATAATATGTCACATGTAATAAGTGCTAGGGAGCAATAAAGCAGGGGAAGTAAGAAAGGCAGTTATTGGGTAGAGATGGAGGATACTATATTCTTTCTGAGTAAAAATGGCATAGTTAGAGTTACTTTTAAGTTTGTCTTGCATCTTTTATCTTCACATTAGGGACTTAATTTGCCATCTACTCTAAGTTAGAGTTGACTTTGGATTAAATATCCTTTTAAAAAGGACTCTTCTTTTGGTCTTATTATGTAGAATCAATGTTACAGCTGAGAATACTTGATGAATCCTGAGCACCTATTTTTGAGTAACTTTCTTTTAAGCTCAGAACTTGAACCCTCTGAAGGTCACTCAAGGAAGGTGGGCTAGCAAACCATTCTTTGAGAGATATCAAGTTAGAAATGGACAGCCAGACTGGGTCTGGGCAAAGTAGCGAGGTGGGTGAAGTCTGTTAAATGTGGCCAGATGGTAACATTTGTTCACACCATAAGATTAAGATTCATTTCTTTATGAGGTCTTCCCAAGTCACTTCATCTAGCAACAAACATTCATGTGGAGGTCTCCAGGTGCCCAACGTGGTCTGTGCATGGTGAGCCTGGAAAATATACAACATGACCAGTGCTCGCATGTCTAAAATGAGAGGACTGGTCTGTATGGCCTTTAAGGTGCCCCCATCACCAGCATTTTTCTTCTTCCAGTTTTATTGAGATATAATTGACATACAACACTGTATAAGTTTAAGGTGTACAGTATCATGATCTGACTTACATATATCATGAAATGATCACCACATAAGTTTAGTGAACATCCATCACCTCACATAGATACAAAATAAAAGAAAAAGAAAGAAATACTTTTTCCTTGTGATGAGAAGTCGTAGGATTTACTCTCTTTACCACTTTCATACATAATGTACCATCACCGGCATTTAAAGGCACTAAAGCTCCTTTCTCCACATAGGAGGTATTTAAATGTTAGTTTCCTTTCCCACACCCAGTCCATAGATTGCCTAGAAATTAATTCAAAGACTAAATAAAGTAGAGGCAAAGAAACTAACCTGGATAGAACTGCCACAGGTAAGCACAGTAGTTCTCACAATAACCCTCTGAGGAAGGCAGTTTTCTCCAGGTGAGGGCACAAAGACCCCAAGAGTTTGTCGTCTACCCAACACTTTACGCCTTACGTAAGTAGCAGACTGAGAATTCAAATCCAGGTTTGTCTCACTCCAGTGCTTGTCTTCTTCCCACCAACTCCCCTTACCTCTGAGCAAGTCAGGCAGTCCTGCAGGTTCATAAATGGAGTAGCACAGATGAAGGACCACGCTAGGCAGGAGAACTTTATTATAGGACCAACCCATAGAATTTGTCTGCTTGCATTCTTTTGCATGATTTCAGTCTCCTCACTTCAGCCTCACCCAGCCCAACCGTCTTCCCAGGCTGTATTAGTGTCCTAGGGCTGTTGGAACAAGTATCATAAACTGAGTGACTTATAACCAGAGGCATTTATTCTCTCTCAGTTCTGGAGGCTAGAAGTCTGAAATCAAGCTATCGGCAGGACATGATCTCTCTGAAGTCTCTCAGAGAGGATCCTTCATTGCCTCTTCTAGCTTCTGGGGGCTGCTAGCAATCCTTGGCATTCCTTGGCTTAGAGATGTATGGCTCCAGTCTCCACCTTCATCTTCACATGGCTTTCTCTCCTGTGTGTCCAAGGACACCAGTCATTAGATTAGGGCTCACACTACTCCATTATGACTTCCTCTTAACTTGATTATATCTGCAAAGGCTCAACTTTCAAATAAGGCCACATTCATAGGTTCTGGGGGTTAAGACTTCACCTTATCTTTTCGAGCAATGCAATTCAACCCTTAGCAGTCCCCAAGAACATTTACTGCAATGTGTTTGTCCACAGAGACTTTCTTGGGTATTGGGCTCATCAGCTTTGTGTGCAAATATGATCTTTTTTACTTTCTTTGTAAATCTCACGGTATAGTCTCACCATCCTGAAGCTGTAGACTAATATTGTCTATTGTCTATTGTCTACAGTAGATGTGGTCGACGGTACTACAATGTTCTGTCTGCCCCAAGTGTCTTTTCTGCAGGAGAGCACTGGTCTAGGAATTATGAGATCTGGGTTAAAGTAATGGCTCTGACACTAGCCAGCTGTGTGACCTGGAATGAGTCATTTCACCTCCTCATTTTCTCATATTTAAAACAAGAGTTTGAATAGAATGCTGCCTAAGATCCTGAGACCCCAGGTCTCCTTTCCCACTGGTCTGAAATCTCCTTCTATCAGGATCTCTTTTCTGAAGGAAATAACTTTTCACATCTTTGTCTTAATAGAGAAGAGGTGGTATGTCCTTAGCACCCTCTTACTAACACTGAGCTGGCTTCACCAGTAAAGCAGAAACATTGCACTGGCATGGGTGCAGGTGGTCAAAATTTTACAAAGATGGTGAGATAGGCGTCATATGGAACAGCATCCAAGTGTGGGATTCCAGGGAGGAGTGGAGGGTGGACAGGTCCAGGGGGCAGGCCAGGGTGCATGATGATGGCCGGCACTCTGGAACCGTGGCCTAGCTCATGTGGTCTTGCTGGCCGGGTCATGCTGGGGCTTGGTGTCCACTGTGAGGTCTGTAGGAGCAGCAGGAGTTAACCTTTCTCTGTTGTCTCTGGACAAAAGTGATAAGAGAAAAAGGCCCTGCCACACACATAGACAGTCTGGTAACTCTAACCCTGAAAGAGAAAGATTCCTAACCCTGGGAAACTTTGAAGAGACTGTCCCATGGTCATGCAAAATAAAGGCAGACCTTGGTGCTGTGGATCAGGTGCCCACAGCTAATGGAGGTGCTTTCTGCCTCTGCTAATTTCCCCTTTTTCAAAGTTATTGGTGGTTAAAAGAGACGTAATACGGGTGGGAGGAAATAATTCCAGCTAAAACTGACCATTTGGCATGGAGGGTATTATATTTCCTTCCTGTTTCTTTCTTGAAGTAGATGAAGAGGTAGATTCTTCTAGAACTTAGGAAAATCCTGGTAGGTTTGACCTGTTTTTCCTATTCTCTTTAAACTCTCACACATCCCTTGATCTGACCAGTCCTTGACCACCCCTGACCACTAGAGCATTAATTGGAATACAGAGTTTCAGAGATCACCAGGTCCAAAACCTTCATTTTGCAGTTGAGGAACGAGGCTCAGAGATGTGAAATGACTTGCCCCAAGCCACACAGCAACTTAGTGGTGAAGCCCAGACAAGAGCTCCCAGTTCTGTCTACAACACTCTTTTTTTTTTCTATTGAAGTATAGTTGATTTATAATGTCGTGTTAGTTTCAGGTGTACAGCACAGTGATTCAGTTATACATACATATATATATGTGTGTGTGTGTGTGTGTGTGTATATATATATACATGTATAACTGATATATATATTCTTTTTCAAATTCTTTTCCCTGATAGGTTATTACAAAATATTGAGTATAGTTCTCTGTGCTATACAGTAAGTCCTTGTTGGTTATCTCTTTTATATATTGCAGTGTGTATGCCCAACACTCTATTTTCTGCCCCTATCTTGCTTCACCTTCCCTCACTCCCCAGAGTAAATGCGCTATGTCAAACATGCCTACTTGATTGAAATGTTGAGCGTATGTATTTTTTTAAACACCAGAATAAAATCTTTTTTCTAATAGGAAGACTGTTTTTAAAAACCAGTGAGAAGGAAAAAGAGAGCGAGGAAGGGTGCAAGGAGGCTGAAGTGCAGTGGCTTTGCTAGTTTTACCCTTTGTTTATGGAGGTCCCTGTGGGTGGCAACGTGTCCACGTTGGACCAGGACTTGTACAACATGCATGGACTGGCCCCATTTCATTCATCTTCCGAAACCCTTTGGGGTCATTTCCCTGATGCGGCTTTTCCTCTCACTTCCATTTTCATATTACTTTAAAGCCAGTACCATGTCATCACACGGGTTGGATTGAACCACCCCTGTTTCCCAATGTGACAGTCCCATCACGAGGGAGTGATCTAAGTGATACACACAGCTCACAGGGCAAGGCCATTTCACAGTTTCTTCCCCAAAGCAGGAGTATGAGGTAGCTGGGGTCTCTTACCCTCTCCTAAGAGATACAAGCTTTGGATCTTAGGGAGGTCTGGTCAGATTTGCAATGAAGTATTAAGATCATGGTGACCACAAGATGCAGGCCTCAATGCTGCATGCAAATAGCTGCTATATGAAAAGATTGCATCTGAAACAGGAGAGTTTTGTGAAGGGGTATTTGGAAAAGTCAAGAGGCCTCAAGGAGCTGGATTTTTGAAAACATTTGTTGGGAGCATCATATGAAAATGTATTGATAGCATAGCAATGATGATAAAGAAGTATAAATTTGCAACCATTAGCTCGGGCGTACAAGGGATGTCATTAAAAAATATATATATTTAAAATCACATGAAATCCAGCACCAAGCCCTCTCTTGTTTGTTTGACAATACTGTCAGTTTCGATCACTATTTGTCCCCCAATCTCAGGATCACGTAATGAATCAAGGGGCTTATTTAGCATCCCTAAATTGGGGAAAGGTCTCTGAGCTTCAGTTCATTGTTTATCGATGGTCCCCTAAAGGCAGGAGCACCCCTGCATCTAGACCTCCATTTGTCCACTAGGATGTTTACTCATTCTGGGAGCCCCTTCTGAGAATCCAGCCTCTCTAGCTGCCCCTCCAGCCGTTCCCCTCCAGAGGCCTTGTACTTCCCTGGAGCCTGGCCAGGATGCAGGTTGGGGGTCTGTAATGCTTAGAGGCCCACCAATATCAACCACCCATCACCTTCCCACTTATGCCCCCGAAGAACAGGGATGACAGATGGCTAAAGCACGTTCATGGGAAACCCAGAAGCAACCAGCAATCAAAGGGGTGTGATTGTTGGAGGACATGGCACAAAGGCAGGAAGGAGAGGGAGGACGTTCAAGGCTAAGGAAGGATGGGATGAAGTTGAAGGAGCTGCTCGCATTTGTCAGGGTTAGACACTGGCAGCCAAGGGTTCTGAAGGAAAATGAGGCCGAAGGCAGTTCTTGGGAGGAATTGGAAATCTTGTTGCCTGTGGGAGGTTCATGAGATTCAGAGAGGGAGGGAGAGGGGGAAAAGAATGCAGAGTACAGGCAGTGCCTACCCAGAAAAGAATCTGGAACACAGAGGTCATAAAGCAACAGTTTAGCGATGTATTTTGTTTGGCCAAATTAGAAAAAAAAATTTTCTTTGGATTAGTGCCAGCTTTTAAAAACGAAGACATTCCAGATAAAACTCTGGATTTCTGGCTTCTTAGAAGAGCTGGCAGCACCAGGCTGACCACATGTCAACAGATGACCAGAGCTGGGGGCTGAGCCACGGTCCCACCCAGTTTCACTCGCTTATATCACCTGTCTGCCCCCCGAAGGTGGCTGAGTTTGCATACCCACCTGTAATGTTTTCTTTCATTTTCCAATTTAGAACACCTGGGAGAGAAGCTGAGAATGGCTTCTTCGTGGGCAAAATAGCAGGGCTTCTTTCTTTTATGCAGGGCATGGGACAGAGTACTGGGAATGGGTGAGACCCAGGAGACCGGGATCTGGCCTTCTCCACTCAGAGAGCCTCTCCCCATCCTAACAAAGTTGCAGAGTTTTCAAGAGTGGTGGAGCTCCAGGACTAGTACAGGCTGTCCCTATTTTGTAAAGATGTGTCAGGCAAAGTTGGTTTATATATCAGTTCTTTGTTACAATGAATTTTCCCAGAGAAATAATGTTAAAGGTTGATAAAGTTTTCTCATCTGGCTAGGGAGAGGATTAGATGAAGGTAAATACATACAAAGCTTAGTGCAGAGCTTGTCACGTGGTAAGTCCCAGGTGGAGGGAGGAGAATGAACTTTCAAAGGTCTAGGTGTGCCTCTGGGCAAAAGAAATTTGAAATAGACTAACTTTGATTTTGGCGTTTTACCATGTCCCTTTGGCATCTTTTCTCCCGGCCACCAGTGCCACCCCCATGGAACTTTCTTCCCTAAGCCTTTCCTACGGTGCTCACCAGGGCAGGCCTGCCCTCTTCTCTAAAGTTGCCTAGTATTCCTTTACTAGTCAGCATTCCTCTTCCCTCAGTGCAGCAGAGGAAAAAGCATTTGCTTTTGGAAAATATTTATTACTTCATCACATCTTCATTGTAATATTTCCCAAAGTTTGCCAAGAGCCAACTATATCAGTCAAAAATACTTGCTAAAAGTGCAGATTCTCTGCCCCCCGTCCCCATTCTGAACTTGTTGGATCAGAATCTCTGAGGCTGGGGCCCTGAAACCTGCATATTAAACAAGCCTCATATGCACAAATTTTCTGATGCACAGAAAATTTGGGAACCTCTGCTGGGTCCAGTTAGTACAGTAGTTCTCATCCAGGGATGATTTTGCCACTCAGGGGACATTTGACAACACCTGGAGACATTTTTAGCTGTCATAATGGGGGAGGGGGAGGAGGCGCTACTGGTCTTTAGAGACTAGAGGCCAGGGCTGGGGGCTAAACACCCAACAGTGCATGGGAGATCCCCCCCAACACAGAATTCTCAGGCCCGACATGTCAATAGCACTGAGGCTGAGAAACCCTGAGTGGGACGAAGCATGTAAACCTGGGCTGTGCATTAAGAGGTAATTGTGACTAAAAGAATCAACACCCAATTCAGCATTTGACTTGTAAAAATCTAACCTAACGTAGTGCTAATTTTCTCAGGCTTTCTCCTTTACCCTCTCTTAAATCCATAGAGTCTCTAAAATTACAGTTCACTCTCTTACATCCACCCAGGCAATACTCCTTTGGCTTCCATATCAGGATCTCAGATGGTGGGAATGGGGGGGGGGTGCCCTACGTTGTTATGACTCAGCTGTACATCAGGTATGTTCACATTGGCAGCAGATTCGACACTCAGGTGTGCTCTGGGCTAAGTGGCATTTATAGGCTAAGTTGGTATCCTAACCAGGGTATCCTACCATTACTTGTACCTTCATTTCTATAGGGAAATGCCTTCAGGGTTTTAACAGCTAACTTACAAGTAGATCTTAAGAACCGAGCCTGTCTTGGATTGGAAAATTCCTCTAGTTAGAGGGAAGGAAGTGCCAGAAAGCAAGCAACTTGAGCAAAAAGTCTGTATGCTGTTAAGTGTAACCCCAGAAATTAGATTTTTCCCCTCAGTGTCATCAGAGAATAATTTATATGAATCATTCACTGGGAAATGGTGAAATGTATAATTCAATTTTTTTTTACCTAGTGCCAACTCCAGGTCCTTGAAAGACATTGTCCCTCCCTGTCCTCTCTTCTCAGTATGGCTCTTTTTTTTTTTTAACATCTTTATTGGCGTATAATTGCTTTACAATGGTGTGTTCGTTTCTGCTGTATAACAAAGTGAATCAGCTCTACATATACCTATATCCCCATATCTCCTCCCTCTTGCGTCTCCCTCCCACCCTCCTTATCCCACCCGTCTAGGTGGTCACAAAGCACCGAGCTGATCTCCCTGTGCTACAGCATGGCTCTTTTAGCCCTGGACGCAGGACTCAGACTGATTCATTGACTACAAAGTTCAGTTTCACAGTGAGTTGTGATCCAAGTTCACAGGGCTCATGAGCGGTCGAGCAAGGACTAGAATTCAGGTCTCCCGACTCCCAGGTCAGGGCTCTTTTCACTACCTTTTGTGAATACGATGTAACCTTGCATGAGGAGGTTACAGTATGAAAGAAGAGCAAAGGTGTCCACACAAGTTCCTGTAATATAAGGCAGGGCATAATAGATGACACCAAAGTGACACGAGTAAAATGTGTGGGAGTGCAGGGAGGAAAGGGGACTCTTTTGAGGTGATTATAGAAGGTTTCTTGAAGGACGAGGCATCTTAACTGAGTCTTGAGAAATGGGTGGAGTTTCCATAGGCAGAGATAGAGGAAGAGCATTATAGGCAAAGAACATGACAGGGGTGAAGGCATGGAGGCAGGAAAGTGGAGGATGTGTTTGGAGCATAGAGAGTAATTGGATTCGGTTGGACAGTGTGTTAGGTATATGCCGGAGATCAGAGCATGGGCTGGTGCTCTAACAAATTTGTATAGTATCTGAAAAGTTGGGTTTTCCAACAGGAAACTATTGAAAGTTTTTTGAATAGGGGAATGACAAACTCGGAGGTATGTTTTAGAGAGATTCTATGGGCTGCAGTGCTTAGAGAGGACCCAAAAGGAGGGAGGCTGAAGAAAGGAAGCCCAGGTGAGAAGCGGGTCGGGAACAAAGGCAGTGGTGATAGAAACAAGGAAAGATGTGAGAGCCACTTGGTGAGGGAGGGCGGAGGCCGGAAAGGTTTGGGCGTCAGGGGTGAATTCCATTTCACATGTGCTGCTTTCAAGGTGACCTCAAAGCATCCAGGTGGAAATCTCCAGAAGAAAATAGAACGGTTAGGACTGAGGAGAAATTATTTTTGTTGCTGTTGGCATCAAGGCCCAGGGAATGGATAAGGCTACCAAAGGGAGAGTGTAGAGCAGGGGGAGAAGAGGGTTTGGGGGATGCCACATTGAAGTATTCTGTGGAGGAGGAGGAAGAACAGGCCTTGATGACAGAACTAGCAGCATGAGGACCAGGGTGGAGAGAGGACAGGGTCACCTAGGGAGAAGGAGGACAGAGTTCCGAGGAGAGAGAGGTTGAATGAAAGAGTGTCAAGCCCATGGAGGATTCAAGGAAGACGAGAACTGAGAAAGAGCCATGGTGTGTCCTTTCATCTTCTTCTTTTTTTTTTTTCCTGTTAAAATTTCTTTTATCCTACATACACTGTTCCTATGACAAATTTGTTTAGATAACATAATTTTATTTCTGTTCACTTCTACAATAGAGATTTTCATTTATTTTTAAAACTGTCTTTTACATCATGAGATGTGATTGAGATGAGAAGTGTTTTTTTTACATCTTTATTGGAGTATAATTGCTTTACAATGAATGGTGTGTTAGTTTCTGCTTTATAACAAAGTGAATCAGTTATACATACACATATGTTCCCATATCTCTTCCCTCTTGCGTCTCCCTCCCTCCCACCCTCCCTATCCCACCCCTCTAGGTGGTCACAAAGCACCGAGCTGATCTCCCTGTGCTATGTGGCTGCTTCCCACTAACTATCTATTTTACATTTGGTAGAGGGTAAGCTGTGACAAAGCGACAGAGTGGCATGGACATATATACACTTTCATCTTCGTACTCCCCCTCTCCACTAAGGTATTCAGATTCAACTGTTGCCAACCAAGCACAGCGTTGGATGCCCCACACTCCCACTCTCTCCCCTTGCCCTCTCAGTGAGTGGCATCTCCCACTTGTCCAAGTCAGAGCTACTCACTCTGTCATACTCCACACAGCCTGCAATTATCAAGTCCGGTCAACTCCACCTTTAGGACGCTTCTCATGCACATCCATTTTTCTCCACCTCCACTGCAGTTTCTAAGGTGGAGACTACAGTAGGCAGCATTTTCAGACTCCATGATCAGCTTCTGATGGAACTGTTTTATGAGGCACACTTTGCAAAACTCTACTGTTGTAGCTTTCAGTTGAAACTAGGAGATGAATAATCGTAATATAAGGTGGGAAATGATATACACCTATAGAAAATAGATACATCAGTGTACTGAACTCAGAGGCAGAGACAACTTCTAGCTGGGTGGTCAGGGAAGGCTCCCAGGGGAGATGCCATTTGAGATGGTCCCTAAGGTCGGATAGAAGTCTAACCACAGGGACTATTTTTAAAAAGGGTACTCCAGGGCTTCCCTGGTGGCACAGTGGTTGAGAGTCCGCCTGCCGATGCAGGGGACACGGGTTCGTGCCCCGGTCCGGGAAGATCCCACATGCCGCGGAGCGGCTGGGCCCGTGAGTCATGGCCGCTGAGCCTGTGCGTCCGGAGCCTGTGCTCCACAACGGGAGAGGCCACAACAGTGAGAGGCCCACGTACCGCAAAAAAAAAAAAAAAAAAAAAAAAAAGGGTACTCCAGATGAGGGGATGTAGATAAGGAAATATGGTCATATATAAGAAAGAGCACTGATTTCAGGTTGGCTAGAGTAGAGGCTGCTTGGGAAAAACCAGTAGATAGTAAACTGAGATTTGAGCCAGATTATTATTATTTGAGCAGGCCTTAAATATCAGGCTAAGGAGTCTAGAGGTTGAAGCAGAGGCATGAGGATTCATTTGTGCTAGAGAAGGGAGTGACTGGAGGTGGGGAAGCCCTTTCAAAGTTTATTACAGCAATAATCAAGGTGAGAAGTGTCTATATTAGGGTCTTGTTAGAGGGAGTGAAATAAAGAAACACTGGTAGAGACATTGTGGAAGAAAAATTTGAAGAGGGCAGAGAAAGAGGGCAGATTCCAATCCAACCTGCCCGAGGCTTTGAGGTAAAAGGCTTGGGATGGGATGGGAGGACATGACAGTAAAAGACACGGAGGATGACAGGAGGAGAAGCAGAGTTGAGAGGGAAGGTAAGAGGTTCAATTGCCGACGCGTGAAGCTTGAAGCTGCTGAGAGTTATCTAGACGAGAGGCAGGTGTCCTGCAGGTGGGCAGAGTTGGGGAGAGCATCAGGCCTGGTGTGCACTATGTGAGTCAAGCCAAGCAATTGGGCGTCCTTATCTGACAATTGTCCCAGTGAAGCAGAGAGAGTTTAGGTGATTTCTGAGAGTGGTAAAGAATGGAGAGTTTCTTAATGTTATATAGTAGAAGGTCCCTTCTCTGATGAAATGTTTCATATATACTTTTGACTCAAATTAAAATTATATAAATATGCTTTTGTGTTGTAGAGTCAAGGCCTTTTCTCTCAGTTTTATACATACAACGATTAATATCCCTTTTCATCGTTCTTGCATAAATTCTACTCATAGAATTTATATAGTTTCTCATCTACATTCCTCCTTTCAGTTTTTTTAAAGTGAGGTGAGTTCTCAGAGACATCTTCAAATCAATGTGAGTGCAGAATCAGTTTTATTTAAAAAATCTTTTAGAGTTGTCTTATCCACATCTAATTTAACACTGTTATTTTTAAATTAATTTATTTAATTTATTTTTATTTTGGCTGTGTTGGGTCTTCGTTGCTGCGCGCGGGCTTTCTCTAGTTGTGGTGAGCAGGGGCCACCCTTTGTTGCGTTGCGTGGGCTTCTCATTGCGGTGGCTTCTCTTGTTGCAGAGCACAGGCTCTAGACGCACGGGCTTCAGTAGTTGTGGTGCACAGGCTTAGTTGCTCTGTGGCATGTGGCATCTTCCCGGATCAGGGCTCAAACCCATGTCGCCTGCATTAGCAGGTGGATTCTTAACTACTGCTCCACTGGGGAAGCCCAACATTATTTTTAAAAGCATCTTGTCTTCATAAGGTCTTTCTAAAGCTTTTGACTTAATTTTCAGATAAATTATAACCTTTAAAAATCATATTTTATCATTTTGTTTAATATCTACTTAGATGATGTGATTTCAATAGCAGTTACAACTTCCATATGCAGGTATGGCACAAATACAACGGGGTTCTTGGTCAGTCCACAATTCAAATGGTGGCAGCAGAAGAAGTGGACATTCCAGTACCCTGCTGGCTGCAGCAAGTTAGTTAAGTGGCAACCAGTTAGCAGAGTTTTATTGTAGTATTGTGTGTTAACAGTACAGCAGCTTGGTTTGTTGATATGTCTCACAATGCATTTCCAATTTTTGTCATCACATAGAAACGCTTTGTTACATGGTTGTAATCAGTGAGCATGTTGTCCATTCTACTTTTTTTCCTACTAAACTTGACAACAACATCTTGCCCTTGAAGAGCAAACAGCATTTAATGAATTCTGTTGTACTTAGTCTCCAAACGGTTTCTGTTCAGGGAAAATGATGTACAAAGAGTGTCCGAAGGCAAACTAGGAAATAAAAACCACAGCTAGGAATACAGCAGATATCCTGACTACCCATGCAGAATCCCATTCAAGACCCTGTTTTTAAGAGATGAAACTGAATCAGCAACTGTAAGGGTATCTCTGGGGATGGAAGTTTAAATTTAGAAACTCATCTATGGCCCTAAGCCTTTCCCTTTATAAAGAAAACCAGAAAACACTTGGGGTTTGAGTTCCCCTCACTGTTATCAACATTTTTACCAGCTTGAGACTAAGAAGGCCCTCTTTTTTTTTCTCTTAATAACATTCTGCATTTTATAGGGTGCCCTTTGCATCTCCATGCAATTTTGTAAACATTAAACAAATAGAATAAGTTTGTTACAAGGGCAGATGTAATTTATTCTCAGTAGCTTTTGTTTGTCACTTGGAAAAAATATGTATCTTTCTCAGGTGCAACAATATTAAGTATTAAAATGTGCTCTACCAAAACCCAATTTGGCTTTACATAGCTATTTGTCATACTCAACAAAATGGATATATTTTAACTCTTATTTGCCTGGTGCTCCTTGGGATGTGAAGGCTTCCCACATTGTGGTAAATGAGGTGGTTCTCTCATCTGTATTTGTGTGTGTGTGTGTGTGTGTGTGTGTGTGTGTGTTACACGGGCCTCTCACTGCTGTGGCCTCTCCGGTTGTGGAGCACAGGCTCCGGATGCGCAGGCCCAGCGGCCATGGCTCATGGGCCCAGCTGCTCCGCGGCATGTGGGATCCTCCTGGACCGGGGCACGAACCCGTGTCCCCTGCATCGGCAGGCGGACTCTCAACCACTGCGCCACCAGGGAAGCCCCTCATCTGTACTTTCTAAAAATGGAAAAGTCACGACTATAATAAGGAAAAAAGAGCTATGAGGACTAACTTTTCTGAGTTCTTTTTGTTTAATCTAATTTTGTTCTTTATTGTATTTTGTGCAATGTCAAAGGTAAAGCATACTCATTTTGGGAAAAATTCAATGCAGAAGGTTAAAGGTGAACACCCCTTCTGTAGGGTAATTGCCACTATTAAGTTTGTTTTGTATTCTGTCAGACTCTTCCTCTAAGCACTGCATATTTATATATACACACAGACAGACTGTGTCAACACATACTTGTTGACACAGATGAAGATTATACCAGACACCCTGTTCTGCATCATGCTTTTTTTTTGTCTCTGACTTGTAGATCGGGGCACCCTCCTGTGTCAGTACGTGCTGATCCTCTGTGGCGATGTAGTGTCCCAGAGGAGGGGCCATGCTTCTTGTCATTCCTCTATTGAGAGACAATTCCTGGCCCTGAGAGGGAGACCTCTCCTTTCCTGCCGTGTTCAGCTTGATGTCTTCTGTCCCTCAGCTGCTCTCCTCACCTGCATAGCTGCTTGCCCAAGCCCGGTTCCCCAGGAGGTGGGTGCTCCCAGCCCAAGGGGATCCTGGTCCTCAGCATAGGGACATGCTCTTCCACTTATTCTGTAGCTGGGGATGCTAAGATCCATGAAGACAGACCATTTCCCCAAGGAAAGTGAGAGAAACTTAACTAAGATTAGCCACCTTGCAACAACTCACCCCGGTGTGTGGGAGCACGTCTGTTGATGTGAGTGTGTATGTTGTTTTGGAAAGCAAAACCTGTGATTTTGTCTGATGTATTTCTATTAGGGAATAACACCAGAATTAACTAAATTCAGGTGTGCCTTTTTTGGCTGGCAATTGGTTCATTCTAGTATTCAGACTAACTTATTTAGGGCTAGAAAGGATGACCTCATGTTAGGCTCTTGGTTTCTCTTTCATCATTCAGCTCCGACTTAGCTTCTAGAAGTCAAAACTAGTCATGTGTGATTACCTTTGAACTGATGAGAGAAGGTGTGGACTTGGGGGCAATATCCCTGGGCAGGCAAGATCCTCTCCCTCCTGCCCACTGACCCGAGTCGCTTTGCTTGGGACTGCCGCGAGGCCTGGTACTTCAGCCAGGAACAGAATCTGTGGGGTGAGATGGAGGAGAACCCTGGACCAGAGGCTCAAGTATTTTTATGCTGGTTTTCTTTTGCTTTTCTGAAAGGGTGTTAAAAATGCTATTCAGGCTAAATGAAGAGATACTTGGAAAAAGTTTTTGATTTGAAAATAAAATGTCTTGGAAGTACTGAAAGTTTGAAATAAATCCTTAAAACTTTCAAAGTAGCTCTAACTGTACATCCACCCGTATCTCCAATTCCCCATCACGCACATCACGGGTAGACAGTTCATGGGAGCTCACACATTCCTGGCTGCATAATGCTGGACTCTCCGGACCTGTCTGAGTTATTTTAGGTATCTCTTCTCAATCCCTTCAAATACAGAGATGAGTTTAAAAAATGTTAACCCATGTGGAGTAGCTCTAAGCTGTTCACTCAAAAACAGAGAAACCCTTCTTCAACACCAGATCTTAAATTCTTTATCTTTTATGACAAACAGTAATAGGTTGCAAGGTTCTGTGAAAATAAAAGGCTAAGACTTCAAGCGCCCCATCACTGTGCCTGGTCCAGTGATAGGAATGCTTTATGGAGGGAATATTCAGAATGTACTGCACAGAGAGAGGGCAAAAAAGAGGGGAGAGAGCCATGCAGCAAACCCCAACGTGACACAAGTAAAAGAGATTCTGGCCTGGGGTGTATGGTGAATTTGCAAATCTCCCTTCAGAAAATGTAAGAATCGGATTTGCTAACTAGGCTATCAGCTATGAAGAGAAGGAGGAGAGGAAAGGGAGAGGAGAAGGAAGCGGAAGGATGAGGTGGGACGTGAACATTGCTGTGGGAGGCCCCTGGGTCCTGGCAAGGAGTGAGTATTGATCCTGGAGGCCTCCAGGAAGAGTAATGTGCATACTCAAGGGTGATGTATTTATTTCTGATTTATGCCCTGCTGACTTCCAGAAAGGTTTTGACGTGGCTCACCTGCTAGTGAGCTAATGCTTCCTACACACACTGAGCAACGCTGAAAAATGAGAGGGCAGAAACTCTGTGAGTCATCACCCAACTGTCTAAGTGAGCTAAGAGTGGGGCTGTTTTTCTGAATGAGGTGCCCACAGATGCTGTCAGCACCACTGGTAGGAATCCTGGTAAGTCAGGCTCATTTAGTTGGCCTCACCAGGAAATCACTGAACTTTTCAGATAACTGAAGTTTCTCCGTTTAGAAGTCAGTCTTCTAGAACTTAAAATATTTTATATGGAAAACTCTGTCTAATGAAATTATATGCCTTTTCCTCTTCAGAGATGCTTGATAGCTGATTGAAAAAAAATTCTTGAGAGGGAAATGCCAGACTTTTTTCTCTAGATCTAAGTTTTATTTTTTTATAACAGTTTTATTGAGATATAATTCACATACCATAAAATTTACTCTTTAATTATACAATTCAATGGTTTTTCATATATTCTCAGAACTATGCAAGCATAACCACTATCTGGTTTTAGAACATTTTTATCACTCCAGAAAGAATCCACGTACACATTAGGAGTCACTCCCCATCACATCTTCCAGCCGCTGGTAGCCGCTGGTCTACTTTCTGTCTCTATGTATTTGCCCATTCTGGAAATTTCATATAAATGGCACCATATAACATGTGTCCCTTTGTGTCTGGCTTCTTTCACTTAGCATAATATCTTCAAGGTTCATCCATGTTGTAGCTTGTATCAGTACTTCATTCCTTTTTCATGCCTGAATATATTCCATTGTATGGATATACCACATTTTGTTGATCCATTCATTAGTTGACAGACATTTGGGCTCTTTCCACTTTTTGGTTTTTATGACTAATGCTGCAGTGAGCATTCATGTATAAATTTTTGTGTAGACATGTGTTTTCAACTTTCTTGGGTCTATATCAGTGAGTGGACACAGATTGGAATGTAGCCTCACTATTCTTCTGGTGGAAATGGAGTCTTCATTCTAATAATCGTGGTGCTATGCTGGGACCCAGGGCCTCAGAAGCTAATGAATGTGGTGGGTTAGTTGTCCTGAACTGCAAGTCCCCAGATGGCTGAGCTTTTTAAGTTTATATGTCTATTTTTTACAATTTTTCAGATTTCTTTACTCAGTCACCTATCACTCTTTGCTTTTGACAGTGAGCCAGCCTCCAGGGGAACCCAAAACTTCAATGTGGGTTTCTGAGCTCCCAAGAGGGCCACCTTTTATAACTGTATCTAAATCAAGAGTAAATGGGCTCTGAGAGTGTAGGGACCATGGAGCAGATTCAGATCTAATTTCAAAACCTGCAGCTCGGGCTTCCCTGGTGGCACAGTGGTTGAGAGTCCGCCTGCCGATGCAGGGGAGATGGGTTCGTGCCCCGGTCTGGGAGGATCCCGCATGCCGCGGAGCGGCTGGGCCCATGAGCCATGGCCGCTGGGCCTGTGCGTCCGGAGCCTGTGCTCCGCAACGGGAGAGGCCACAGCAGTGAGAGGCCCACATACCGAAAAAAAAAACCCTGCAGCTCTGTCCAGCCATTTCACAGCTTGGAGGATAGCCACCCAAACCTATCCACAGACCTGTGATTATAAGATTTAAATGTTGTTTGTTGTAGCCACTATGTTTTGGAGTGGCTTGTTAACAACATTAATGAGGCAATAGCTGACAAATATAGCTACTGTGAAGTCATTAAAAATCATATTTTTGAAGGTTTTTTTGATAATTTGAGACAACGGTTATATTATAATGCTAAATTGAAATTATGGTATAATTATGAAATTATTATATAATTGAATTTATGAGATAATGCTAACTGGAAAACTCAGGATAGAAAGTTACTTTAAAAATGACATTGAAGTATATTTTTTATATATACATTGCCCAAAGGAATAAAATAAAGCATACCAACATGTCAATAATGACCATTTCTGGTTGGTATAATTATGCTCAATTTTAGCTTTTTTATTTTCTGCTGTGAAATAGGAGCTCAATTAATATTGGCTAAATAAAAAGTTGAATAAATAAATTTCCACATATTCCAAAAAAAAGGGTAAATAGGTTCTGAGTGAAGGACTGAGGTGCTTTCCTAAGAGAAAAACACAAGCATAAGCTTTAGTGTTAACTTTAAAAAATCGCTTTGGGCATTTACTTCTGTATTCTCAGCCACGTTCAGGATGTTTAAAGTTGTCAAGGATGAGACTTCCATTTAAGGTGTTATTGTAAAGGCTCTGCTTTTGGGTGATAGGGATTAAACATAATCCCTATCACAACATACTTTTGCTGGTATATAGGAAAATCTATGTAGGAACTACTGAACTGATTCTAGTCCTGGACCTTTTCACAGACTTCTCATTCAGGAGGAAGGGAGCCACAGAGGATCCCTGAGTCCTCAGCTGCCATCTGCAAAGCACAGGTTAAAAGGCCTCTGTATCACTTTGGATTAGGTTATCACAAAGGCTCAAATAACTGGAGTTTAAATAAAACAGAGATTTACTTTTTTGCTCATGTGAAAAAAATCCATAAGTAGGTAGACCAGGGCTACATAGTGGTTCTATAGTCATTAGTAACCCAGGCTCCTTCCATCTTTGTCCATCTTTTTTTCTTTAATTAATTAATTTATTTATTTTTGGCTGCGTTGGGTCTTCATTGCTGTACAACAGGCTTTCTCTAGTTGTGGCGAGTGGGGCCTACTCATCGTGGTGGCTTCTCTTGTTGCGGAGCATGGGCTCTAGGTGTACGGGCTTCAGTACTTGTGGCTCGCGGGCTCTAGAGAGCAGGCTCAGTAGTTGTGGCGCAAAGGCTTAGTTGCTGTGCGGCATGTGGGATCTTCCTGGACCAGGGATCGAACCCATGTCCCCTGCATTGGCAGGCGGATTCTTAACCACTGTGCCACCAGGAAAGTCCCTGTTTGTCCATCTTTAACACATGGCTTCCATCCTCAGACTCACTCCTTGCAATATGGCTGTGGGAGCAGCCCCCATCATGTCCGTTTTCCAGGAAGCAGGAAGAAGGAAGGGCAAGGACAAAACTGGTGCGACCCCCGGCTGAGTTGGCCCCTTTTAAGTAGTTTTCCTGAAGTCCTACCCAATGACATTCTCTTACATCTCATTGGCCTCCTGGCTTCAAGGGAATCTGAGAAATGGTAGTTTTTAAGCTAGATACATTGAGGGTTCTGTTAGTATGGAAGAAAGAAAGAAAGGAAAAAAAGGGGAGAGGAAGATATAAGCAGGCAACCCAGAGTCTGTGCCCTGGCCTCCTAGGAACTCATGGTTTAGGATGGACAAGACAAAGGCAGGGCATCAAATAGTGTTACACACAGAGCTGTGCAGAACTTTACAGCTGCCTGTCCCTGGATCACTTCAAAGTGTGTAGGTGTAGATTGTTGAGAAGGATGATTTTTGGTAATGGTTGAATTGTCTGTCTCAGTTCTTCAGTGGGAGGACCAGAGGACTTTCTGGAGGATATGGGATTTCAGAAGGATGTTAAAGGAAACGATGGTATGAACAGAGATCCTTTTCAGGTGTTTTGGGAATGGCTGGTCTAGAGCCATCTGTGTGGTATTACCTACTCTTCTTGGTTTCTATTTGTGTCCTCAGTGGGTGCTATTTGATGAGGTGTTCAGGACAATGGTTGGAGGTTTGGAGTATAGTTAGCTGCTGGGGAAGGAAAGAAGCTTCTTGCTTTCCATGAGAATATCAAATCTGAACTAAACTCACATTATTAGCTATAATTGATTGACCTCTCCCTGCCTCTAGAATCTTACTTTCTGTTCCCTTTTTTTGATTAGTTACAATGAACTATATATTCTTGTAGAAAGTCATTACTTAATTTAATAACCGATGGTACTAATGAGCCACCTCATGGTAATGGACTTTAAAGGAAAGTATAGATCTTCCTGCTCTCTTTTCTTTCTCCTCAGCTAAAAATTCTGAGATTTTTTTTAAAGTACAAGCTATAAAATAAGCAAACTGAATCTGAGAGTCTATTTGAGTTGCTTTCTGAAGGTGTCACTTTAAGAAGTCTAAAGGCATTATTTGAGTTTGATTCACAAATTTCTGTTAGAATTCATTGGGAACTTGATGTCTATGATCGTGAGCAGATCAGCAAATGTCTATACTTGTTTAGAGCTTTGTGACCTTGTTCAAGTCACTTAAATAAGGGGTTGGGGAAAAATAGTCTTTTCCAATGCAAAAGTTTTATGAGTCTAGGGTTTTGTTTTATTTATTTATTTATTTTTCAAACATTGACTCGATCCAATCACAATGCTCCTGTGATTTAATTCTGAAGCAACCCTGTGTTTGCTGAAGTGGTAAGATCTTGCTGCTGTCCAACATTAACGGCGTTTCCACTTAGGCGAATTCAGGCTTGGTCTTGACTATTTAAAAGAATATTTAAGAATCTCCAAATAATATCCAGACATATGAAAAGGGCGAATGTTTCTTCCAACTTTGAAAGCTGTTTAATTTGGGTACTTGGAAGACTTTGACTCATTTAAAGAAATTATTTGAATCAGGCCTTACATATTTCCTGGGTAGTCTACACTTCTGCCTCCCGGGGACCATGATCTCACCTTCTTCTGTTACTGTCAACCTTTCTGTCATATGAGCATGAGCATGCTCAAGTCTGTTCCATCCTTAAAGTAACCTCCTCCCTTAGCTTATCTTTACTCTTTTGTTAAAATATAAAGTTCTCAAAACAAAAATAACAACAAAAGCACTCTGCTCGTTGGTTTACTTCCTCCCCTCTAGACCACCCTCTAAATATCCTGCTCTCTGACTTCTACTGCTTTGCTTTACTGATATTGGTCTACTAAAACCAACAGTTAAAACCAATAGTTGCCAAATTCCAGTGGACATTTTCCAGCCTCTAGCCTATTGGTTTTCTCAGCCGCCCTGAATTCAGTTAACAATCTCTCCCTCTGTAAAACTCTCTGTGCCCTCAATGTCCTCTGTATCATACTCTTCTGGTTCTCCTTGTACATTTCTGACTTTAGTTGTGTGTCTTGAGTGGACTTTCCTCTGCCTGTGCTTTAAATGCTGAGTGACATCAGATAAACCACTTAATTTTTTTATCCATGAAAAGTAGAGGGGTTGAAATGGATAATCTCTAAGTTCCTTTCAAGCCCTCGTATCCTTTTAGTCATATTATCTGGAGTCAGAATTCACTGACTTGAGCTACAGAAAACTCTTGTGTTTCATGTACAAAGAAGTGTAATGAGAGATTTTTAACATTTGGGCTGCCGTTCTGCAAAGGCACATTGTTGGCTGCTTCTTTTTCAGAGAAATCATAAAAGCTGAAAACTAGTACGGCATCATTCAGCAGTTTATCACCAAGTGGGAGACTGACAAATGTGGTTTGTGGTTTCAGCATAACTGAACAACTGACCATTCATATAGGACTTCAGTGCCGTGACTGGGAAGGAAGGTGGCGTGAATGAGGTTCTTTGGCCACCGTGGCCTCCAGACATGACCACACACTGGGCATGGTTACAGTCCTAGAGAGCTGGAAACCACTGTCACATGGATGCTTCTACTGTGGACATCATGTTTGACTAAACATGGCAACTGATGACAAAAATGTTGGCCTTTTTCAATTGGCCTTTTCCAGTAATACTTAATTAAATGGTACCCAGTTTTTCATAGTAGTTTAGTTAGATGTACTGCTATCCGAGATTTCAGATTATTTATCGAGGGTAAGATTCAATTTGACAGGCAGGGGCAGGAGCAAAAGTTTAGGGGTCTTTGAGTCTCTCCTGGGATGGGTGCAGACACTGCTTGGTGGAGAAAAGTGAAAAGAAGAGAAAGTTTGATGGGGCTGCTAAAGTTTGTCTACCTTGTGGTAGTACTTACAGATGCTCTCATTTGTGAGTGTGTAGTGTTCCTTCAATAAGTGTTTAATTTTACAAAAACTCTATGTCCTGAGTTAGATTTGTGGGATTTGGGGGTATGGGCTATACTTTAATTTTTTTGAGATGCTCAGAACTGAGAAATAAGGACATAAAAGCTCAAAGCTGTAACATTTTAAGGGGATTTATAGGTTTACAGGAGAGACCATACACACACCATCATTATTAGATTATATTAAGTTCTTAATTAGACAAGGATACAAATATATTGGTAAGTCATCCACTAAGCTATTCTGCGAAGGTGTTGCCTTGGCTATGGCAATAACCAAATTAAGGCCATAGCCAGCAAGATGGTGGACATGTTGGACCACTGATACAGTAGACAGGGCCCTACACCATTTCTTGAGCACACACCCAGAGTACCCTCTCTGCCTCTGTGCCAGGGGCGATCCCTCTGCTGCCCTGTATGGGATGCACAGAGCTGCTGCCCCTTGGCACCTCTGAATGAGAGCCTTAGAATACCAGATGAGCACCCAATGGCAGACCTGGGAATTACATTAGCTGTATCTGCGCAGTGATGGTGCTGGCATTTCGCCTCACCTTTGGAGCAAAGGACATCCAGCAGCACTCTCCTGGGAAGCAGATTAACTTCAGTGAGTCACTGCTTTTCCATCTCATTTATGATTCATGACCTGGGCTATATTTTTAGCTTGTATTTATTTGGGTCTGTGAAGTGGGCTGGGTGGAAGTGTTGTTTGGAAACTTACAGAAGAATGAGGAGAAATTGGCATCACACTTAATCTTAGGTGGCCTGAAATTTGGTTATAATCATCAGACATTCTGTGACCATTTATTGAGAGCCTACTGTGTGCCATGTACTGTGCGGGACTCTAAGGATGCAAGGTAAATGGGATCCAGATGCTGGCCACCAAGAGCCCATTGAATTACGTGGGCAGACAGTGACCTAGGTAACTAATATACTGTAGCCCCTGCCTATACCTCCAGCCATATCTCTGGACTTCAGTCATGTTGAATATTGAGGGCTTTTGGAGCACAACTTATTCTTGCCCTTTACCTCTTGCACATGCTGTGCCCACTGCCTCACACCCTCCCCCATCCTCTCCTTAGTTGCCCATCATGACTCACACCAGCATGCCTTCTTCTGAAACATCTTCCGTGACTCCCTGAGGCTGGGTTGGAGCCCCTCCTACATACTCCCATAGCACCTTGCATCCCAGTGTTTATCACACTCCTATAAAGAGTGCTCTTGATTGAGGTCCCTTCACAGTAGTTGAGGCTTATTCATCAGCTCCCCAAACTAGGAGGCAGGTGGAACTGAAGAGGACGGGGAGGAACAACAGCATCCCAGGATAGTCACTGACCTTTTCTGAGCCCTTCCATCACTGGGCTCAGCACCCCACCTGCATTACCTTATTTGAGCCTCATAATAAACTTATGAAACAGATAAGTTATTGTCCCTGTTTTGCAGATGAGGAAACTGAGTCCTTGAGATGTAAGTTATCTGCCCAGGGTGTCACAGCTAGTACACATGCAAAGCTGAGTTTCAGACCCCGCCTGCCTGACTCCCAGAGCCCATGCTCCTAGACTCTATGGTCTGTTCCTTCTCCCCCTTCATGGTTGCCATATGGGTCAGGATAGACTAGGTCATTCTGTGTTAATAAGCAATCCCAGCGTCTCAGCGGCATAGACGATAGTGTCCAGAGCATGAGGACCTTCCAGGGAATAAGAGAAAGATTGCCTTTTTAACCACAGGTCTCTAGTTAAATGGCTGTTGGGATCAGTTATTCAGTTGTTCTTCCTGTAAGCAGCACTGCTAAGGCTTCTTCTCTTCTGAACATATTAATGCTTTGACACAACTTAGGATTTCACTGGATCCATCAGGAGAGAGTAGAGTCAATTGCTATTTCAAGGGCAACGTCATCTGAGTAGGGCTAATATTCCAAATCTCATTTTCATGATGGGGGCCAGTCCTCCAAGTTAGAGGCCTTCTCCAAGAACAACAGAAAATAGCCTTCTTGATTTCCTAGGATTATACCTACACAGTGATAAAACTCTCTTAAAAGTTTCTTAGGAGACTGGGTCACAGGGCCAACACTTGCTCTTCTCCACAAAGGACGTAGCTTGAAGCTATTGGTTGCAGCTTTTGAATCTCAACAATATTAAAATTGAATGTAAGATATAAGGCCCCCAAGGACTTTCTGCAAAGAGCACACTGAGAATATTTTTTCATGGGGAATTCACCTTTGTACGATGCAGTGTTTATTTCTGCAGAACACAAAGGGTGATCAACACCGTGGGGAACTTACTGTTTTAGGTGATGGTTGCAGCAATCAATCCTCAAGTTCCTATAAGTTATTATAGAATAAAAACATCTGCCACCTATAGAGGATGCCTGGCTTTCCTACTCTTTCTCTTCATGCTATAATGAAAAAAATATATATATATTAAAAAGAGAAATATATATATATAATGACTGTTTGGGTAGGTGAGTGGAGGAGAGATACAATGCAGTATCTTCAATCCAGAAGTTTTCAGTTCCCTGAATTCATTTTCATGTTACATGTCTCCTTGGACTCTACCCATCATGGAACATAGGGCACTGCAAGGAGGTAAGCATCACGGGGAATCTTCTCTTACCTGACCCAAGTACTGTGGGGAAATTGCACACCTGAGTCTCTTACATTGGTGTTCAACACCACTATGCATTAGCTTGTATTTTTTATAGAGGTAGGGCTTGGAGACTCCCCTAGATGGTCAACTTCTCCAGGTCAGGGAGATGACATGGAATAGCATAGCTTTAAGCATCAAAAGATCTGGGTTCTCCATGAACCAGTCCTGTGGCCCTTGAGCAGAGCACCGAACCCCTGAGAATCAGTTTCCTATCTGTAAAAGTGGTATCATACAACCGTTCAGGTTCTGTCACAGTTTCACCGTGGGGATCAAATGAGATAACACTTGTGAGAACAGACAATGTAAATCGCTGTTCCTACAAAAGCTCATGACCACGTACGATGACTTTTCTGGCTGTACCCAGCAGCAGAAAGAGCCATTCGTGTCTCCCAAGACGTGGGTGTAAAGTTATTCCTAGGAGAGGTCAGAACCCTCCAAAGGCTCTCAGTGTGGATTTTGCTGCAGGGATGACCCACAAGCTGATTGACTGTTCTGTGCTCAGGTCTGTAGGCAGGGATGAAACCTCTCTCTGTTCAAAAAAATGCCTGAGTGTAAGGGATTTTCCATGCGAGTAGGACTGTTGGTATGAGATGCTGCACAGCCACCTTGTGTAACGCAGATGGTTGTCATACTTTGCTTGCCCACAGACAACCAGTAGTCTTTTTCAGATGAATTGAAATTTTTTTTTGGTTGCTTGTAGGCAGCTTATATCCTAGCATATTAGAGTGTCAATAAAATGCCAACCAGACCAAGATCCTTATTGCTTACCTTGGCTTCTGGCCCTCAAGACACTGTATTTGCAGGATCCTGGTTGCCCACTGTTAAAGAGAAACTTTTCCTCTGAATCAACTTAGAAATGCCCTTATTTAATTTTAAAATTCCCCAGGAGATTATATTTAAGATGTTATCAGTTCTGCTTGCCTTAGGGTAACTAGGATGGACTTTTTTTTTTTTTTTGGCTGCGTTGGGTCTTGGTTGCTGCGCGCGGGCTTTCTCTAGTTGTGGTGAGCGGGGGCTACTCTTTGTTGGGGTGCATGGGCTTCTGATTGTGGTGGCTTCTCTTGTTGCGGAGCATGGGTTCTAGGCACCCAGGCTTCAGTAGTTGTGGCACATAGGCTCAGTAGTTGTGGCTCATGGGCTCTAGAGCGCAGGCTCAGTAGTTGTGGCGCATGGGCTTAGTTGCTCCGCGGCATGTGGGATCTTCCTGGACCAGGGCTCGAACCCGTGCCCCCTGCACTGGCAGGCGGATTCTTAACCCCTGCTCCACCAGGGAAGCCCCTAGGAATGGACTTTTAAAATATAGGTGCTCTCTCCATCTGCTGCAGGCAAAGGAGTCTACTTAGTGGGGAAAGAGCATAGAAGGTGAGGATCTGGGCCAGAGTGATAGGGTTTGCTCCCTTCACAGCCCTGCTTTGGCTTGGACAGGAAACCTGGAGAGAGACATCTTGCTTTTGGAAGGAGAAGCAGAACACACAACTTACTTTAGAAGATTCCATCTTTGTAAACATTAAGGACTCAGAGGATTGAAATTCCCTGGTTGCAAAGACCCCAAGTGGGAATGAATGACCAAATCCAAATTTTCAGGCTTTTGAACCTGGAGCAGAAGGAGTTTTCATCAGTGTAGATATTTGGATATAAAAAACCTGTTCAATTTAATCAACCAAAATTTATTTTGAGGGACTACTGTGTACCAGACAGTACTCTAGGTGTTGGAGAGAGAGCAATCCTGCTCTCTGCTACTAACCTTCTAGTGGGGGAGACAGACTATGAACAAACAAATACTGACTGTTGTCAGCAGTAAGTGCTCTGAAGAAAAGCAAATACAAGAAGACAAAGAATGGTGGAGAGCAGGAAAGTGTCAGCAGCCCTGTGCTCTTGGAGGGGAAGTTTCAAAGGTGCTGTAAGATCATCTAAGAAAAGGCAGTGTTAATAGACTCTCAGACATAGAAAATAAACTTATGGTTCCCAAAGGGGAAAGGGTAGGGGTAAGGAGAAATTGGGAGTATGGGAGTCATAGATACACACCACTATATATAAAGTAGATAAACAATAAGGATTTACTGTTTAGCATAGGGAACTATATTCAGTATGTTGCAATAACCTGTAATGGAAAGGAATCTGAAGTTGTACACCTGAAATGAACACAATATTGTAAATCAACTATAGTTCAATTAAAAAAAGAAAAAAAGAGGGCTTCCCTGGTGGCGCAGTGGTTGAGAGTGCGCCTGCCGATGCAGGGGACACGGGTTTGTGCCCGGGTCCGGGAAGATCCCACATGCCGCAGAGCAGCTGGGCCCGTGAGCCATGGCCGCTGAGCCTGCGCGTCCGGAGCCTGTGCTCCGCAATGGGAGAGGCCACAACAGTGAGAGGCCCGCGTACCGAAAAATAAATAAATAAATAAAAATTTTTAAAAAAGAGGAAGAAAAGGCAGTGTTTGCTAAGACCGCTTGTGCCTCTTCCCTTGAGGCCTGTCTCACTGATCTCCCCCCTGAACTCTCTCCCCAGTGTTGCTCCCATTCCAGAGGCAGAGTCCCCCTCCCCAGTGTCCATCTGCCCAGGTTTGCATAGATTGGTGCTTCCCCTAAATGGGAACGGACTTTCCACTCCCTTCTCACACATGCAACTTCCGACTCACACCTGGCACGAGGAGGGCTTTGACCAGCTTCACTTCAGTATTATTTTAACTGGAAATATACCTCTTTAAGAAGGAACACATTACAGATGGACCAGTTAGGATGCAGGTTATTTTGAGACTTCCTGAACATTACTTCTTGGCTACTTCATTCAAATAAATTGTTTATTGCCCTGTAAGAGGTGCTGGGGATAATGATGACTAAGACTCGCTGCCTGCCCTTGAGAAGCCCACAGTCCAGCAGCGGACAGGCATAGACATTTAAACAGATAAATTGCAGCACCACTGAGTGAGTACAACCTTGTGGTGTGACCAAGATGTTCTGGGAGCCCAGAGGAAGAGCAATGAACTGCCTCAAGAGTGCTGAAGATTTCAAACAACTATAATCATTTCTGAAGCCTCATTCCTAGATTGATTATTCATCCATTCACAGGTATTTCCTAAATGATTTATATCAGGATCCCAAACTGCCTGAAGATATTATTTGTTGGCCTATTATTGTTGTTGTTATTGTTGCTTGATAATAGTTCTATTGATATATAATTACATTCCATACAATTCACCCATATAAAGTGTACAATTCAATGGCTTTTAGTATATGCACAGAGTTGTGCAACCATCACCAATATTAGAACATCTTTATCAACCACCAAAGCAACCCTGTAACCTGAAGCACTCATATCACATCCCCCCAAACCTTCCAACCCTCCTTTCTAGTTCTATAGATTTGTTTATTCCAGACATTTCATATAAATGGAATCACACAATATGTGGTCTTTTGTGACTGTCTTCTTTCACTTAGAAAAGTATTTTCAGGGTTCATCCATGTTGTACCATTTATCAGTAATTCATTCCTTTTTATTGTCAAACACTATTCCATTGCATGATATACCACTTTTTATTGATCCATTCATCAGTTGATGGATATTCAGGTGTTTCTACTTTTTGGCCATTATGACTAATGCTGCTATGAACATTTGACTGCAATGTTTGTGTGAACATGTGTTTTCACTTTTTTTTTTTTTGGCGGTACGCGGGCCTCTCACTGTTGTGGCCTCTGCCATTGTGGAGCACAGGCTCCGGACGCGCAGGCTCAGCGGCCATGGCTCACGGGCCCAGCCACTCCGCGACATGGGGGATCTTCCCGGACCGGGGCACAAACCCGTGTCCCCTGCATCGGCAGGCGGACTCTCAACCACTGCGCCACCAGGGAAGCCCCCTGGCGGTTTTAATATGCAGTCAGAGTTAAGAACCAATGGTACAGAGTGATGGGAGAAGGGGCATTGTTTAAAGAAAAGATGGAGGGGTGGGTAAAGGAAGCAGTAAAGGAGACAGAGAAGGAAGAGTCAGAGGATAAAGATGGGGAACCAGAGAATACTCTCAAGAAAACCAAGGAGAGATGCTCCAAGGAAAGAGAAGGAGGTGGCTAGAGGTCAGCAATGGCAGTTTCTCTGGATAGGTGAATTGGAGACCAGAATAGGTCACAGTGGACGAGGAGATCATTGGTTTGCTCAGGGAGTTTCAATAAAGTATTGAGACCAGAAACTGCTATAGTTGGTTGAAGCATGAATGCAAAATAAAGAAGTGGAGACAGTGTCTCAATGTTGTGAAGAGAATGTCCTCTCCCCATTCCCCCCCACTTTTTTTTTTTTTAATGGGAAAGACTAAATGTTATTTAGAGGTGGCAGAACAATTCTGCAGTGTCTTCAGGCCACATTGGTGGCCTCTACCATTGTTGAACATTTATTGTATGAAGGTCAGACCCTTGTCATATCATATTTGATATACTGTTCTTCAGTGTTCTGATTGTTTCAGAGTGTCATTCCTTCCCATCTTATTAAGTGCAGGGCCAATGCCTTTAACCTTCTCTTGAACAATATTTCTCCATTCTCCTAGCACAGGGACAGGCACATTCTAAGGAAGGGAATATGCCATTGAAAAAAAGGGATTTAACCCTACTTAGTAATTTATAAATTGTGATCCCAAGAGGTTAAGTGGTAGGCCTTATTTAATTTTTAAACTCTAAAATAATACCATCTACTTATTTTCAAACATAAGCAATACAAAAATGTAAAGTAAAAAGTAAAAGCCTGCCTCTCTCCCATTCCCAGAGGTAACCACTGTTAACTGTGTCTTATGTATACTGCAGACATTTTTTTCTGAGGATATAAGAATATATATCCTTTTTCTTTAGGTCTTTTGAAGTCATCATTCTGTAAGAGTCAGGTGAAAATTTCCCATAAGTTAGCTCTCATTCCTTTTCTCTGAAAACTGCAGTAATTTCTTCTCTGGAATGCGAAACCCAAGATACACAGGCCATGAATAGGCTGTTCATCTGTCCCTGGAAGCAAGGGGCTGAAGCTCAGACAGTACAAAAATATTATGACTGCCTTGGGGCACGAAGGGAGTGCGTGAGCCGGGAGCTAGGTGAGCCGTCTGTCAGGTGCTGAATGGGAAGGTTGTCTGAGTGTTGCCACGTTCTCACCACTCCTGGATGCCTCTAATAAAGGTCTTCAGTGTCCTCTCCTCATCACAGGGTCAGGAACTAGGGAGTGTCTTCTGCCTCATGTGCTACCTCCTGCAGGCCCCTGAAGAGCTTGGATTCATGCCTGCTCTTACCATGTGGCCCCCCAGGCTCGTTACCTTCTTACACACCTGGGAAGACCAAAGGAAGAGTCAGTGGGAGCAGCTGGATGACTTTTTCTTTTTGCTTTTCCTGTTCCACAAGGCTCACACAAAGGTTCCCAGAAATGGGCTGTGGCCTCCAGAATAAGCCCTGATTCAGTCTCACTGAATACATGAAACCGAGCCAGGCACTTCCCTTTAATAGGCCTTAATATCTTCATCTATTTAATGGAATTAACAATGACTAACCTCATAGAAAGAAAAGATAAATCATCTCTTTCATGGTTGGCCTATCCTCATGGGGCTGGGTTTCTTGAGAACAGAGAGCACGTCTTATGCAGTTCTACATTTAATAAATGAATGGGGGGTACTATCATCCCTAGTTTATACTGAAATCAACAAACTAAACTCCTCGTCCCTCAGGCCTGGACATTCAGCCACTTTCCGCTTGGGCAGTCAGGTACCTGAATGAAGATGCAGACAGATTCTTTTCCTGCACTGCCCTCTCCCTGCTTCCTCACAGCGATGGATGGTTTCGTAGTGGAATGGACTGAGTGGGTCAAAGGGAAGACCAGCTGCATCGGGGCTTCAGGGTCATTGTGGAAAACATCAGGCATTGCTCTTCTCCCTTCACGTTGCCCAGAGTGGCTTCTTCCTCATGTGCCCGGGGTCGGCGGGGAATGTGCTCATTGTCACGATCACCTCAGGCTAGGATTCATGTTTATCACAGGGAGGGTGACAGAAGGTGTGCCACTGCTGACAGACAAGCATGTGAAGTAAAACAGGTTTCAAGGAAGGGGAGGGGATTGGAAGCAGTGCCTGAGGCTGCCTTAGAAGGAAGGACATGAGGTGGTTATCGCCATGAAGCGTGATTAAGAACAAAACCTTGGAAGATTCCCCTCCTCCCTGTCTTCCTCTCCCGCTCTCTACTAGAAACCCCTCTCCGCATTGTTAACCAGAATCCCACCATGGCTGCTTCACTTCACTGGGCTGAGGACTGCACCATCTGACACCCTCCCTCACGTGGCTGTTGAGCTTCATCAGCCTTGGAGCATTTCTGTCCCAGCTGACATTTTTCTGCCTCTTTCTCCCCGTCCTGTTCAGATCCGCAGCCTACTCTCCTCCCTGTTGGAGTCCCCACCGTCCACTTTATCGCTCAGGGCTCTCCCCTCAACCACACCCCCCAGCCCTGGAACACCTGGGGAGTTGGGCCCATTCTCCCCACCTTCCCCTTGAGTCTCTTTCTGAGTCCTCAGTTCTGTACTCCTCACTCATCCCCCAGAATGGGGAGAACGGTCAGACCTTCACCTCCCTCTGCTCATTTTAAAGCTCATGTTGGAGCTGAACAGTAGGAGCTTTCTCCACTCTTTCATCCAGTATTTGTTGGATGCAAAATCTAGCATTCGCTGTGGCCCAGGCGTTGTCCCAGGTGTTGGAAATACCATGGTGATCATGGTCCTTACTTTTATGGTGCTTATGGCCAAGGGAATGAAGACAGGTAATAAACAAGCAAATTGACAAGTAAACCTGATAGTGGCATGAAATGACAAGTGAGGGACTGTGATGAAGGTGACAGGAGGGGGCCTCTGAGGCAGTGACATTTGAATTAAAACCTGAAGGACAAAAAGGAATTAGTCCTGCAGTGCAGTGGGGGAAGAGCTAGGCAGAGCTGGCAATGGAACAGCAAGTGCAAAGGCCTTGTATTTGTAAAGTGTTGGGTGTATTTGAGGAATAGAAGGAAAGCCAATGTGGCAGCAAAGTGCACAGGGGCAGAGTGACACAGATGGAGTTGGAGGGGTAAACAGGGGTCAGAAAACACAGCATTTAAGTGTTTATGGCAACAAGTTTGCTCTGATAATAAATACCAGAGGTTTTAAGCAATCGGGGGACATGGCCTGATATTCATTTTTTAAAAATCACTCTGGCTGAGTGTGAAAACTGGAGGTGCTTCATCACATTTCAAAAACTGTACCTGGATAGGCTGTATCACCTGGTCTTAAATTGAAAATTTACAGCTGAAGGGAAAGATGACACCACCTCTGCACTAACAAGGCTTCCTGGGGGGATTGGAGGTATAGCCTAGACCTGTTCCCCAAACTGTGTGGGGAATCTATTCTTTACAGGTTGAGGGATGCAGGAAATAGGGGAGCAGGTGCTAAGCTCTGGAATGGGAGGAGACACGGAAAGGCAGGAAAAGCCAGAGCAGCCAGTAAGGATAGGAAAACTTTCTTTTCAGTCCACTCTCAACATGGAGCTTGGACCCTTGCAATCTCCTTTCATGACAGTTTTTTTTTTTTTTTTGTGCGGTACACGGGCCTCTCACTGTTGTGGCCTCTCCCGTTGCAGAGCACAGGCTCCGGACGCGCAGGCTCAATGGCCATGGCTCACAGGCCCAGCTGCTCTGCGGCATGTGGGATCTTCCCGGACCGGGGCACGAACCCGTGTCCCCTGTATCGGCAGGCAGACTCTCAGCCACTGTGCCACCAGGGAAGCCCTCATGACAGTTTTGAGATGGGCTTAATACCGTGCTACATCTAGCTTTCCTTTCCTACTATGTCTAATGGTTTATTGAACAGAAATCTCTAGACATCACTTACTTCCTTGAGGTACTCAAGCCTTGGGATGTTAAATGTGATTGGGGCAGAATAAAATATTTTAAAAAATTTTTTGTCAATACTAGACCCCGCAGGAGGAATGTGATGAACAGGAATCTGGCTGAGAATGGCCAGGTAATTGTCCTGGCCAGCACGCTCTACCCTGCACGAGGCTCTAGGCAACACTTGGTGCACTGACCTCCTCTTAGGATGTGAAATCTGTAGAATTCGCTGAGAGATACTGCAAGAAGTATCTGAGGAAGCACGCCCAGCTCCTGCCATCTTTCCGCAAGCAGAGGGAGGCTGCAAGGCTTCCAGAGGAAAGCTAAACAGGAAGCAGATCTTTTCCAAGGAGCCTACAGATCACTTTCAATCAGACCACTTGGCTCTCATAACATTTCCGAGCTCATTCTCAGAGAAACACTCTCCCTCGTCACCTGAGGCCCTGCTAAGAGGATTACTCCCACTGCCTCACCTGGCAAAGCTACACAGAAGACTACTAAGTCCCTACACTTAATGCCTCTGCACGATTCCAGAATCCAATTTTCAACTATCAGCTTGTTATTTCCTGGATACCCCACCAGTGTCTTTCAGTCAGTGGGTCCTAAACCAACTCATCTTCCCCTCTCCTGGCTTTCCTGTTTCTGTTAATGGAATCACTGTTCCCTCTGTTACCCTGGCTGGAAACATCTGAGTCATTCTTGACTCATCCTTCTCTCTTATTCTCTAGATCAAATCAACTGCCGAATGGTGTAGTCTCTATTTCCGTGATGTCACTTGAATCTGTCCCCTTCTTCCTACTGCCACCATCCCTCCTCAGTGTGAGCTGTCATTACTTCCCTCTCGACAGGAGCATCCTCACTTTTTCTTCGCCATGAACCCACCTTCATACTGCTGCTGACATAAAGCTCCTCAAACACAGACGATCCCATCACTCTCTTTCCAGCAGCCTGATGGCTCCCGCTGCTGCCACATTAAATATAAACCATCTTTTACCTTTATAAGTCTCAATGCCTTTTCCAGTACTCCATGTTCAAGCTAAATGTACTCATTCCTGGTGTAGGATATGACTTTTTTTTCCCTTGAACCCTCTGAATAAATAAATGATCTTGCAAAAAGAAAATAAGATCTTCCTATATTACTGCCCTGTATGATCTGCACTTATATGCTTATTTTATCTCCCTAGAAGATTTGATATTCCTGTATTACCTTTAGTTTTGCTTCCTCTGATCTCTGAGCACATGAATGTATCAGGCACTGCTCTTAGAACACCTGTAGGAAATAATTTTACTCTCACAACAATTCTGATTGTATCCCCATGTTACTGTGACAAACCTGAGATGCAGAGAAGTTGAGTAACTTGCTGGGGTTCCGTAACTAACAACTGGCAGAGCCAGGATACAGATTCACATGGTCTGGCCCCAGAGCCCAAGCTCTTAACCTCTGAGCTCACATTTGTCAGGGATGACAGCCGTATTCCTGATATCATATTTTGGATTCAGCTGATGTTTTATAACTGAACTGCAGTTGAAGGCATGTGGCCATTAATGGTCAGAAATATCAATGGTAGGCTGAGTGTGCAAATGTAATTTGATATCAGGAGCTGATTTACGGTGTTTCCCAGGAAATCACTCTGAAGCTAAGAGCTATCTTTGTGCTATTTTTTCCTACTTGTTCTTTTTTTTCTTTTCTTATTCCAGTACATGGGCTGTATTGAGGTGCTGCAATCAATGAGGTCACTGGATTTTGGAATGAGAACCCAAGTTACAAGGTAAGAGAACAAAAATGGGACAGACTTTGAGGACTATAGTCTAAAGTCACAAGAGTTTCTCCCCACAGGAATTTCATGCAAGGCTTCAAAGGCATCATGAGTTTTTATTCATAAGCCTGGGAGGTACACCAAAGCCCAGTGACCTTCGATGAGTAGCTTTGCCTCATCACGTGAAAGATTTCTCAGTTGTGTGGCGGAGCATCTGCATTTCATATGAGAACTGACAAGATGATATAATCGGAGAAATAGCTGGTTTCCCAGATACTAAATGTATTTAAAATAATGTCTAGAAATAGGACATTACAGAATCTCAGACCTGTCGAAGAAGTAGCCGAAAATAAGAACAGGGAAAAACTTTCCACATCAGCAAGCCCAAGCTCTCCCCATTTATGGCATCCCTGACACAAGAAACTCTTACTCCTTGTCTGGGTCTCCTTCCTCCATGTAAGGTGAGCTGGATGAAAGAGTTGAACCTGGGGACCCTTACCCAGGGTGGCCCCCAGCAGCTTAGGGAAAGAGCCAGAATCATTATTACACAGAGCACAAGTCAGAAGCAGAAACACAAGGCATGGTTCTTTAAGGCCAGGTTCAAAGCAAGGGTGGAAAGGGGAATAATTGAGTGCTGAGACTGGTAACTGGGAAAATTGTGAGGTGAGGGGGATGAGGTGAGAGGACTGGATTTATAGGAATGATTCAGGATGAAGACTTGGGCATCTGCGGTGTGTGGTGCCAGTATGTGTCTCAGGGGCAAGCTGCAGTGCCTGTCTGCATCCGTGGTTGCAGGCCACCGTTTCCACAGGTGAATGTTCTCATTATGAAGAGAGGATAACTTTTCCTAATGCTCATCTTATGGAAGTCCGAGGCCTTGAAAAATTGTCCTCTTGACCAAAAGGTTTGGGGAAAGGAATCATACGCTCTTTAGGAGAGTCACAGTTTACAATGATGTGCAGTATTAAAGACTCTGAGAAGTCCTGTGCTATAGTTTAAAAAGCGCTAACTTCATCTTGAGATTTTCTAAATTTATTTGGCCCCCGAATTCTTTTTTTATGTAACATAAATGAACATTCCATGTATCTCTGGGGTTCCATGAAATGATCTTTAAGAAATGCTATTGTGGACTCTTGTTTACAATGCATTCAAATCTGTCTTTCCAAATTTCTCACCAATCCTTGGTATCCCCCAGGAGTTAAACAGATGAAATCTAATTCTTTTTTTTTTTTTTCCTGTATTCTTGGTGCCTATATCAGTCCTTGGCACCCAGAAGAGGCTCAATGGATATTTATGGAGTAAATGCATGACTCTACCTGACTACTTTCCAGGATTTGGAAATGGCTACATCTTCCCTCCCTTTTAAGCCTTCTCTTTCACATTCTCAGGCCCTTCAACTATCCTTTAAGCGAGAGGGTTTCTAGATTACTTCCTACTCTCTTAGCCCTAATTTGGACACATTTCAGGTTTTATTTCATTCTGATGATGCTTAATCTGGAGAAAGCCCTTCCTCCAATCCTGAGCTGGTTACAGGTGGGAGGAAGAGGGTCACTACCCCAGGTGACTGGAGTGGGGATACAGGAGAAAGGAATGCCACTGTCCATACTTGAGGATGACTGATTTTCTGTTCATTCCCTCATCCATGCATTTTGACTTATTCTCCTTCACTTGAATATTTATGGAGTGCTCATTAAGTGCCTGAAACTCTTCAAGAATAAAGGATGAAGATGCCTCTGACCTCAGAGAACTTACATTCTACCTGGGGAAACAGACTATGGCAAGGAAACAAATAAAGAGACAATATACTTTCAGGTAGTAATAAGTGCCACTACTATAATAATAAAGCAGGGTAAGAGTATAGAGATGTAGTAGGTGGGCCTTTAAATTTTATTTTATTATATAGTTATAAATATACTGTATATTTACTTAGAACATTTAGAAAATACAGATAAATATGAAAAAGAAAATCACTCATAATCTCACCTGGAAATAATGTCTACTAACAGTTTGTGCTTTAGAATAACCTTCTGATCTTTTCTTCCTTACATGTGCTTACAGTGATTTTTGTAGAAAATCTGAAAAATATTTGCTACTGTTTCTCCCATGTTGGGCATTTTCCTGTTGCTAAATATTCAGAAGAATTTTTAATTGTGGTAAAATACGTATAACAGAAACTTTACCATTTTAACCATTTTAAGAGTCCAGTTCAGTGGCATTAAGTTCATTTCATCTTGTTGTGCAAACACCACCACCATCCCTCTCCAGAACTTCTTCATCTTTTTGAATTGAAACTTAGTATATTAAATAATAACTTCTTATTCCCTTCTCCCCCAGCCCCTGGCAACCACCATTCTACTTTCTGTCTCTATGAATATGACTACTGTAGGAACCTCATATAAGTAGGGTTATATAGTGTTTGTTTTTTATGTGACTAATTTATTTCATTTAGCATAATGTCTTCAAGGTTTATCACTAGGTCAAACAATATAAATATTTTGAAGGCTTTAGATCTGTTTTGCTAGATTGTTCTGCAGAAGAACCATATACTAGTTGATATCCTCCCTCTCATCCATGTGTCTATTTTTTGTTACTATCTGTTTTTATTTTTTATTTTATTTTTTTAATTTCTATTTTATATTGGAGTATAGTTGATTTACAATGTTGTGTTAGTTTCAGGAGTACAGCAAAGTGATTTAGTTATACATATACATGTATCTATTCTTTTTCAGATTCTTTTCTCATATAGGTTATTACAGAGTATTGAGTAGAGTTCCCTGTGCTATATGGTAGGTCCTTGTTGATTATTTATTTTATATATAGTAGTGTGTATATGTTAATCCTAACTTCCTAATTTCTATTTTTAAAACATCTTTATGAATTTGTCAATCTGTATTTTCCTACTGTTTAGTAAATGGTAAAAGACTATTTCTTTCTCTGCCATGAAGATTCGGTTCATGACTAATGTACAGATCCAAGGGAAGGTGTCTGGCATAGTACCTGGATATTATTCCTTGTAGATGTGTCTGTATGAGATTCAGGCATGGCAAACTGTGCTCTGGGCAGATTTGTGGAAGCTTGAGGGTGGCTCACTTTCCATAAACCTCTAATTCCCACCCTACTTCGCAAATATTTACTCTTCTTCCTTCTCTTAATTTTTCCTTCTTTATCTCCTTCTCCTTTCTTTTCTCAACTTACATATATATTCACATTCAGCCACTATTCAAGTTGCTCTATTACCAATTACCTTATATGTTATCAATATATAACTGTTGAATCAGGTTTCAAATAGTTTACAATTTGAATTTCACATATTCACAAAGTTTCATTTAACTCATAATCCTACTTAACCCAAGAAAAAAATTCAATGGACCAGTTAGAATTCTATAAGAAAGAACTTTATTTTGTGTGACCACAGGTATCTCCTGACATTTACCATCAAGCAGAAGATTAATCAGGTGTGACTGCTGATAAACAAGTGAAGCTAATTGCCACTACACATACAAACAGGTGTATTCAGGCTGATGTCCTACCTATGTTCATTGATCTTACCATCTCTCTACTAGTTAGTACATTGTTCCAGTTAATAGAGAGACAGCAACATGAAGTTCCTGGTAATAAAGGAGGAGGCATGGTTAAGATACAACAGTTGGGTCAGTGTTTGAAACAGAGGAGAAAGATGGAGCCAAATTCTTCTCATTATGAGGGACCTTTCTGCCAATTGTTTGAGGGCTGAATCCATAGGACCTCTAGAAAACAGAGAATACTCAGAGCAGAGAAAAAGAAAAGGACAAGGAGGCCATGTACTTTGTCGGCAGTTCCCTGGATTACACCCTTTCCAAAGCTCTCATCATACTTCTTTGACTCCAGATTTATCCACTAATTCTCACCCAGGCATTTATCCACTTGACTGATTTAGGACCACATCTTCATTTTTAGTCATCTAGTGTTCATGCGAAAGGGCAAAGGAGGAGGTTTTTCCTGATAGAAAAGAGAAACAAGATGATTAAGAAGACAAAGGCCCACAGTGATGGTTGTCTTCAGAATGTCTGGAAAACAATATCAGAAGGAAATAAGAGAAGGGGAAAATGAAAATCATACTAAGGATGACATAGTCATTCCTCTCTCCTATAAAAATGTTCTCTACATGATTTTTATTTTTTAATTTTTGGGGGGGAGTGGGAACTCAAAACTTCTACTAAGATTATCTCTGTTAAAAACTCTCATTCTACTAATGAGGAGATGAAATTTAGATTTAGTAACTTGCCCAAGGTCACACAGCTAATAGATATGAAGATGGAACTTCAGGTTAAGGCTCCAGGATTAAGAAATTTTGCTCTTTGGCACTATTTTACTATGTCATGATGGTTAAATAATACTTTAATTTATTATTGTAGAGAACTGCATTAATAAGTTTTAAAATATGGAATAATCATTGAATTCCTGCTGTAAACCCTTCTTAATTGTCATGTCATCATAGGTAGCAGTTACATACAACTTGTTAATATTTTATCTCAAATTTTTGCATCCTTATTTTAAGTGAGTTTTCTTTTTTGAACTATACTTACGAAATTTTGGTTTCAGGAATAGGTTAGCCTCATAAGAATGATTGCAGAACCTTTCCATATTTTCTGTGCTCTGCCACAATTTGAACAATGTTGGAATTATCTGCTACTATAAAAGTCTTTGGAACTAGCCCAAACAACTCTCTGAGCTTGTTAGATTTTTACCTCCATTGTCAAATCTTCTTTTTTATTAGACTTTTCAAATTTTTTTATCCGTCTTTTCAAATTTTGTTATCCTTTGGTAAGATAATTTTGGGGTGATTTTACCCCCAAAGTTGGGCATTTTATCTTGATTTTTCAAATTTGTCACATAATGTTGGCCATAGTATTCTCATCTAATTTTCACATAGCCTCTATCTATGTGATTATGCTCTCTTCAACATTTCTGATTTGTTTGTATGATCTTTTAAAATTAGATTTGCCAGAGGTTTATTTTATTGCTCTTTTTTTTTTTTTTTTTTTAGATGTTGGGGGTAGGAGTTTATTAATTAATTAATTAATTTTTGCTGTGTTGGGTCCCCGCCTCTGTGCGAGGGCTTTCTCTAGTTGTGGCAAGTGGGGGCCACTCTTCATCGCGGTGCGTGGGCCTCTCACTATCGCGGCCTCTCTTGTTGAGGAGCACAGGCTCCAGACGCGCAGGCTCAGTAGTTGTGGCTCACGGGCCTAGTTGCTCCACGGCATGTGGGATCCTCCCAGACCAGGGCTCGAACCCGTGTCCCCTGCATTAGCAGGCAGATTCTCAACCACTGCACCACCAGGGAAGCCCCTATTTTATTGCTCTTTTGAAAGAACCAGGTTTAGTTTTTATTATTCAAATCTACTTGGTCTTTGGTTTTCTAATTCATTTATTTCCTCTTTGTCTTCAGTATATCTTTCCTCCTTTTTAAGTTTATTTTACGCTGTTCTTTCTTTAATTTCTTAAGATTATTCTTTCATAATTTCTTTATTTTTATTTTTGTCTTCGAGTTTTATTGAGATATAATTGATATACAGCACTGTATAAGTTTAAGGTGTACAGCATAATGATCTGACTTACATATATCATGAAATGATCACAATAAATTTACTGGGCATTCATCATCTCATATAGATACAAAATTAAAGAAATATAAAAAAATGTTTTTCTTATGATGAGAACTCAGGATTTGCTCTCTTAACAACTTCCATATATAACACTCAGCAGTGTTAATTATATTTATCACGTTGTACATCACATCCCTAATACTTATCTTATAACTGGAAGTTTGTACCTTTGACTCCCTTCCTCTAATTCCCCTCCCTCCACCTTCAGCCTCTCGTATCCAAAAATCTGACCTTTTTAATGAGTTTGTTTGTTTGTTTTTGCAGTGTAATTGACCTACAACATTATGTTAATTTATGGTATACAACATAGTGATTCGATATTTCTATACATTTCAAATTGATCACCATGATAAATCTAATTACCATTCATCATGATTTTTAAAACAAAGATAAAGAAAACAAAACCTCATTTGATCTGAAACACACACACACACACACACACACACACACAAGAAATCATGTCACTAAAACCTAAAGCCCACTCCCTCCCTTGCATAAGCATCCACATCATGCAAAGAAGAAAAAAATCTTCCCTTTCCCACTAAGGATGCCTCTTTGTGTCTTGGTGGGAAACTACTTCCGATACTGAAGGAGGAATAAATTATACGTCAGGGTAAATGCAATAAGTGGAGCTGGTGGGACAGGGCTTGGTTTTCAACCCTGAAGAACAGAACTTCATAGGAAACGTGGAGGGAACATTTAGTTCATCACCACAGGACATAATTTACCCCAAGGGCAGGGCACATTGCTGGTGGGAGGAACCTCCAGATCATTGTCTTACTACACTGTCCTCTTCCTGTGTTTATTGCCTTACATTTGTAACTCATCCATGGTAATAAAATCAGCCAGGCTAAGCGCAAAGCACCCAGCACAGGATCTGTCCATGCCAGGCTCCAGGACAGCTGGGAAGCAGCAATTCTTGGTGAGTTATTAGCCTCATTCCTGTGACGGCCACCCCTTTTGGGGGTGGGGGTCTGTGAAGGAAATGGGGTGTGGTTAGAGAATGAGTGGTGAGTGCTTCCTTTTGGGGTCCTGGCTTCAGATTCATTTTCTCTAACTGATCATAAGGGATCTGCCCCATTCCATTCCATGGTGGGGAGAAAACCCTGAGTAGTGGTTTTTGGAACTGCTCCTGTAGACAGTAAGCAGGCCGTTTGGGTGATTGGTAGTAGGTAAAGCAGCAAGGAAGCATAGATCATAATTCAGAGGATGTTGTAATTGGAGTAGTTTCCTGTTTGGAATGTTATTGCTCCTGAGCCCTGATTCTGCAAATTTAATTCACTGTATTGAAATTTTGATTCTTTGGCTTCAACAGGACATTAAAGGCAGCTCTTCAGAGACAAATGCATAATTCTGTGTGTGTGTATGTGTGTGTCTGTGTGTGTTAGCAACTATTAGATGCAAAGCAGATCCAAGATGCAGCTGAACATTTACCTAAAGTCCTGTGGATGAGCTTTATAAGAAATGTGAACATCAGGAGGGAAAGTTTTAAGTATTCTGTAGAGGTCAAATATCTGCATGCTAGGTGGCTAAATTAAGATATCAATTTGTTTGAAAATAGGCTGGCATTTATGTAAATTTCCTGAGGAATGTATGAATGAGATTGATTGCAGCTATGCATGGATAAGTGTATCAGTGTAAAACCTGGAGTAACTGTCCGGCATGTGGTGTGTGGGTTCTGTGTTGACCTGTGAGGAGACCATGCAGTGAAGTGTGGGATTGCAGCTCACATGGCAAGCAAAGTAAAGACAGCAGAGCTGGGATAAAGGGCCGAGTTTATTAACTTGCCAGAGTTCTAGTTCATAGCGGTCATGCTAAAAATTGAAAACGAGCACTTGCTGAGGCAGAATGTACGTGGTTGGATAAAACAAGTTTCATCGTTCATTGGTCAGGAAGGAATGTAAAGGCCCCAAGAAGGGTCTGGGGTCCCACGGTCAAGGCTTATGACCTTTATCAGCTGGTGAGAACAGTTACAACACATAACAGTCAAATTCTCCTCGGCAGGCACCGGTGTGAGTGGACGTACTTCCTCCCACACACCTGGGGACATCAGGGAGCCCTCATGGAGGTTTTGTGTGGCATGTGTCTGAATGTGTGGACAGTGACCACCTCTGCTAGCTTCAAGCTATGCTACTCCTGGTTCCTCACAACCTCGTTAGGACTGAGATCTCGCTTCTCAGGTATCTGAGATGAAATAGCCAATTAAATTCCTTTTAGAAGTCTTCAAAGATACAGTAATTTAAAAAAATTCCCAAACTGGGACTTCCCTGGTGGCACAGTGGTTAAGAATCTGCCTGCCAATGCAGGGGACATGGGTTTGAGCCCTGGTCCGGGAAGATCCCACATGCTGCGGAGCAGCTAAGCCCGTGCACCACAATTACTGAGCCTGTGCGCCTAGAGCCTGTGCTGCACAGCAAGAGAAGCCACCTCAATGAGAAGCCTGTGCACCGCAATGAAGAGTAGCCCCTGCTCGCCACAACTAGAGAAAGCCCACGTGCAGCAATGAAGACCCAATGCAGCCAAAAATAAATAAATAAATGAATAAATTTATTAAAAAAAAAAGTTCCCAAGCAGTTGGGAAGGATTCTGATAGCATGACAGAGTCAAACCCACAGAGGGAGGGTATGAAAATCAAGGGCACCTTTTCCTTAGAGTCAATAGCACAATGTCTCTCACATGCAGATGCAGTTACTATTTGAATGAGCACAGGTGAGGCCAAGAAGTACAGTTACTAAGGCAACCCACAGAATGGAAAAAATATTTTTAAGTCATATATCTGATAAGGAATTAATATTCAAAATATGTAAAGAACTCCTGCAACTCAACAACAGGAAACCAAACAACCCTATTAAAAACTGGGCAAAGGAATTGAATAGACATTTCTCCAAAGAAGACACACAAATGGACAATAAGCACATGAAAAGATGCTTAACACCACTAATCATTAGGGAAATGCAAATAAAAACCACCATGAGATAGTACTTCACACTCATTAGAATGGCTATTATTAAAAAAAAACCAAAAACAACAAAAAACTAGAAAATAAATGTTGGCAAGGTTGTGGAGAAATCGGAACTCTTGTGCATTGCTGGTGGTGATGTAAAATGGTGCAGTTGCTGTAGAAAACAATATGGCAGTTCCTAAAAAATTAAAAATAGTGTTACCATATGATCGAACAATTCCACTTCTGTGTATGTATCTAAAAGAATTGAAAGCATGTATTCAGACAGATATTTGTACACACATGTTCATAGTGACATTATTCACAAACTCAAAAGGTGGAAGCAACCCAAGTATCCACTGATGGATGAATGGATAAACAAAACATGGTATATACATACAATGGAATATTAACCTTAAAAAAGAAAGAAATCCTGCCAGTTGTGACAACACAGATGAACCTGGAGGGCATTATGCTAAATGAAATAAGCCAGACAGAGAAAGATAAATACTACATGTTATCACTTATACGTGGAATCTTTTTTGAAAAAGTCCAGCTCATAGCAACAGAGAGTAGAATGGTGGTTGCCAGGGACTGGAGGGCAGGTGGGGAAATGGAGAGATATTGGTTAAAGGGAACAAACTTTCAGTTATAAGATGATTAAGGTTTGATGATCTAATGTATAACATAGTGACTATAGTTGATAATACTGTATTGAAATTTGCTAAGAGAGTAGATTTTAAGTATTCCCACCAAAAAAAAAAAAAAGACAAATGTGTGAGCTGATGCATGCGCTAGTTAACTTGATTTTGGGAATTCTTTCACAATGGACACATCTATCAAACTATCATGTTGTACACTTTAAATATATTATGACTTTATTTGTCAATTATACCTCAGTAAAGCTGAAAAAAAGGAAATTCTGACACATGCTACAACATGGATTAACCTTGTCTTAGTGCATTTGGGCTGCTATAATGAAATACCATAGATTGGGTAGCTTATAAACAACAGATATTTATTTCTTACTGCTCTGGAGTTGGGATATCTGAGATCAAGGTGCCATCATGGTCAGGTGAGGGCCCTTTTCTGGATCACAGACTTATTGTATCCTCACATTGTAGAAGGGGCTAGGGAGCTCTGTGGTACCTCTTTTATAAGAGCACTAATCTCCTTCATGAGGGCCCCACCCTCATAACCTAATTACCTCCCCAAAGCCCCACTTACTAGTACCATCACCTTTGGGGGGTTAGGATTTCAGCACACAAATTTTGGGGAGTCACAAACATTCAGCACAGTGCAGGCCTTGAGGACATTGTGCTAAGTAAATAAATCAGTCACAAAAAGACCAATACTGTATGATTTCATTTATATGAAGTGCCTAGAGTAGTCAGATCCAGAGATAGAAAGCAGAATGGTGGTTGCCAGGGGTTATAAGGGGAGGGAGTTAGTGCTTAATGGGTACAGAGTTTCAGTTTGGGAAGGTGAAAAAGTTCTAGAGATGGATGGTGGTGCTGATTGCACAACAATATGAATGTATCAATACTTAATGCCACTGAACTGTACACTTAAAAATGGTTAAAATGGTAAATTTTATGTATGTATGTTTTATCACAATTTTTTAAAAGTATCAGTTACTAGATGAGTTATATTTTTGAAGTATTCAATGTAGTCTGTTTATCTTGCTGAAAAGGTGCAAAGCCAGTAAGAGCAGGACAACTGAAGCATCAGGGCCTATTGTCTAGCAGGTGCCACAGCTGAGAGTATTAGGGAAGGAGTGCATAGTGGCCTCTTCTAACTTCTTGACCGGGAAGCCCAACCAAAAACCATGCTGGCGGAGAGGGCTGCTGCAGGACAAGAGGCGAGAGTAGTTAACAACAGCTGACATTTGTTTTGCTTGCCCAGGGCTTTTACATTCATGTTCTCTTATGAACCACACAATCACCCTGAGAGGAAGGCACTGTAATTCCCCATTTTGAGCAGGGGGAAGCTGAGGCTCAGAGAAGATAAGTGACCATCCCAAGACCACACAGCTCTTTTGCTGGGCTCAAACCCAGGTACTCTTTTTTTTTTTTTTTTTGCGGTACGTGGGCCTCTCACTGTTGTGGCCTCTCCTGTTGTGGAGCACAGGCTCCGGACGCGCAGGCTCAGCGGCCATGGCTCACGGGCCCAGCCGCTGCACGGCATGTGGGATCTTCCCAGACCGGAGCACGAACCCGTGTCCCCTGCATCGGCAGGCGGACTCTCAACCACTGCGCCACCAGGGTAGCCGAAAATCCAGGTACTCTTAAACCAAATCCTGTCCCTACGGCACTTAATGTTTCCTAGTGACATTGCTTTGGTTTGAAGCGAAGTAACTGCTCTTATAACTGTGAATAGACTAAGATGCTGGGAGACAATTCAGGCAGTAAAGGGAAGCCTGAGTCATCTTTATCCACATTTTTTTTTTTTTTGGCTGCGCTTCTCGGCTTGTGGGATCTTAGTTCCCCGACCAGAGATTGAACCCAGGCCCCCTGAGGTGGAAGCACAGAGTCCTAACCACTGGACTGCCAGAGAATTCCCCTGAGTTGTCTTTAAAATCACTTCTAGGGCTTCCCTGGTGGCACAGTGGTTGAGAGTCCGCCTGCCGATGCAGGGGACATGGGTTCGTGCCCCGGTCTGGGAAGATCCCACATGCCGCGGAGCGGCTGGGCCCGTGAGCCACGGCCACTGAGCCTGTGCGTCCGGAGCCTGTGCTCCGCAATGGGAGAGGCCACAACAGTGAGAGGCCCGCGTACGGAAAAAAAAAAAATCACTTCTAACTGAGAGAACAGCACGGCTATGATCATTACCATTGCTGATGTCAGGTCTCTGTGGAACATCTAATTCTTAACATTTTTTCACTATTTCTTTCCGATTATAAAAATTAAATGTGGCTTATTGTGGGAATTGGGAAGTAGGGTAAAAGAAAAGAAAAAACAGACAAATCACTGGAGGTAATCAAGAGTAACAGTTTGGTATAAGGTTTTTCCAGTCATATGTTTGGAAAGTAAAGTGAGATTATATGGTGCTTATTAATTTGCGATGTGTTTTTATCATTTATTATGCACATTTTCTAGGTCATTAAGTATGACCAGTACTTGCTTTGACCTGAGCTTTAAGGTGGCAGAAATAATTTTAAGCGCATCTACTTGCCATAGGTATATTTATTGAGTCTTCTGGCTTTAAGTAGCAGAAAATGACTCTGCCTAGCTTAAGCCAAAAGGGGGATTCTTGAAAGGATATTGGGGCAGCTCATGGAAGCTGAGGAGCAGTGAACAATCAAACCAATAGAAGGATATGGTCAGGGCTGCCGAGGCCTCAGCAGCAGGAGTGCAGAGACTCCCCATCTCTGGTTTTCTCAGTTCCAAATATCAAATTCCTAGGTAGGATGGTGATTGGGGCCTAATCCTGAGCCAGTCATCTTTGGCCAGGGCAGAGTTGCACTGGGGCAATATGGTAGTTCTGTAACACTCATATATTGAGAAGGGCATTTGCTGGGAGGAGGAAAAAACAGCTTGTAAAAACAGCAGTAGTAAATGCAGTAAAAAATGGATTCCTACCTCAAAGAACACAATAGATCGATTTCTTCGAACACCTTAAAAAAAAAAAGATTGAGAATATATAAATCATCCCCCAAATTCTTCACTAAAATCTAAGGGTTGCAAAACTGTTAGTCAAATGTTTGATTTTATTATAGTTAGTGCATTAATTTTTGAACATAATTCAATTGAGCTGTATGTTTAAGTAGTGTTTGGATATTTCAAGAAACTTTGAAACTACACGTATAGGTATTGTATATGTTTATGCCTTTTTATAGGATGTAGGGCATTGTTTTAGTGTTTTTGAGATATTTATAGAGGTTTATAAAATGGTCATTAGTTTTGTTTTACAACAGGCTGTTTACAGCATCTATATTTGATTTGCTGAGAAATCCTTGGTCAGGAATGAAACTCCCAATTACAGTATTTTCCATGGCAAATGTGATCCACTTTATGAAATGGTTTCTAAAAATATGTTGCAGCTGAAATCAGGGCCTGCTAATTTATCCGTATGAATCTATAGAAACTTACAGATGTGCAGATATTATTGTATGAACACACACACATGTACACTCTCTCTCTCTCTAACAGGCAATATACACACATTCACTGACCTAAGTGAGAAGAGTTAGCTATCTGTCCATGTCTAAGTATGGATTATAGTGGATGGCCTCAAGAGTTTGAGGAGAAACAAATTAATGCAGAGCTTAAAATGCATGAATGTTAAAGCGTATGCATTTGGGGGTGACCCCAGTATTTTTAGCTTCAATTACTAAATGAAATAGCTTTTTTCCAGTGACTTTTTCCCCCAGGCCTTCTCTACCATGCAGAGTTCAGTTGAGAATACTTTCCGGTATCTCCCTTTTGTGGCCCTCTTTGGTTTCCTTTAGAAGTCGGTACTGGATGTTTGTAACAACCCATGCATTTTCAACTAGACTCTGTGTAAATGTCTCCAGGACCAAGAAACGGGGTTTCTAATTTTGATTTTAATGGACATAGTGGTCAGCTCCTGCTATGAATAATTTAACAATGCAATAGAATAGGCCTTTTGAACCATTGCTCCTGGAAACACCAATGCTGTGGTTGCACAGGCGCTTCCTGAAAAAGTCCAGAGTGGGCCCCAGAGTGTGTCTGGCCTAGAAGGCCTTGAGTCCCTATGGTCCTTTTTCAGTGGGGCAGTCAATTGCAAGGGCGTCATCATCCATCATCTTTGGGCCTTAAGGTTCTCCCTGGAAGCCTATTCCATGGGCCTGGTAGGTTGCAGAGCCACAGTGACTGGGGCATAGTTGGATCAATAAATATTTATTGGTTAAAAGAGAGGTTTCAGGGACTTTCAGGCCTAGATCACATTTCTTTAGATGACTCTGGAGGTCTTGAAGGTCACTGCTAGTAGTCAGAGAGAAGCAGAAAAGACCTAGATATTCTACAAACATGGCATCTGGCATCCTGAACCAGACCAAATTCCAGAATGAGGAGCTCTTAGACAATTGGGTCAGGTCCCTGGCTCCATGGTAGAGCATCTGGCACATGGACCCCATTCATATACATTGTTGAACAAAGGAGTGAAAATAAATTCACTGAAGATACTCAGTTTGATTCAGAGAGCCTTGGGGTCCAAGGAGTTGATTCAGATGAAGAGAAGGATTTCTTGATCCCAGGGAACTGGCTGTACTTCAACCTCTTTCTAGTTCAGGGATTCAAACATGGTTTTCAACTTTTAGGAAGCAGTCTACAGAGCAGTTTATTATTAATTAATAGCTACGGTCAGCATCATAAAAGTTAACATTTATAAAATATATTACTAGTAGTCCTATTTTGCACATGAGGATACTGAGACTTAGATAAATTATGGAACTCCCCTAGCAAGTTAATAAGTGGTGGAACCAGTGATCAGGTTTGCCTGACTCTTTTTTTTTTTTTGCGGTACACGGGCCTCTCACTGCCATGGCCTCTCCCATTGCGGAGCACAGGCTCCGGACGCACAGGCTCAGCGGCCATGGCTCACGGGCCCAGCCGCTCCGCGGCATGTGGGATCTTCCCAGACCGGGGCATGAGCCCGAGTCCCCCGCATCAGCAGGCGGACTCCCAACCACGCGCCACCAGGGAAGCCCTGCCTGACTCTTGTGTACTATGCCTCAGTCAAAATGAGAGAATTCTAAGGAACAAAACTCAGGGAAATGCTGAAAGCCATAAGTGACAGAATAAGGAAACATCCAAACCTCAGGTTAGAATTTGTCCTAGGTTCAAGATACTAGATCCCTTGTTTGTGAGTTCTCTCTGGAAGGGCCTTCATAAAGATGCTCAAAAGTATGTAGGTGAGGATACTTTTAGTATCCTTTTCTGATCTCTACTAAGGAAAAAAAATATGTGTCAGACAGTGGTTCTCAAACTTCAGCACATGAGAGAATCAATCACCTGGAGGGCTTGTTAAAGCACAGAGTGTTGGGCCCCACTCCCAGAGTTTTGAATTCAAGAATTTGCATGTCTGACAAGGTTCCTGGTGTCGCTTATGCCACTGGTCTGGGGACCACACTTTGAGAACCACAGGTGTAAGGGAACCCTATCAGTGGTTTCAAAATGAGTTCTCTAGTTGGAACACGGATCATATGGAAATCCCTTATTTTTGAAAAGGTGGATCCCCAGAAAATCCCCAAAAGCATCTGGAGGTTATTTTTGCTTTTAAGAAAGGAAAAGGGTAAAGCCTAGGGAATACCAGAGCAGCGAGTTTTAATTCTGATATATGTATGTATGTATATATATACATATCTCCAGAAAAATCAATGTTACAGTTCCTTTTAGGAAGAGTGAACTAAATGGGAAGCACTCAGAATTCATTAAAAACTAATCTCAGCCTGAAAGACTTTTCTTTGATAAAAAGAGAGCTTTGTGGCCAAAGGAAATACAGGACAGTTGGCATGTCTCTCCACCTGCCAGGCAGATTTGTTCTGTTTCCTGTCAGGATTCTCCTTAGGAAAACTGTGAAATGCCTAATGGAATAAATGCAGGCTCTGACCCCTTTTCTTAAACATGAGTTGGAGCTTGCGAGAGCTGCACCTACTCTAGGAAAATGTGCATTTTCACGTATGTTTGATTAATAAGAGGGTGGATCTTTTTTTTTTTTTTTTTTTGCGGTACGCGGACCTCTCACTGTCGTGGCCTCTCCCATTGCGGAGCACAGGCTCCGGACGCGCAGGCTCAGCGGCCATGGCTCACGGGCCCAGCTGCTCCGCGGCATGTGGGATCTTCCCGGACCGGGGCACGAACCCGTGTCCCCTGCGTTGGCAGGCGGACTCTCAACCACTGCACCACCAGGGAAGCCCGAGGGTGGATCTTTTTGATCTGGATAATCTGAGCCACCTTCGAGGATTTTCTCTGATTTTTTTTCACTGTCAGCTGTGACAATGCAGATTCTTAAAAAGGAAAGACATCCTCTAGTTAAGTGTTTATGACAAAGTAAAGTAGCATAATTCTGGCAGCAGCTCATTAGCAGGACTTAGGCTGGATCTAGAAACAGACTCTGAGATGGAGAGTCAAATGCAAAAGGTTTGCTGAGCAGAGTCTCAAGATCAACACTTGACAGAGTGAGGGATACAGGACTAGACCTGGCGGGGCAGGCAGGGAGGCTTGAATAGTGATGCTTTCTCAACAAAGGCTTCAGCAGATCTCGTGGGTAAAGAGACCGGGCCTTCAAACCCCGTATTGGCTTGTCGTTGGTGCCCACTGCCTCCAGGGAGGGACATATCTGTGGGCTAGGTAACTGCCTTAAGGAGAGGAGAAGTTCTGGGGAAGGAATTCAGCTGTGAGCTATTAGCAGTGAACACTCCAGCAACAGGGGCAGTGACTACCTTTGTTCTGAAGGGGTATCTGGGTTATACAGGGGGACAAGGATCATACTTTGTTTCAGTGCCATAGAGCTGTCTAAATATTTACATACTGAACATTCAGTATATCCAAGGCAGGTGCCATGGGGTATCTAAAGAAAATCAGATAAGCATTCTGCCTTTATAGAAATGTGAACTATCCATTACTACTTGCATAATAGACATAATTGGACCTCTTCTACAACATATTATTTATAACATTCCATAACATATATAACATATATAACTCTATAACATAGAGTACGCTGCTGGGTACTAGGTATTGTAAAAAGCAGGTTAGACCCAGTTCTCAAAGCAGACAGACATTTTAAGGATAAAGCAATACTAATGGCTGACATTTACTGAAGCATTGTTCAAAGCACTATTATTATTCCCTCTATATAAATTTAAGAAACTGAGACATAGAAAGCTTTAAAAACTTGTTCAACATGACAGAGCTTATAGGAGACTGCTAGATTTTGAATTCTGGCTGTCTGATTGCAGAGGCCACTCAATGAGCCTTTCTTCATTCTATTATCATAGAAGAGTTATAGATAAATTAAAGTGCTCCACTTTTTTCCCTTTTAACAATTATGTATAGTAATTTTACACTTTTGTTTATTTCTGTATTCCTGCAAGCACTTTGTACTGTATCATGCACATGATACCATGCCACTCAATGAAACTTAGTTGATAGAAAAAAAAAAGAAGAAGAATGTCAGTTCCCCTCTCCCTTCACTGAATGCTGGTAGGAGAAACAAAGAATGGAAGATGATAATTAACAGTTGTAGAAGAAATTCCATAATCCTTATATTTATACAATAGAAGACTCATCTATTATAAAACCCAGCTTCCTGTACCAAGATACTTAGCAAGACCAAGTCCAAAATATGTATAAATAATCTTTGTCTGTGAAGATTAAAAGGTTGTGTTCTAATGGTTTTTCTGCCATGTACAAGCTAATAGCTGACTGTGACCCCAAGGCCTCTTACATTCCTTTCTGGTTTGCTCCAGAAGAAGGGTGAGCAAACCACCTGCTATCTGATTTTGATTCTGCCACCTTTTGAGCCAAGAATGTTTTTTGACTTTTTTAAATGGTTGGGGGGAAAATATCAAAGAAGAATATTTTGTGACATGTGGAAATTACATGGAATTCACATTTGTGTCCATAAGTGTTTCTGGCACATAAGCATGCCCATTCGTTTATGTATTGTCTGTGGCTGCTGTTCAAGCTACAACTGCAGAGTTGAGTTGTTGCGACAGTCTGTATGGCTCTAAAAGCCTAACATTTTCACATTCTGGTCCTGTATAAAAAGGCATGCCGACTACTTCTATGAAGAGATTCTCAACCTGACTTACCTCTGTTGGAAGCACTTCCAGTAGTCCCACCCTCACCCATTAAATCAGAATGTCTGGAGATGAGACCCAGTCATCAGGATTTGTTAAAGCTCCCCTGTGTTTCCCCAATGTGCAGCCAAGGTTGAGAACCACTGCCTAGAGCATGAATACATTTTGAGGGGCAGATGGATTAGGCTTCTTAGCATACAGGCTGCCAGATGGGAGAGAATGCAGGTCACTTATCACCACCCATGTGTGCAGGGGGTCATGTGAGTAAAGATGTTCAGGACCTCCAGATGCCCTCTGGTGAAAGCCCTTCCCGTGAGGAGATAGCCAGGATAAAGGGGACAGAGTGGACAGGAGAGGATTATACCAAATATCTTTCCCAGCATATTGACTAAGTTGAATACAAATTTCTCGCTGAATGGAACATCATCAAATGTGCAGGTAGTGTAGCCTTCCCTACCGTAGCTGCTAGGAGCAGGTGACCTAATTCCTTAGCATCCACTAATACAACCATCTGGTTGAAGCTGTAGAGCACAGAACCAGTCATACTGTGCAGTGAGTTCAAGTAGAAGTTCTAATCCGCTGTGTGGTCCTTGAACTGCTCTGCTTCAGAATCACCTGGGAGGCTGTTAAACTACAGACCTATAGAATCAAAATCTCAAGAACAGTCCCAGGAATCTGCATTTTGAACCAGCATCCCAGTTAATTCTTAAGAACTTTGAAGTTTGATCACCATGTACCTAAATGGTTATCTCAGTGAATTCTTAGCAGATGTGCATGCCAAAGTTGTCCGACCAGTGGATTCAACTGGCTAAGCCAGTTACTAATTCCTTCCAGAGGCACACACACACATTAAAAAAAAATGGACTTACCAGATAAAATCTATAGTATATACACCAAATGGCCCATAAAAGAAGGAGTTATGGGGCTTCCCTGGTGGTGCAGTGGTTGAGAGTCCGCCTGCCGATGCAGGGGACATGGGTTCGTGCCCCGGTCTGGGAAGATCCCACATGCCGCGGAGCGGCTGGGCCCGTGAGCCATGGCCGCTGAGCCTGCGCATCCGGAGCCTGTGCTCCGCAACGGGAGAGGCCACAGCAGTGAGAGGCCCGTGTACCGCAAAAAAAAAAAAGGCGTGTTTTTTTTTTTAAACGGTGGTGGAAGTCATACACTCATTCTACCCATTACTGTCTTGCTCAACATTATAGATACCTCTGGCAAACTGTTTTAAGTATCTTAAATGGCACCAAATCTTCCTTTTTTGAAGATAGGCCTAATTTTTGGAAGTAGATAAACATCATTTGGGGTGAAATGCGACGAATAAAGTGGGTGATTATGTTGGATCTGTTTTGGTTTTTTAAAAAATGAATTTTGCTTCTTAAGTGACCACACTGTATGATCAGTACACTCTTTAACCCCAAAAGACATGCCTTCATAATGTTTTAGTATATTTTGTCTAAAACAGAGTTGTTTTAGTTTATTCCAAGATAAAGGAGAACAGTCCTTTGGATTTACCAATTCCAGTGTGTTTTGTGTTAAATCAACCCCATTTCTCTGTTGTTATTTCATATTTGAAGGTGTATAAGCCATCAGTATGCGGGTGTGTTTGCATTTTGAAATATGTGATCCTATTACAGGAAAACATTGTGGGGATAGGAGAAAATCAGCACTTCATTTCTATTTACTGGTGAGATACTTGCAGGGGAGGTAGGTGCCATCCTGGGGACGGGATGGTCTTTCACTTCATTAAAGTGCAGTTGATGGGTCAACCTTTGCATCAGAGCCAAAGGGCAGACTCACAGAGTAGACAGAACAACCTGTGTTCTATGGTGGCTTGTGTTGGGTAGAATTGCAAATGTACTTTATAATCAGATTTTAAATAGAATCCAGGTTGAACGGAGTGGTGAGATAAGTCCGTGTGAGAGTAAATGCTGTGGGCAGTCCTGAAAGGTTTGATTTGACCATCTGGGACCTGAAGTACCTATTTCTAAAATGAAAGGATATATTTTACGGGCTGTGTCGACCCTCCCAGAGTGCATGGGTGATGCCCCTTGATAATAGCACAAAGGGATTTTGAAGTTTTCCATTTTCCGCTGGTCTAGGGGCATTGACTGCACTCATTGTGTGCTTATCGCCATGGAGGCAGGCTCATGTTCTAAAGTGTCCTGTCTGGGGCTTGCACACATTCTTGGATGTCTTTAATTTCACCAAGCTGAACAAAATTGAACACATAGATCACTGAGGCTTGATGTTCTGAAGGCAAAGATTTCAAAAAAGCAGGTACTAGTTTCCCTAGAACAATTGGAACACCGTAATACCACACTGATGTGGAGTCTGAATTACTTACGCATCCTCTCATTCATCAATAGGAAAGCAGTTTGAGACATTCAGGTGACAACTTGTCCCTGTGACATTGTTAACTGATTTCTTTAAGGGTTCAAGTTGGAGACGAAAAGTAAGGGAAAATCCCTGGGCCTTTGTTCTGCCTACATATTTTTTGAGTTTTAGTTTGGAAAGGCTCTTGCTGGGATTAAAATGTATTCTCATTTCTGTTTCCTTGGACAAAACAGAACCACTCCTTGTGTGTGTGTGTGTGTGTGTGTTGGGAGATGGGGATAGTTGCTTTTAACTGCTCTGCTGGGCCATTTGCCTGGTTTCATGTGACACAGTTTCTGGCTTTCCTATTTACTGAAGAACTGTATTTTGACATTCATTGGAAACATTCTGTCCCACAGGCCCCCATCCTCCCTTAAATGCTCCCCTTTGTCTTGGATTAGGATATTGCCTTCCAAATTTTAAAAAAGAAAGATTGGGCAATATTGCTTCCAAAGGAGCTTAACTGTTTAAGAGTTAAAGACACAGAAAAATTATAACTTCTTAAGTACTGTAGTGGCCAGGGGTTGATGAAGAAAGGTGCCTTTGTTTGGGTGATTAGTTTGGACTCTGTTAAAACAGACAAAAATATCTTTTTTTGGTCTTATGGCGTAGGCAGGGTTTTATATGCTTAAAAGAAAATCTTCAACTGCATTCTCATTCTCTTACATCAGCCCGCTTCTCCCCTTCCCTCTCATGTGGCAAAACAATAAACAAAGTGACCACTGTTGGTGCCGTGGGTCTCTCTCTCTCTCTTTCTGGTACAGGCTCCCAGGATGGAAATCTTTAGCCGTTTAAACTCTGAAAAGTCTTGCTCCTCTAAGAGAGGACGATTGCTGAATGTTTGCTCGCTGGAGAATGTCCCATGGTCGTCAGCTTCCAACATGCTCTGCAGAAATGCAGGCTGCTTGAGCAGCTGGGATGGTGGGGGGCACCCCCGTCCTGTGAGGAATCCCTGCTTCAGGATCTCTGTTTTCTTTTCTCTCAGTATTTGTAAAGTCAGTGCTTTAGGTCGGAGGGTGTGTCTGGAACTCCAGGAAAGCATTGAAAGTGCTATTTGTTCTTGAAAATGTTACAGTTAATCTCTTGGTCGAGTCTGAGGGGAAGAAAAGATCTTTGTGAAGAAAGGCAACAAAACGCAAGCACGTATGTGTCTTCCCTGACTAGGGTTTCAGATTTGCTAATACTGATAACAGCAAAGAAAGGAGAGTTTTGAGAGGTTATTTTAAAGCAGTGTTTCTTAACCTGGGAAGTGTGGATTCCCAAGAGGCCCACAGATGGTTTTCCAGGGATGGTGCTGAGGGGCGGGTGGGTAGGGGTGGGATGGGCCCTCTAAAATTGAATAGAAACATTTGTACAAATAGGCCTTTTATTGAAGAGAGACCTATGATTCTCCTTAGAGTCTCAAGTAAAAAAAAGTAATAACTACTTTATTTTTGGTAGCTCTTTTTCTCTATTATGGCAAAAGACACATAAAATAAAATTTACCATCTTAATTACCACTTTAAAGTATTGGGTTGGCCAAAAAGTTCGTTTGGGTTTTTCTGTAACATCTTACAAAAACCTGAACGAACTTTTTGGCCAGCCCACTATATAGTTCAGGGGCATTAAATATGTTCACATTGCTGTGCAACCATCACCACTGTCCATCCCCATAATTCTTTTCATCTTGTGAAACTGAAACTCTGTACCTATTAAACAGTAACTCCCCATTCTCCCCCAGACCCTGGCAACCATCATTCTACTTTCTATGATCTTTGACCTACTCTAAGTACCTTATGTAAGTGGAATCATGCAGTATCTGTCTTTTTGTGACTGGTTTATTTCACTTTGCATAATGTCCTCAAGATTCATTATGTTGTAGCACATTGCAGAATTTCCTTCCTTTTTAAGGCTGAATAATATTCCATTGTATGTATATACCACATTTTGCTTATCCATTCACCCATTGAGGACACTTGGGTTCCTTCCATGCTTTGGCTATTGTGAATATTTTATTTATTTATTTGTTTGTTTGTTTTTCTTATTTTTTTTGGCTGTGTCAGATCTTAGTTGCAGCACACAGGATATTTTGTTGAGGCATGCAGGAACTTTTCATTATGGCATGTGATCTCTTTGTTGCGGCGCTCGGGTTTCTCTCTAGTTGTGGTGTGCGTGTTTTCTCTCCCTAGCTGTGGTGTGCGGGCTCCAGGGTGCATGAGCTCAGTAGTTGTGGCACATGGGGTCCAGAGCGTGTGGGCTCTGTAGTTTGCTGCATGTGAGCTCTCTCACTGAGGCATGTGAGCTCGATAGTTGCGGTGCTCGGGCTTAGCTGCCCCACGGCATGTGGGATCTTGACCGGGGATCGAACCTGTGTCTCCTGCATTGGAAGGCAGATTCTTTACCACTGGACCACCAGGGAAGCCCCTAGCTATTGTGAATAATGCTGCTGTGAACGTGAGTGTACAGTATAACAACTTTTTAAAAGCAAGTTCATAAGCACAAGTTTCCCCTTTTCTCTTTTGAGTTGTGTATTAAGAGACTTTGTGAAGCTTCTGGTGCCTCAACTTACTTTAAAGTTCTGAGTGAGTGTGCCTTGCACACATGTGTGTTCTTCCCCTGAGGGCATGTGGCCGGGCTCTGGAAGTTCTTCTCGTCCCTAAGGAGATAACAGCCGATGTATAGAAAGCAAAGGGCTGGGGCATCCTCATGGGCCTTCTCAAGAGCTGACCCCTACCACTTTGCCTTATTCCCTTGGCAGGTTACTCCAGCCACAATGCAGAAGGATTGGCCAAAAAGGAGCCCCTTTCTGTGTTGGGGAGTGAACAAGGGAGGGACCAATATGTTTCTCCTCCCTAGTCCCCAAAGTCTGGGACTCCCTCCTTTTCATGCACTTGGCATTATGGTCCCTCCCTGGGTGAGTGTGGATTTTGAAGTCAGACTTGGATTTGCATTCTGTGCCTCCCACTATCCGCTGCATTATTTGGAGGCAGTTATTAAAATTCTTTGAACTTTAGTTTCTTCATTTGTAAAATGGGGATAAAATACCTACCTTGAAATAACATTATTAACACTAAATGAGAAGACGTACATAAGGTGATGAGTGCTGAGCCTGACCATATAAATAGGAGCAGCTTTTTCTTTAAAACCCAGGCTCTCGGCTACAAATCTAAAGGTAGGGATTTCTAATGTGAAAGCATTGCTAAATCTGGTCAAGGGTTTTTTTGTTTGTGAAACTTTGTGGAGTGGAAACTGGCAGGTCTACCAAATGAACTGAAAAGATAAATCTGGACTTAGTGGCTATAAAGACGGAGGCGTTAAAGGCTAAGCGGGGATGGGAGCAGAGAGAGAAATGAAGATCTGTTATTATCTATAACATGAGCATTGTCCCATCTCTGCAATTGTTGGCAAAAGAGAGGCAGGCTGTGTCACTCCGTCGGGACATCCTTGACGTGCCCTCACATGTCCACAGTACGTGAGCAAAACTCCTGCTGAGGAACTAACTTTGCATTCTTTTGAATATTTTAAAAGATTTTTTATGCAATCAACTGCACAATGAAGGAAAACATAACACTGTTTACATCTAAACATCAATAGAATCAAAAACAGGAAACAGCAAATCACACACAGAAGACACCTAAACCAAGTCACTGTTTATATGTTCTTTCTATGTCACTCTTTATACAGAATTAATTTTATATAGCTGCTATCAGTGTGTATATGCCATTCCAAGTTCTACTTTTCCCCACTAATTTGTATAGATTCCTCCATATTTCTACAGTTCTCATACTTAACATTTTCAAGTGGCAGTATTTATATTGATTTGTTTTATATCTATATCACAAGTTTTGGGGTTGGTTTTTTACTCTAAAATAAATGTTTCTTTTACATAACTACTCAATGCTATTTCCATACAAATTCCTCCTCCCTTGTCAAAAGCTCTGATAAATATTATGACATTTGTCATCTTTTATGAACTTTATCTCTAGAAAGATTGTATTAATACTAGTCAAGGCCACCAGCAATGGATAAATATACCTGAAGTGGAATTATTCCCATTTCCCCCAATACTGGCTTTGTAATTTTCTTTTTTGTGAATGTAATAAGAGTGGAGCAAGTATCTTATAGTTCCTTTAATTTTTAATTCTAAAAGTATAATGAATGTCAACATTTTCTTGTTTCTTAAAACTGAACTATTTCTAACTCCGTTTGTGTGAATTACCTAATCCAGGAATTGGCAAACGACAGCTAAATACTGGCTAAATATGGCCAGTTGCCTGCTTTTAGAAATAAAGTTACTGGAACACAGCTCTGCTCATCTGTTTACATGTTGTCTACTGCTGCTGTTGAGCTACAGTGGCAGAGTTCAGTAGTTGCAACAGAGCAAAGTCTAAAATATTTACTATCTGTCTCTTTACAGAAAAAGTTTTCAGACTCTAATCCCATCTCTTAGCTCTTACTCACTCTTGTTCTACCACACTTTATGCTCCTACAATATCAATGTCAAAGTACTGTAGTTCCCCACATGTTGTGATAATTTATGTTTTAGTGTCTTTACACATGCTCTTCCCTCTGTCTGGAATTTCCCAACTCCACTCTGCCAGGGAGGTTCAGCCTTCCAAACCCTCCTTGAGGGGTGCTCATCCTATAAAGCATTCCTTTAAATTCAAATTCATAACTTTACTTTTTGTTAGAAGATATTGACAGTTGGAATGAGAATCAAGAAAACAGTGCCTGGAAAAGCAGTTTATAAAACTATAGGTGCTATATAAAAGTAACAACTTCTAATAATAACTATTATTATACTTGGCAGCATCAGTGCCCGCCTTTGTTTCTACTTTTATTTCAAACCATTTACAGGGAGCTTTTTGGACCAAAGCACCCCTTTTGGCTCTCATGGAGTAAAGGATCTAAGAACACCTTTCCCATAATCTCTCTTTGTTAAATACCAACAGCATATTTGGGTACCTGGACTAGTTATTTTGGCAACACCAGAGGCCAATTCGGATCAATTAGATGTGTCATCAATTATTGACTAAACATTAAGATGACTCAAAACATCAATCAACCAACCAAACCAAAAAGACCAACTCTCTGAGTTGTCCTGTTTGACTCCACAGAACAAGTTTGGAATCCTAGAGAAGCAATAAACATAAAATTCTGAGAAGATATGCTAAGGCAAAAAGCCTTTCTATCCATTGGTTGCGGGTAATTATGTTGAGAACATAGCTCTGCACTACTATGTATATAGACCTACCTATCTATCTATATTTATTTATATATCTTTATATCTATCTATCTATAATGTATATATTATTGTTAATGGGTCTGCATTCCTCTCTCTGTATCTCCCTTCCTTTGGGAATCAAAAACATCTCATAGAAAATATTTTCATGAAATCTAATATATATAAAAACTGTATATTGGGTGTGTGTGTGTGTGTGTGTGTGTGTTTGTGTGTGTTTGTGTGTGTGTGTGAATACAGTGTACTAATTTAAACGATGATGTCCAGTGGATCCGGAAGGAGTTTAGAGATTTCCATTTGCTTTGTGAAAAGTTTGATATGTGTGTTGAAAGCCATGAAGCGAAGGTTCAGATTACGCCACGTGAAAGCTTGGGTGGTTCTGAATGCTGAGTCCCAGAGACAAAAGCTCTTAGTTATAACTGCATTTCTGGAGAGGAGGGCGCCAGTTCGTTCACCACTTCCATTAAGGAACAACTACTTCTTTTAGCGGTGCTTTTCTCTCAGGAAGTGCAATATATAGTAAGGGCAGAAAAATAAGCAAAGGAGGAAATCTGTTATTGATTTTCTTTTCTTCTGTGAAATTACATGAAAGCTCAATGGCTTGGAGCAGTAACTTAGTCAATAAGGCTCCATTTGAGACCACCTTGAAGTTCAGTTCTCTCTCAATCCTTTTAAACTTCCTCTAGTGTTGGATTCTTTTGTATTTAATTATCTTTGGTGCTGAGATACTATGAAGCTTTTTTATTCATCACACCACAGAGGATTCTGCTAAAGGTAAAACTGTAAAGTATTCCCAGACAGTAAAGTTCCATCAGTCCTTTTTGGTTAGAAATCAACAGCACTGAAAACCAATCCTTAAAAACCAAGGAAAAAAAGACGAAGAAGGTGAATAGTAGGGCTCCTTACTGTAAAGCAATTTTTCAATATTAGGGTTTTGCTGGATTTTCTTGGGTTTGAGCTGCAGAGAGACTAAGCTCAGTGTTTTCTCCAGTGGGAGTGGGGAAGGTCATTTATGTCAGACTCACCATTATGTGAGTGTATGTTTTGGTCATAATACTTGCTAATGTTTATTGAACATTTACTGTGTGCTTGATAGTATGCTGAGTCTTTATATGGTTTCTGTTCTGTAGGGAAGCAATAAGTCGCCTGTGTGAAGCTGTCCCTGGGGCAAATGGAGCCATTAAAAAGCGAAAGGTAAATATTGGTGTGGTTTTTTTGTTTTAGTTTCCCTAACTATGGGAAAGATAGTATCAAAATAGTTGTTAGTTCATTCCACCAAGTGACCCAAGGTCCAGAATGGCCTTGATTATTTGGCATGCTATCTGAGATGCACTCAAAGTTGTTCTTGTCCCTCAAATTTTTCTGACTTGCCAGACACTGTCTGAAATGGTGATGCCTGAGGGTCAGAGTGGAGAAAGCACCTGGGTCTTTTCAAGTCAGAAAATCTGGTTGCAGAGCTAGGTATTTACTTACCTTTGAGCATGGTATCTCATCTCTCCAAAACTCCATTCTTTTTCCTGTAAAGTTAAGCTGTTGAACCAGATGACCAATTTTGGTACCTTCCAATTTCAATATTTTTTATAATGTATGTATTCTGCATTTTAACATTTTAGACTTTTAGGACTCCATGTCCTATTTTCAGATGGAAACAAGAGTGCTGGTAGAGGTAAGGGTAATAAATGGGTAGAAGGAGCTTTTCATGTTGAAAGAAATCATGAGATTTGATGTTAGACTTGGATTTAAATCCTGTCTCTGCCACCTACCAACTGTGTGATCTTGATCAAGTCATTTCACCTTTCGAATCCTTGGTTTCCTCATTTGTAAAGTAGGAGAAAATAGCCCTTAGTTTATAGAATTATGTAAAAATTAAATGAAGTGATGTGTAAGTGTCTTGCTTATATTAGGCTTCCAGCGCTAATGGTAGTTAGTATTATCCCTAGAATACTTAGTTGCTTTGAAAAGTCCAAAGGGGAGGTGCAATGGCTCTTAAGATAACTATATGAATTATAGAATTATAGACTGTTTAAGAGGGGAGGAATTTTTAGAGATCTCCAAGTTGAACCCTCTCACTTTGCCAGCTGCTTAACTGTGGCTCAGAGAAGAGACTTGCCTTGAGTCACTAGGAAGATCAAGGTCAGCGCCAGCTGTAGAAGCCAGGTCTTCAGAGTCCCGGCTTACTGCTCTATTTCCATACCACCTTGCCTAATTTTTTATCATCACTCATTATTTTGCATAGGGCTGAACCCACTGTCACCCAGAGTGACTCAGATGAGCCACATGATCTGGGAAAGTCTGATGAATGGCTCTTGAATTCTAATAGAACTCCCATTACTAGTTTCTCTGACAGAACCAATGGTCTGTCTGTAGCCTCTAGCCTCCTCCTGCCTCTCATAACCTCTGTGAATAGGAGGTTCCGACAAACAGGCTTATTCACTTATGACTTTCTCATTTCAGGAGTAGTGGGAGTCAACACTCCAAAACAAAATAAAACAAAAGCAAACCAGGCTATCATCTTTCCAGAAAGTACACATGTAAAGAAGTTAAAAAAAAAAAGAAATTTTTGAGCTAATTTCCTTTGATAGCTAGCATTTTTATTGAGTACTTAATACATGCCAGGGACTCTTCCATGCACTTCATATTTTTTATATTCTTTTTCCTCCCAATTTGAAAAATTGTGGTAAAATACACATAACATAAAATCTACCATTGGAACCATTTCTAAGGGTATAGTTCAGGGATATTAAGTACATTCATATTGTTGTTCAATCATCACCCCCATCTATCCCCATAACTCTTTTTTTTTAGGAAATAAAGTCATTTATTTGAAGAACAGAATATACTTAGAATTGTTTGCTTCTATAAAGCCCATTTCCCCCAAGCCTTAACTTTGAAATTTCATATTAAGCAATGAAGTTATTTTACACAGTCTAGTTAAACAATTTATTAGGAATAGTCCCATAACTCTTTTTTTAATCTTGTAAAACAGAAAGTTTATACTCATTAAAAAACAACTTCCCATCCCCCCCCCTCCAGCCCCTGGCAACCACCATTCTACTTTCTGTCTCTATGATTTTGACTACTCTAAGTATCTCATATAAGTGGAATCATACAGTATTTGTTTATTGTGACTGGCTTATTTCACATTACTTCACATAATGTCCTCAAGTTTCATCCATGCTGTAGCACATGTCAAAATTTCCTTCCTTACTAAGACTGAATAAATATTTCATTGTATGTATATATCACATTTTGCTTTCCATTTATCTGTTGATGGACACTTGGGTTACTTCCATGTTTTAACTATTGTAAATAATGCTGCTATGAACATGGATGTACAAATATCTCTTCAAGTCCTTGACTTTCAGTTCTTTTGGGTATATAACAAAAAGTAGAAATTGCTGGATCATATGGTAATTCTATTTTTAATTTTTTGAGGAGCTGCTATACTGTTTTCCATAGCTGTTGTACCATTGTACATTCCTACAAATAGTGTACAAGGGTTTCAGTTTCTCCACACCCTTGCTAACACTTGTTATTTTTCCTTCCTTCCTTCCTCCCTCCCTCCCTCCCTCCCTCCCTCCCTCCCTTCCTTCCTTCTGACTAGTTATAGGTCTACACAGATTTTCTATTTCTTCATGATTTAGTCTTGGTAGCTTTTATGTTTCTAGGAATTTGTCCATTTCATCTAGGTGATCCAGTGTGTTGACATACAATTGTTCATAGTATTCTCATAATCCTTTTACTTTTGTTGAATTGGTAGTAATGACCCCACTCTCATTTCTCATCTTACTAATTTGAGTCTTCCCTCTTTTTTTCTTAGTTTATCTAGCTAAAGGTTTGTCAATTTTGTTGATCTTTTTGAAGAACCAACTTTTGGTTTCATTTTTAACATTAAAAAAAATAAATATTCATTCTGTAACGAAATCCATAACTTACAGAGTGTTGTTATGTTATTTTTAAAGCCTCCAGCTAAGTTCCTATCAACAGTTCTTGGCAAAAGTAATCTTCAGTTTTCGGGAATGAATATAAAACTGACCATCTCAACATGCAGCCTCACATTGATGAATCTTGACAACCAACAGGTAAGATCATGAATGTCACTTATCGTTTAACACATCATCTATTTTTCTAGAACAGTCTGGGCATAATGAAGAGAATAAAGTTTCAGACAGTGTGCCTAGAACTTAATAAGACATGAGGGAAAAAAATCTGCCAAGGATTTATGTGTAGCAGTAATTAGGACAACAGTATTACTAACCCATCACTGGGGCATTTAACTGCCTACATACTTGCCCCTACCTATCGGCTTTGTAATAAGAACTAAGGTGCAAAGAACATATTAAGTACCATTTGGAATATACTTGAGTCAGTCATTTATTCCTCTCCGCTACCCCTCTCCAAAGGGAAAGCAATTCCATCATCAGAACTAACAGACTGTGTGTTGGACTGGGGATGCACATGAAGGACAAGGGGAAGGGTGATGTTAGGGTCAATGTTCTATCTAACCGAAATTTAAGCAGGAAAAATTTTCTTCCAACCCTTAAGACTGAAAAGCCTTCTCAAATGTTATTGTGTAAACAACTTTTTCATCTTTGATGATTTATGATGCTATGGTGTGCCTGAGTTCTCACTGTAAACATTATTTCTCAAAGAACAGCATTGCTGAAGCAAATATAAAAGATATACAGGCATTGGGCTAAATATGTAATTTAAACTAGGACACTCTTTTTGGACTTATTTTTTATCTTTTAAACTAAATTCCTTATATCAGGTTATTTATGTATGTTAGACTCTAATTTTTCTTTGTCTAATATGTAGTGATTTGAGGTTCTTAGTATTTAAGTTTTTACTGTGTGGAGTGCTATTGATCAGGGACTCACGCAAGGTGTTTTTTTTTTTTTTTACATCTTTATTGGAGTATAATTGCTTTACAATGGTGTGTTAGTTTCTGCTTTATAACAAAGTGAATCAGTTATACATATACATATGCTCCCATATCTCCTCCCTCTTGCATCTCCCTCCCTCCCACCCTCCCTATCCCACCCCTCTAGGTGGTCACAAAGCACCGAGCTGATCTCCCTGTGCTATGCGGCTGCTTCCCACTAGCTATCTATTTTACGTTTGGTAGTGTATATATGACCATGGCACTCTCTCACTTTGTCACAGCTTACCCTTCCCCCTCCCCATATCCTCAAGTCCATTCTCTAGTAGGTCTGTGTCTTTATTCCCGTCTTACCCCTAGGTTCTTCATGACATTTTTTTCCCTTAGATTCCATATATATGTGTTAGCATACGGTATTTGTCTTTCTCTTTCTGACTTATTTCACTCTGTATGACAGACTCTAGGTCTATCCACCTCACTACAAATAGCTCAATTTCGTTTCTTTTTATGGCTGAGTAATATTCCATTGAATACATGTGCCACATCTTCTTTATCCATTCATCCGATGACGGACACTTAGGTTGTTTCCATCTCCTGGCTATTGTTTAACGTGAACTTGTCAGTGATAAAACAGTAAGAGGCTTTGAGGTCCATTGTAGGTTGAAAGCCTGGCTTTGCCACTAACAAGCAAGGTGTTACCCTACCACTCAATTTTCATCATCAGTGAAATGAGGATTATAGTCTTAAACATAGAGTTTCTGAGAAGATGGACTTAGCAACAGTATGTGTCTTATAGGGTTATTTAGAGGATTAAGTAAGATCATGTAAATCACTGGATGTAAATCACTCAGCACAGTGCCCATTGCATGGTGCATTTTTCCTTGAGGCCTTTTCATATACTCAGTACTTAGCAGGGAAAGCATATTGTAATATGTAAAATTATAAAATTGTCAGTAACATATAAGTACAGTTATAAACATCTTGATTTCCATTTTTTACCAAAAAATTCACTTGCAGTTTTTTTTTTTAATTTTTCTTGGAGTATAGTTGATTTACAATGTTGTGTTAGTTTCTGCTGTATAGCAAAGTGAATCAGTTATGCATATACATATAGCCACTCTTTTTTAGATTCTATTCCCATATAGGTCATATACAGAGTATTGAGAAGAGTGCTATATAATTTATTTATTTATTTATTCATTCATTTATTTATTTTTGGCTGCGTTGGGTCTTCGTTGCTGCACGCAGGCTTTCTCTAGTTGTGGTGAGCGGGGCTACTCTTCCTTGCGGTGTGTGGGCTTCTCATTGTGGTGGCTTCTCTTGTTGCAGAGCACGGGCTCTAGCAACACGGGCTCATAGTTCTGGTTCACGGGCTTAGTTGCTCCGTGACATGTGGGATCTTCCCTGACCAGGGCTCCAACCCATGTCCCCTGCATTGGCAGGTGGATTCTTAACCACTGTGCCACCAGGGAAGCCCCCCTGTTCTATATAGTAGGTCCTTATTAGTTATCTATTTTATATATAGTAGTGTGTATATGTCAATCCCAATCTCCCAGTTTATCCCTCCCCCACCCTGCTTCCCCCCACTCCTGGTAACCATGTTTGTTTTCTACATCTGTGAGTCTGTTTCACTTGTGGTTTTGAGGTTTGCTTTATTTTCTAAATTCAAAAGCAGAATAAAATACATTGCTTACACAGTAGTATAAAACACCATAGAGGAAAATGTTTAATATGAAACAATTTTAAATAGATTCCTGTCTGGTTGAATCAAGATTGGTTATCCAAGAGAGGTGATACCACTGATATCTGACAGCAGAACATATGGGGCTGTACTTGGAAGATGCAGCCAATCTGGGTGGAAGGTGAAACATTAATTGTCCTTCGGATGCTTTGCCCTCAAGACATTTGTGGATGTAAAATTTATTTTTAGTTTTCACCCATGTGGGTGGTACCAGGGATGCTCAATTCTTTTAGTTATAGGATTTCATTGAGTATAGGAACCCTTGAATTATCTGAGTTTTGTAGAGGAGGAAGAGTAGGCAAAGTGAGGGCCATCACGATGACAGCTGTGCAGAATCGAATGAGCATTTTTAAAAATGGCTCTTTCCATGGCTGACTGAAGTGAATGGGGAATTTAGGAAGAAGAGGGTTGTGGTGTGTGTGGTGGAGGGCACGTTATTCTCAAAATCTCTTTCCCCTCTGCTACCCTTTTCCAGGCCACTGCAATTAGAGCTTGTATTGCCACACGTCCATAGTCTTTCAGGCGAATAAAAGGAGGGACAGTGGGCATGGGTGGCTTCCACGACCAGTAGTTACAGCAAAGAGCTGCTTTGGGGAGTGGCTCACATCTTTTCTGCACTGGTGGCATCGAAGGGGCTGTGTTCAGCCCACCACTGGAGTGGGGACCAAAGTTAGGATCTCATTGATATTAGACCCAGGGGCTGATTTTTAAAAATAACTTTGAACTATTCTGCAGACCTGGGGAGAATGGCCACGGGGGATGGGGTTTGGGGTGTAAAAAAGATGTGCCACGCTGGATGCTTAAACTCAAGAAGCTTTATGCGTTGCTTCAAAAGGACAGCTGAAATGTCCAAGAGATAAAGGCAGCAGAGAAGTGACCGTGTGGATGTAGCATGAGAAAATGATTTATCAATTAAATTTTCCTTAAAGAAAACTAGCCTCTGAAGTTCTAAGATAAATACAAATATCCTCCCCCCACCCTTAACTTCAAAGATATACTTTGGACTGAAAACATAACAGCTTCAAGTTTATAGATACATTCATAGATGATAGAGCATTTATGGGTCAGATGGTTCACATTTATCTTCAGTCACTGAGAACATCAAGAATGTAACCATTCACTCCCAGAAAATGTCTCACAGAACCTCAGAGGCAGAAAATAAGATATTAAACACGCAAACATGCAATGCTTGCAATTTTTAAAACTTACCATATTTGGGGATGGGAAAATATATTTTGCAAAAGCAAGTTATAGGGGTTTTTATATAGTCCTTGTTTTTAAAATTCAAGCAACAGGGCTTCCCTAGTGGCGCAGTGGTTGAGAGTCCGCCTGCCGATGCAGGGGACACGGATTCGTGCCCCGGTCTGGGAAGATCAGGCCCGCGAGCCACGGCCGCTGAGCCTGTGCGTCTGGAGCCTGTGCTCCGCAACGAGAGAGGCCACAACAGTGAGATGCCCGCGTACCGCAAAAAAAAAAAAAAAATTCAAGCAACAGACTTCCTTGACATACTTTAATAAGGCGTTAAGCAAAAATGTCAGTCTGAGTAGCTCCTACTCCCACTATTTCTCTACTTGTTTCTACACTCCTATCATCGACTCTAACAGCTACTGAAATTGAGAAGGGTACTAAAGAGATAAGGTAAAATGGGCAGAAAATGGAGACATCCTTCAGTCTCCAAGAGGAGAGGCAATTCAAACACCTACAGAGGCCAGACAGGTAATGCAAACTGTCCAGGTTCATGAACACACAATGGTGCGAGCACAGTGATGAGTGCTACTTGGTCTCCATGTTGGGGAGACAACACTGGGGAACATTGCAAACAGAATACTTTCCCCGTGTAAAGGCCAATCAGATGCTTCCGATGGGATTATAGGTCAAGGGCTGCCAGGTCTTCCACTTTTGGGGAAAAAAAAAAAGAAGATGGAAATCTGGGAGTTTTGCTGCTCTCTCTGGATTATGAGATGTTGGTCTTTAATTAAGAAATTAAAATTATAAGCATGAGCCAAACAAAATAGAGGCGTTCTTGAGATGAGCCAATGTGGGACATCTGATCTAAGCAAACGTTTAAAGTAACTATGGATAGACCTAGAAAGCTCTCCACAAATCACACTACACACTCATAAGTTTAAGTTCACTCTCCCCATTCCACATCCCCATCTTCTCCCCCCATCAAAGAGTCAGGATTAGAACGTCCCCAGAACTCCTTTCTTTAGTTTATCTGTTTATATAGATGTGTGTATGTCTTCATTTAATCCTCACAATTTATAAGGTTCATCCAATTATCATCCAATTATCCTTATTTTCAGTTCAGGATCCTGAGGCAGAGAGATTAATCTACTCAGTTACAGAGCTATAAGCAGTGGAGCCCAGATTTGAATCAGGTAGGCTGGTTCCAGTCTGTGATTAACTGTAACATTTTAAAATGTTACCATTTTCTACATTTAGTAAATATTAACAAGTATTAATTTCAGTGGTCTCTCAGGTTACTCCCTAGTTTTTTTTTTTTTTTTTTTTTTTTTGCGGTATGCGGGCCTCTCACTGTTGTGGCCTCTCCCGCTGCGGAGCGCAGGCTCCGGACGCGCAGGCTCAGCGGCCATGGCTCACGGGCCCAGCCGCTCCGCGGCATGCGGGATCTTCCCGGACCGGGGCACGAACCCGCGTCCCCTGCATCGGCAGGCGGACTCTCAACCACTGCGCCACCAGGGAAGCCCGTCAGTCCTCTACTTTACAGAAAAGAACCCCCCTCCCTAAAAGACAGGATGACTGTAACATAAATAAGGCTCCAAGTTGTCCTGCTGTATTGGATGTGTCCTTTACTGCCATAATGGAGCAAAAACATCTGGTACCTTTCTACTGATCCTAAGACCTGTTGGTATATTCAGTTTTACTGGGCACAGCCTCCTAATTCTTATTCACACAGAACATCAGCATCTTAAGAACCACAGTAACATCCTTATTGATTTGGCAGTTTTTCCCAGGTTGGCAAATTCTCTTATAGGAATTTACTAAGTTTAATTTCCACCAATTAATTTGTAATCTGGTATTTGAAGCTGGAGCACGTTCCCTTATAGTCATTAAGTTTAAATCATAAGGTGATTGCAATCATACAATAAACCAGTATAACACAATAAAAAGTAGTATTAGAGAAAGTATGTATACAATACCATTAGCCAAACAAACAAAATACACAGAACAAGAAATTTTTATTATCCCCAATGCTGGTGCATAACCAATAACAAGCTTAATTAGAGGAGGAGACAGAGGGAAACTTCAGATACCGAGGTGGATTTCTGGGCAGGTTTAAAACCTTTAAGGGTTGTTCATGAAGTCTTTTTTGGGTGTAGGGCTTTCCTTTTACTGGACAATTTTCACTTAACAGTTCTTACATTATGAAGTTCAACCAGAGTCTTTTGCCTGTAAAAAATGAAAAACAGAGAGCAAGTAAAACAGAATATTTCTCTAGTATATACGGATGTTAGAAATAGTTTGTTTTCTTTGTACTTTCACATACACATTAATGTGTAAATTTGAAACTTAATTATTAAGGACATCTTAATTTTTGACTTTTAAAAATGTTCAAGACAATGAACTTTCTTGAATTAAAAATTACAGTAGCTTTAAAAATGATCAAGATACACGTACAAACAAAATTTCAGATGCTCTTGGAAACACATTTTAAGATATAGCACACATGATACATATTTCTTTTGGGGTTTGATTATCCTTTCGGGATACTGAAGAATACTCGATTTATTTTACACTAAAAATTTAGCTTTTGATAACCACGGCTTGGATAGATCACAAAATGGAACCTGACAGTTTTCTCAATATGCTTTCAGTCCAAATAACTCAAAAACATCTCATGTCCTAAGCTGGATAAATTAGTTAATTTTCTCATATAATTAATATCAGTGGGCTCTTGTACTGGCAGTCTGTCTTGTTCATGATTTACTCTTGCAAAGCCATCCCTTACAGTAACATATATTTTCCTCAATGCAAGGAAATTAATCTGGACCAATAACAAAGTCAAAGCCATAAATGTTTCAGGACATTCTTGAAAACAGGTTTCAACAGTATTAAGATACTTTTTCTTTAACAATTTTCTTCCTTTTTCATAACTGTGCAGTCACTATTCTACCAAAAAAAAAATTTTTTTTTTTGAAGACCAAGTTTTTCATTGGCACGGAACTATTTGGAATGAACCCAAGTGACAGTGGAATGCCAGGTCTCTCCTCAAGTAGTTTCCTCCTCTCTTCACAGCGTTTAACTACTCTCTATCAATAATCTCATCACAGCCGAGCTCTTCGGTCAGACGATTGACAACCATGAGTGAAAAAAGCTCTTCGATAAAAGCCAACTGATCAAACGGGGTCTTCTCATAATGCATCTGAAACCCGCCATCCAGAGCTGCTTCTCTTGCTCTGGAGGTTCTCAAAAACATCTTGTTGGCTTCTTCAAGGGCCGCTGATACTCTGTAGCCTGCACCACTCAGCTGCTCCTCTTCCGGATAGTCGTAGTCGTCCTCCCAGTCATCGAATTCCTCGCCCTCGTCCTCGCTCTCGAAATCAGGGCCCGCGATCTGGCCTGGCTGCTCCCCAGGGCCGGGCCGGCTAGCGAGGCCTCGCTGCCCCAGCGGCTCCGCCATTGGCTGGGCGGCCTCCTCCTCCATCGGGCCTTCCTCCTCCAGCTGTGGCTGGGCCCCGGCGCGGGAGGGGTTCAGGGATGGCTCCCGGCTCCCGCCGCCTACCTCCATCTGCGGAAGGTCACTCTCGCCAGGCATCACATCCATCTGCAGGTCATTGCTTTCCTCATAGAGCTCGGACAGCTCGTTCATTTCAGACATTGTGCAAGCGGCTCAACCTCCCCGCAAGGCGTTTTCGGCAAGATCGGAGCTACGCGGCCGTGCGGTTGTGCGCTTGCGCAAGCACCGTGCGCTTGCGTGACCTTGTGCGTGTGCGCGACCCCCAGACGCCGCCTACCCCTCGGAGCGCTGTTTGGGGGCCGGCAGCTCGCAGTTCCGCCCCGGGAATGTTCCCGGGGCTCGTTAGCTGGCTCTCCGTGCGTACGAACTTCAGACCTAGATGCTGTACGTGCAAGAGCATTGCTTGGCCTCTGACTTACCTAACCGTTCTGCTGCTTATGATGCGATAAGATTGAAAACACATGGCTTCTGTAAGACCCCTTACTCCTCCTCCCTCATCGCCCCCCTCCTTTCTCTCCCTCTTTCTGCTCCTACTCTTTCCCCCATCCCCAGGCAGTCGCGTCTGTTCCACGGTTTTATCTGTCTTTTATCTGTGCGCTAATGACCGCTGAATCCGCACTTCCAAACCATACGAAGTTCTCAACCACAGCTCAACATATTTAGAATTTATCCATGCATCTTTCCTATTTTTCTCATTTAAAAAAAAGTTAAATTCACAAATAAGCATATTATCGGTGTTCTTTAAAAAACCAGACAAGAAATACATAGTCCCATTGCATTTCGCAGGAGATAAATGTACACTGTTACCAGTTTCGTGTGTATTCTTTAAACCCTTTTTCTTTGCGTTTACATGAATCTTTATGTCCTCGTGGAAAAAAATCTTATTTTTTTACATGTCTTATATAATTGTCTTTAACTGACAAAATAAGCAAACAAACAAAAAAACCCCTCAGCATTGTCTTGAAGATTTACCTGTTAGTATACATAGACATATATTTTTTCATAGTATTCTATTTGTATAGCTATACTGTAGTTGACCTAACTATGCACAAATAACTTTCTATTTTTTGATATTATAATCTATGGGTAATTGAACATCCACATGTGCCAGTATTTCTCTAGAATAAAAACCTAGAAGTGCACAGGTGGAATTGTGGGGTGTGCATACTTTAGTTTTTAGTGAATGTCAAATTGCTCTCAAATTTGCTGTACAAATTTAAGCTCTAGCCAGCGGTGTCTGAGAATATCCACACCGTTACCAGACATGATTTTGTTGAACTTTAGCAATTTTATCAATTTAATGCCATCTTGTTTTATTTTTTATAGCCTTAATTTATTGGAGATTATCTTTCAATATGTTTATCGAACATTTCTATCAATATTACCTCTGAAAATTAAATGGTCTTATTTTGGGTTTATTTCTTTTTCTTATTGATATAGGAATTTCTTATAAACTCTGTATATGAATACTTTGTTTCACATGTTACAAATATATTCTCCCTCTTGTTTCTTGTTTTGGGGTTCTTATACAAAAGTTTAGAAATGGGTTTTCATGCAATCAAATCGAAGGGTTTCTTTCCTGTCTTTTTCTTTCTATTAAGATGGATTTACCTACCTCAGAAATCATAAGCATAACCTTTTATCTGTCTTCTAATGTTTGTATAGATCTTTTATGGATCAAACATTTAGTTATAAATAGCATGAGGACAGGATTTATTTATATATTTTTTCATATATGTAGCTTATTCAACCACCTCTGCTAATTTAATCAATTTGTCCTTTTGTCTGCTATTTGGTGCCACATCTATCATAGACTAAAAGACCACAAAAGTGTCAATCTGTTTTTAGACTTTGTAGTCTAAGGAATTTCTGTAGTTTTATAATATGTCTTAATAATAAGGAAAATTGTCTCTTTGTTCTTTAAAAAAATTGCCTTAGCTCTTATTGCACATTTATTCTTCCAATGTGAATTTTAGAAGTAGTTTGAAAAGTTCCCTGAATGGCATTGGTGGAATTTTTATTGGAATTGCATGGAATTTATAGATTAATTTGGGGGAGAATTGACATCTTTATGGTATTGTCTTCTCATCCATAAAGGTGATATATCTCTTTCTACTTGTTCAGGTCTTATTTGTACCCTTCAATGAAGTTTTCCAAAAAGTCTTATGTGATTCTTATTAGTTTTATACTTAGGTTCTCTTGTAAAATGTACCTTCCCCCTCTCCCCCATACAGTGTCAAATTGGCTATTGCTGATACATGGGAATGACGTTGAAATCTGTATATTGATTTTGTTTTTAGTAATCATTTTAAACTGAAACATAAATACAGAAAACAAATATAGAGTAGTGCACAAATCATAAGTGTATAGCTTGATTATCACAAAATGAACATGTTTGTATAACCACTACCCAGATCAAGGAACACCATTTGCAAGATCCTAGAAAACCACTTGCTTTCTCTTCCTTTGCACCAAAAGTCACCACTCTCCTGACCGCAAACAGAATAAAATACTTTTGCCTGCTTTTGAACTTGATATAAATTCAACTGTGCAGTATACAATCTTTGTGACAGGCTTCTTTTTGCCCAAGGAATATATTGTTGCTATGTAGTAGCCCCTTGTTTGAATACCACAATGATCATTATTGGGATTGTTTCCAATTTGGGGCTATTGTGAACAGGGCAGTGATTATCCTTATTGAGAAGATCTTTTGGTGTACGTATTTATACAATTCTTTTGGATATACATCTAAGAGTAGGATTTCCTGATCATCATGTATAAGCAGCTTCAGTAGATTCTGTTAAGCAAATCTGAAGACAGGATTAGCCAATTGGTGCATCGTTGTTTTAATGAACCCTTGAAACAGTATGACAAATATATCTCTGCAAGTTGGTCATTACACTGTGGTTTCCAAATAAGCAAGCCTAGAATCTCAAGTAAAAGAGACAATCTTCTTGGCTAACTAACACAATTCACTTGGATAGTCTTACTTCATATTGAAAGTCTTAATATTAGTGCCTTAGTAAGAATACTTTTGGTGGCAGATGACTGAAACTCAGTTCAAACTAACTTATATAAAATTAAATAAATAAAATAGAAAAAATACATAAAAACATAAAGGGAGGGGGGAATGTATTGGTTGAACTGATGAAACACACATTACCCCCTGACTTTTTACTGTTTTTAACTCTCAGCTCTGACTTTTCTCCAGAGTGAAAGTTTCATTTTCCAGCAGGCTTTCCCCACGTGGCAGCAAAAGATGGCTCCCAGAAGCTTTGGGCTTATACTAAGGTCTTAAGTGGCAGGGAAAGATGCATTCTATTATTCACCTCAGTTCCTCCCCAAAGATGTTGATTGACTTTGCTGTATCCAGTAGGATGGTGTTTTCTGATTGGCTAGGCCTGGATCATGTATCCAGATGCAAGGAGAGGGATAATG